>NC_077227.1:650952150-651269025 GCF_027887165.1 Monodelphis domestica | reverse complement strand
AGAGTAGAGATATCACTGAACACTGAAATAAATGAACTATGAATGTTCATAAAATAGAGCAACACCATATCATAACAAATTTGGAAACAGAGTTTACCAGGTATAGGCAAGTTGCCAATGACACTCATAAATAATATAAAAATGCATTTATAGTCTATTTAAGACATTTAAAAATAACATTATGATTTGGTTTAGATGAGAAGAAATTAGGTGAACTGAGCAATTAAAAAACAATTTGAGAGAGAAAAGTTGAAAATTATGAGATCAGTGAAAACTGCCCTGATATTCTAGAACCATAAAATAAAATAAAAATTGAAATAATCCACCAATCACCTTCTAAAAGAGATTCCCAAAATGAAAACTCTTGGGAATATAATAGCTGAATTCCAGAACTTTCAGGTCAAGGAGAAAATGTGGCAAACAACCAAGAAGAAATAATTCAAATGATGTGGAGCCACAATTAGTATCACACAAAATTTAGCAGCTTCCATGTTAAAGGAATAAAGAACTGGAATATGATATTTTTGAAGACAAAGGAGTGTAAACCTCAAAATTTCTTAGACTTATAAATGTTGGAAATTTTACCATTGGGAAATTTCATACTTGAAAAATTTCCTATTGATAGTGGGTCTTGGCTATTGGAATGTGAACCCCATTGGCATGAGAGTTTCCTCCTCCTCCCTTCTTAAGATTACTTTAGGACAGAAACCTTTTGCTGAACAATGAAAAGGACTTTGACCTATGCTTAAGCATAGAACAGGAATTTCTTTGAGTCATGATTGATTTTAGAATTGATACAATGGAGATACTTGGAATCAATCTCCACCCTACTCAGTCCTAACAGGATTGAGGAAGGGCTGCAGCATAGATCAAAATTTAATTATTCCAATCTCTACCCTACTCAGGTTAACAGGATTTAGGAAGGGCTGTAGCAAAGGATCAAAGATTTAATTATTTGAAAATATGACCTTCAACAGACATGTGCAAAGCCAGAGACCTCTGGGCGGTCCTGGGTTAAGCTAGAGCCTCCATTGGCACAGGGAAATTGATGGACAGTGATTGGTAGATATGAGAACTGAGGGGAGGGAACTTGGATGGTTTCCTTAAAGAGAGGAGGGTCTGAAGACTCAGAGAGGGGGTGGTTGAGGAGTTTGTCTGAGTGGTTGGAGTGTGCTCTGAGAAGCTTGCTCTGAAGGAAGCTGAAGGTGGGGGCCTCTGAGACTGTTTCTCCATTTTGGTCACGTGAGTAATAGGGACTGATCTCCTTTCTTTGCCCCAGCTATCTAAGGGCTTGGGCCTTTTGGCCCAGCCTAAACAGAAGGGGTATTTAAGCCCTATTCCCTTCTCTCCCTTTTCTCTCTCTCTTTCTCTAATTCCTTTCTTCCTCCTGTTGTAATTAAACTCCATAAAAGGACTGACTGCTGACTTGAGTTTTCATTTAGGAATTACATAGCTGAATTCCTTGGCGACCTTAAATTAATATATATCAGTCTTTTAAAGTGATTTCCTTGTCACAGGAGCAAGAATTACAACCAAGAATATCCTACCCAAGAAAACAGTATAATTCTTCTGTGAGATAGATATTTAATGAAAAAAGAAAAGATTTTAAAGCAACTCTGATGAAAAGACCAGAGCAGAATAAAAAATTTGACATTCAAGCATGACACAAGAAAAATGAGATCATAAAGAATTTATAAGGTTCAACTGTTTACATTCCTATATGGGAAAATGATATATAAAATTCCCATGAACTTTATCATTATTAGAGTAGATAGAAGGACTCTACATAGGCAGAGGACAAATGTATGAGTAGATTATATTGGGGTGATCTCAAAATTATAAATGAAGAGGTGAAAGAGAAGGATGCAGTAGAAGGATAAAGGAAGAAAAATAATGAGGAAAATTATTTTACAATAAGAGATATGCAAGGAAGAGCTTTTACAGCAAGGGGCAAAATGGAAGGGGATATACCTGAACCTCCTTTCATTGGGACTGGTTCAAAGAAGGAAAAATATGTTTACTCACTCAGGGGCATAAAAAAATCTTCTTTCTTAACAAGGAAGAGAAGTCAGGGGAAGTGATAAAAAAGAAGGCTGTGGTGAGAAGCAAAACAAATATTTGAAGAGGGATAGGGTAAAAAAGAAACAGAGAGTTTGAACAGAAGAAAATAGTATTGAGTGAAATATACAGTTACTAATTATAAATGTGAATGTGATTGGAATGAACTCACTTATAATATGGAAGCAGGGGGGGTAATTGTTTAGAAAACAGAATCTAACATATTGCTTACAAAAAAAACACTTGAAAAATACACAGTTAAAATAAAGGGCTATAGAATAATCTATTGTGCTTTATCTGAGGTGAAAAAAACTGGCATGGGCAGCAATTATGATAGAGGAAAAGCAAAAATAGACCAAATTAAAAGAGATAATTGGAGCAGCTATATTTTACTCAAATTTACCATAATCAATTAAGTAATATCAATATTAAACATATATGCACCAAATGGTAGAGATCCAAATAAATTTTTAAAGATACAAATAAAGTCACTGTAACCAAAATTAGAAAGAAAGCTGGTAACTGGGCAGAGGTGGGAGACTTTATAGGACATATCTCTAATAAAGGCCTTGTATATCAAATATAAAGAAAACTGAGTCAAAGTTTAAAAAATAAGAACCATTAGCGAATTGATAAATGCCCAAAGGATATGAACAGAGTTTTCAGAAGAAGAAATTAAAGATTTCTATAACCATATTAAAAATGCTCTAAATCACAATTGATTAGAGAAATGCAAATTAAAGTAAGTCTGAGTAACATCTCATACCTATAAGATTGGATAACATGACCAAAAAAAAGAAGGAAAATGGCAAATGCTAGAGGAGATGTATAAAAATGAGATAATAATGCACTGTGGTTGGACTTGTGAACTGATCCAACTATTCTGAAGAACAATTTGGAGCTCTGCCTATAGGGCTAAAAAACTGTGTGTGTCCTTTGGTCTAGCAATTCCACTCTGAGGTCTGTATCCCAAAGAGATCATTGGGAAAAGAAAAGGGCATATGTGTACAAAAAATATGCATAGCAACTCTTTTAGTGACTGCAAAGACTAGAAATTAAGGAGATGCTAATAAATTGGGGAGAACCTTAAAAAGTGATATACAATTATGATGAAATACTAATATGCTATAAGAATTAATGAGCAGTATGGTTTCAGAAAAACATGGAAAGATTTATATGAACTGGAATAAAGTAAAGTGAACAGTACCAGGAGATGATTGCACATAGTGATAGTAATATTGTAATGATGATCAACTATGGAAAAAAATAGCTAATTGATCAATATGACCTAAGACAATTCCAAAAGAATCATGTTAAAAATAATAATAATATCAACCTACAAAGAGAGAATTTATCTATTCTGAATGCAAATTTAAATATAATTTTTAAATTTATTATCCTTGATTTGTTGTAACATGGCTACTATGTAAATATGTTTTGCATGATTTCACATGTATAGTTGATATATCTCTTCCTCTTTCAATAGGTGGAAGAGGGGCTGAGGAAGGGAGAGAATTTGGAAATCCAAAAAATTTTAATGGGTGTTAAAAATAAATAATCATTTAAATGGAAAAAACTGAAAAGTAGTCATAATAGCTGCCTTTGTATCTCTAAGTTTTTCAAAACACTTTGTATACTTTATCTTATTTGATTCTTACAGTCTGGGGAGATAGGTGCTATTATCCCTATTTTACAGATGATAAAATAGACTAAGATTGGATAAATGACTTTTTCGGCATCACAGAATTTGTAAAGATATAAATAAGGTTCTAAATTCAGGTGTATTCATCCATTCTATTTGATATGAAATGTAAAAAAAAAAATTCAGGACAAGCATACAGAGATAAGGATGTTCTAAACATTGCTACACAAAAAAACATTGGGGGAAATTTGGTGCTTTTAAGGAATACACTTAAAGATAGTTTCAAACATTATCAAGGCAAATGTAACTTAAGAAAACTGCTGAAAATGTATGGAAAGAGGTGAGAAGAACATATTCAATAGCTAGATGATATATGATGGGGATAATGAAATTATTAAAACACTGATTCAGAGCTAGAATGAAACTTGAAAGTTACCTAATTTAATCCCCTCATTATTTAAAATACTACTAACACAATGCCATCAAGAACAATAATATTAAATACAGCATTTCTCAGGAGATATGTTAAGCCCCTTATGGTTCTATCTTGTCTTAAATGCATTATCACCTATCACAAAAAGAACTGAATATGACTCCTATGTTAAAAAAGGAGTAGAACTAAAACTTATATTCATCATTTCATGTGCATGGATGACATCACATTATAAGAGCTTCTTGACTAATAGAATCTTTCTCCAGCAGGCCAAAATGGCATATGGACACTATCATTGTAAAATTTTTAATATGTCAAGGTTAAAAATATTTGAAACTTCATACCCTCTCTGGGTGACACCTGGATGAACTCAACCAGCAATATGTTGCCAAAGAATTATCAAAAAAATTTTGGAGTCATCCATGGGTTCATTTGTGGAAAAGGTAAATTTTGCAAAAGCAACTCAAGACCTAGCCAATGCCAATAGAAATCATGAAATAGTTAATCTTGGGGAGTCTGGAATCACTAATTAATGTAGGCAATACAAAAAAAAATAATAGAAACTGTACAAAAAATCTTCACAGACTACAAAGATTTTAATACCAACTGAAGACCTACATAACCATGACCCAGTAGCTAAACTATATATAAGAAAGTCATTATGGGTTTTATATGTTCATAATTGACAGATCTTCATACTATACATACAGATCTTTAAAAAGCCTTAAAATTCAACCAATAAACTATATTTTAACCAAGCAAACAGCACAGGCTGATTGCCCACTGTGACATTGCTTTGTAAAAATTTTAAAACACTTTCAATATGTCATCATGACAAATAATCACTATATCCAAGCCAGACTGAGTTAAGGAATTTGAAAATATGGAGACCTGACATAATAAACCAAGATTATTTGGAATCACAATAAGCTACCTATCATTCCCACCACTCTGCCTCCTATTGGAATTTTACTGATGATGCATTATGGGAGCATAGAGATAACATTATATTCTAATATGTTTATTAAGCTATAAAAAAAAACAATGCCAGAACCATTTCTATCAATGCTCTATTGGAAAAGAAAAAGAATACCAAAGAATAATATTGTTACATTTATGTAATTTAAAGTTTATACAGTATTTTACATATGTTATCTCATTTAATCCTCACAATAATCCTATGTGGTAGGTATTGTCAGTAACTCCATTTGACAAATCAGGAAAAGAATATAAGAGAGTTAAAACATGTCCAGAGTCACACAAACTAGGAAACATCTCAGGCAGGATTCACACTGAGTCTTCCTGAATCTAGATCAAATACTCTATTCTCTAATCAATCCTGCCTTTTAGAAAAAGAATAAAAATGAAGCAAAACTTCAAAAGCCAATAAGTCAACCAAATAATATAAACCTTTCTCAAAGATGAGGGACATTTGTATATATTATAATGCATGCATTCTAAATCAATTTGCATCACTTCTGGAACATTCAAAAATTGGCATTTTATACTAAAAACCAAACTAAGGGAAGAAAAAAAAACATTGTAAAGAAATTTGAGCACACGTAAATGGAATGGTATTCAAAAACAGACATTCCCTGGAGAAGTATGAAGTGGTAAAAACAGAAAGGTGACTTGGATAGTAAGACGGAAAGAAAAGAGAATAATTGATTAAAACAGATGCACTGTGAACAAACTCTATATCTCTTGAGAATTCCTAATGTCATTCCCTGGGCACTTTATGTATCACCTTATCAATAATAGCACAATCACAGCTGCCACGTGTCCCTCTGGAGACTAAGAACAAAAGGGTATTATTATTGAATATTAACTGCAACAATTTGTATTCTTATTACATGTAAGAACTTTCAAGGGCTGTTCATAAGCATTTTCCTTTTAACTTCATTTTTTCTGACCTTCAAAAAATATATACAATTTTATTAAGATTCCAAATCTCAATACTCTAATATCCATGTACTTATTTTTATCTCTCCTTTTTTAACAAGATGATGGCTTTTGGACTTAAATTTTTCTTTTGTCACATAGTAAGTTGGATTTCATAATAGACAAAATTCTGAAGCACAACTTTTTTTCTTAAAATAGAAAAAAAAAGGCACATCTTGTCAGATAGCAGATAGAGAATGCTTATGAGTGACTGTTCTACTTTGGCCCAGGAGTCAGGAAAACTGCCTAGGAGAGACTAGAAAAAGTAGGTAAATAACATCGAGATGCTTGTCCAACTCAACCCAACATTCTGTTTAGAATTTCCTCTGGCCTAAAGAGAATAATATGGAGATAAAGTAATATACTCCAGAGCAAATGTCCAAAATATCCAAAATGGTAAACCAAAGAGGTCTGTTCCTCAGGATAAATCATACTTATAAAAATCAGCTTTTAATTTTTTGTTCAAAATTGAATCAAGATGAACCTAGAATTATAAGTTTACTGAAGAAGGGTCTTCCAAAGTTATCCAGGTCAAAACTCTTAATTTTACATTTGAGGAAACTGAGGTCTAAAGACTAAGTGATTTATTCAGGTGAACAAGATATTGACACTACTCAGGAAGGTCTATAAGTCTATCTGAAATACATCTCACTGTGGAGATGTAAGAAGAGCCTTATTATATAATCAATGGATACTAGCACATGTACTTAAAAGTACATATGAAAGAAGCCTTACTTAAAAATTTTGCCTCTATGAAGATATTAATATTCTTAAACAAACTCTTTAAATGTTTCAGATATAATGGTAGTATTTAGAGGGGTGATGTTAATGGAAGTTGCTCCAATCATTTTCTTGGTTTTCAATCCTTATAAATGGTTACGTATTATATAGATATATATCTAAATATTTCTATTTCATCATTCAGTCAAATCACAATTGAAGTCATAGCATAATAATGCCAGCATAGGAAAGATCATTGTTGTCTAAAACCTTCAAGTCTAAATGCCACATATTCTATGACAAACAAAATGAAAAGCAAACACAGACCTTTGGATATTGAGGTGGTCATCACAATAGCGATACCACAAGGATTAGTGGCTGCACCATTATTCAGGGCAGTGATTGAATTTGGGAAGGAATAATTGGCTGACGGTTTTTTAAAATATCTGAGATTCACAAAGAAATATATGCAGGTAAGATTGGTTTATCTCCTGTACCCTCTTCATCATTACTACATAAGGTTCTCCAGGACTCCTTCAAAGCTGCCCTTGAGACAGTGACAAGTATGAAAGGACTTGGTTTCAAAGTTTTGCTTTGACTGATTCTGAGCACATCTCTCTGAACCTCACTTTCCTCAACTAAAAAATTAAGAATCTTGAATCTGATGAACTCTGAGGACTCTTCCTCCATAAAATTATAATTTTATCTTGATTTTATTTCAACTGGGCAAATATTTGAAAGGTTGTCCCCTTTAAATGAGATTTGTCCTAGATCTACAACCTCTTAGAAAGGATGCAGTGGCCCTTGCAGTATATAGAAGTGATCATATATAGGGAAGAAGCTAAAAATTACCTTTAGCTTCACAATTTCTGCATTGACAACATCTAAGAAAATAACATAGAATGATTTTTTATATGATTAACTTATCATAGTGTAAAATCAAATGATGTGGAATTTAATCTAATACAAAAAGAGAAAGCTTAATTTATTTCACTAATGAGTCTGATATTCAGCACTTTGATTCAGTAAGCATTAACTGAATATTTATAATTTTCAAAGCTTTAAGATATTGAAATTTAATCTTAACTAGAGTGTGGTTATACAGGTAGATAGATGGCACAGTGGCCAGGCCTGGAGTCAGAAAGATTCATGTGCTGAGTTTAAATCTGAGCTTAGGCACTTACTAGCTGTGTGGTGTGACCCTGGGCAAATTACTTAACCCTGTTTGTCTCAGTTTCCTCATCTATAAAATGAGCTACAGAAAGAAATGGCAAACCATTCCAGTATCTCTGGCAAGAATATCCCAAAATGGGGTCAGGAAGAGTTTGGACCTAACTGAAAAACAACTGAACAACAAAAAAAGGGGATTATACAATAGAAATTTATATCAATCTTTATTTGATTATAAATTGTTCAGATAATAAACATGCTAAATCTCAATAGTTTAAATTTCATAACAGTATCATTCTATTCCCCATTGTGGGTAGTCAATCAAAGATTGATGGCCCTGGAAGCCTGGTGCATAATAATGCAATGCCTATACCAAAAATATCACGTGAACATGAATCTGGTTCCCACACAACAAAAATGACACATTAAATTAAAGAAATTTCTAAACAAACAACTGAAATGTCCGAGGAGATGGAGAATGTCCAATATAAATGTAAATGACAAACTTATAAATCATATTTACAAGTGAATTTGATTATTATTTATCAAGCATATTCTAATGTCTAGACAATATGCTTGATGATGCAAAGACAAAACGAAAGATTCCCTACCCTCAATGAGATTACATTAAAATGAGGGAATATTACCTTCATTATCATATATAAATATAAAATACATTCAAAATGGTTTCAAAGAAACTAAAAGAGGGGAATGACATCATTAATAACTGAAGGAATTATGAAAGAGACATTTTAGGAGGTGATACTAGCTGAACTTCTTAAGAAAACAAGGAATTCCAAGAAGCCAAAGTAAGATGGGAGTGCCCTTCCAGAATGGGGGACAGCCTGGACAAAGGTACAAAAACAGGAGATAAAATATCATAAGTGGAAAACAGCAGTAGACCAGTCCTACAAACTACTTTGTACAAAGCCTGTTGCTCACAATTAATTACTTGATCTTTTAAAAACCCCACTTAACTAATGTGTTTTTCAGACCAGTAGCTAAGGCTCCTAGAGGTGAAATTATCTCTCACAAGACACCATAGAAGAAAGTCACCATGTTCTCCCAGATGCTAACATAGTAGAGATGGTCAAAGCTGACTCAGAACGTCCAAAAGATGGTGATAACTCTGACCATACAGTAGATCATAAAAGCTCCTCCCAAGCATGTGTTTAGACCCAGAATCAATTTCAAAGTATCCAGTATTTCCACAGTACTTCTCCCATAAATTGCCATAATTCTTCTGGAAATAGGTATCCTTACCTCGATAGCCCCTTGTGTCAACCAAGTAAGCTGTCTGTGTGGAAGATCTCTATTACATAAGTAAATGCAAACTACATAAAAAGTTATTTGGGAGAGGGAAATAATCCAGGAGTCTAAGGAAGTGCCTCTTAAAGAAGGTGTCACTTGAGCTAAGCCTTGAAGAGAACCAAAAATTCTAAGAGGAAAGGAGGAAGGGAATTCTAGGCATAGGAAACAGCCTATTAAAGGAATAGAGCTAGCTAGGACATGGTATGTCATAAATAGGAAGTGACAAGTAGAATCAGTTTGACTGACTGGAAGGTGAAGTATTTGATGGAAGAGTAAAAGACCAGGAAGAGTAAAAGGTTCCAGCTATAGTGTGGCAAGTTTATATCAAATAGTTCATAATTATCCTTGATGCAACAGGGAGCCAGGGAAACTTCTTGAGCAAAGGAATTGGTCAGAATTGTACTTTGGGACTATAATTTTGGTAGTTGTATGGAGAATTAATTAAAGAAGGGAAAGATTAGAGGTAAATAATCAGTAGTTCAGGTAAGAAGAAATAAGAGGTTCAATAGGGATGTGGCCATGTTTATAAAGAAAAGGGAGTGAATTGAATGTTGTGGAGATAGAACCAATCAGAGCTGGCAGCTAACCAGATATGCAAGGTGAAGTTGAGTTCAGAGTCAAAGATAAGTCCAGAGTAACCTGGATTCTGGAAGGATGATGATGAAAGAAAAAGAGCAATTTCTGCTGGAGGGTTTAAGGGTCCCAGAGTCAGAAGTGCGCTGGTAGATGAATGATATGATGGATAGCAAAGAACTGCTATCACTTGGCAATGTAAGAGTGGGAACAGTGAAAATGGTACTAGAATGTTGCTGATAATAGAGCACCAAGTAAATCACTGAAGTTGAGAGATGGGAAGGTAATGGTAGAAGTTTGGAGGGAGAGTGTGGCACGACAATGCCCATAGTGTTTAAAGTTATTTCTCCTCCTTGAGTCAAAAGCATAGCTCGTAAGCCCCAGTTCATTGTAGAAATAGCTAGGTGGTATATTGGATAGGGTGTTGTACCTACATTCAGGAAAACTTCAGTTAAAATCCAGTTTCAGACCATTACTAGGTTGTCCTTTAAAATCTGCCTCAATTTCTTCATCTATAAAAGGGAGATTATATTAATACCTACCTCCCAGAGTTATTGCAAGTATAAAATGAAATGATATTTGGAAAGCATTTGCAAACCTTACAGCTCTATATGAATACTATTACTTTTATTTTTAATGGCCAGTTATAATACAAAATCATTTTAAACTGAAGGCCCTTGAGGAAATAGCATAGTAAGAAAATTATAAATAGAACATTCTCACCCTTTAAATCTAGGGTACACCTTCCCTTAAATATATATACCCATGAGAAGGAAGAGTGGACATACCTAGGTAACGTGCATACAGAAGCACTCTCAAAGAGAATATGTGTGACCAGAGTCCACTCATGAGGGGCACACTAGTAGGGAATACCAATGGAGAGGATGCACACAGAGAAAGGCAGACATACAACAGTCATGGGAAGGGTATGAGTATGAAAGGGCAGGCATATGGAGGGGCAAATCACAGCTCTGACAATTCTTTGTCCATTTTCCATCAGCTAATACTGCTTTGGAGCTTTTCTGGAACTCTCCAACATACCTTCCTTCCCCAAGAATCTCATCATTGGGAAATATCATTTTTTCTGTAAGATTAAATCTGCCTGGTACTCACATCTCATCAGTATCCTCTGTCCCCCGATGAGACAACATGACTGGAGGACAGAGCCATAGGTAACTTTCCCACCTCCCTTTTTAGCCTCCTTTTGTGTATTTTCTTCTCTCATTAGATTATGAGCTCCTAGAGGACAGGGCTTGACTTGGTTTTTGTTTGTATTTTTTATTGTTTTATATTGATTGTACTATTTTATTTGTATCCCAATATTTATCATAGTGTCTCTAGCACACAGTTAGCACTTAATAAATGGTTATTTACCAAATGTTACAGAAAGATCACTGATTTTATCTAACAATATCATCAAGCTCTTCCCTCTGGGCTTTTTCCTCATATGGCATGCAATGTCTAGGAAATCTTCTCTGCCAGTAACTGATTCCTGCTAGGCTAGGCTAGGCTAGCATCTCAGTAATACAGTAGATAGAGTACTAAGCCTGGAGTCAGGAAGATTCCATTTCCTAAATTCAAATCTCTCCTCAATCATTTACTAGCTGTGTGATCCTGGACAAGTCACTTAACCCTGTTTATGTCAGTTTCTTTTCTGTAAAATGTGCTGGAGAAGGAAATAGCAAATCACTTCAGTGTCTCTGCCAAGAAAACCCCAAATGGAGGCACAAATTGCTGGACATGACTAGAAACCACCCACGGACAACAGTAAGACTTACAACAAGGCTTCAGCAGCCCTGTGGTTGCTTCTAGTCACTCCAGGAATGGCTCTACAAGGTTAAAGAGCTTCTCTTAACCTCCAGTTTCTGCCTTTAGAAGTCTTCAGCCAAGGTGTTACCTCTGGCCCATAAGTGGAATGGACTTTGCCATCTCTCTTTTAGCTTAGAAACTAGATACTTGAGTTTTAGCTCTTTTAGAAAGGCAGGGACACCACACATGTACTCAGTCATGAAACCTGGGAAAACCTTTAGCTACATCTTCTACCCCATAAGGAAAATATTTTCATCCTCAGATCCTTTTCTGAGTTAGGTCTTTGCTTGTCAAAAGAATCCTTGCGCAGGAACCAGAGTCCTTGTAGCACAGAACCCTCAGTCAGCTAAGCACCTAGTAGTATTTTTAACTTCCACTTCCTATTCATCAAGGACAATATTTCTGTCCTGAGGCTCCATCTGATTTATGGGTAGAAAGACATAAGCCTTCCTGCTTAATCCCCTTTTGAGGATCATGGGTCCCAAAACACAATTTTGGTTGAAGGGAAGAATCTGCCCAAGAAATCCTATATCAGAGTGTGGATCTGACCCACCTTCATTTAAGGAGAATTGAATATGCATCTGAATACAGAAGCCAAGGCATCACTGCCTCAGTTAAGAAGCTGATGCAGACTTTGTGCTACATCCCCCAATAACAGTTTGTCACATAAAGTCTGAACATGTAGATTGTCACTGTGTTCCAATTCAGCTATCTTAATCTATTTTATGTTGCATTTGTAGCAAAAACCAAAATGGTTCCTGTTCTATCATTCAATAGTGTTTTTCCTTCCTCTGGATGTCTCAGGGTATTCTCAATGACTTCGACCACTTACTCCAGTGAACAATATGGGGAATTAAATGACAATTGGGAGAGACAATAGGGAAACAGAGGCTCTCCAAAGTATCTAGATTTGTGGAAACTGCTAAAAAGTCAGAAGTAGAGCACACATACCCCCACATCACTATGGAAGAAAGGATAGCAAACTGTGAAAAGTCAACATGTGCAAACCTGGAAATAAGGGATAAGATGTGCTTGAAAGGTGCAAAGATATTCAAGTAACCAAAGACCCCTAGGGTCTGTAGGCTGGAGCCATAGGAAAATATAAAAGCTATGTTTTTGAACTATGGCATGCAGGAGAGAGATTCTAGAGACAAATAGTTAGTCCTCTGGGAAAGATAATGGGTCTTCTGGGAGTTTAAGAAAACCATAGGATATATGGATTGAAGGAAAAACAATGCAGAGTAGAAAAATACTGTGGGAGAGATGGATTACACTGGGTCACGGGAGGGCAATTGCCCTTCATGCCATCTTCCAGGAGGTAAGAATATTTGAGTCAAAGACTTCAAGCTGAATCACAGAGAACAACCAAAGGAGGAAGGAGGGAAGCCAAAACAAATGACATTTGTGAGAGCCATTGAAAAAAAAGCAACAATATAGAGTCAAATATATTGCACAGATGTGTCCATTGATGTTTAAACTACCCTAGTGAGAAATATAAATGCCTGCAATGGCACAGACCTTCTGGATTACCTGGGTGACATTGTTATTTCTTTTTTTTTTATTTTAAAACCCTTACCTTCCGTCTTGGAGTCAATACTGTGTATTGGCTCCAAGGCAGAAGAGAGGTAAGGGCTAAGCAATGGGGGTCAAGTGACTTGCCCAGGGTCACACAGCTAGGAAGTGTCTGAGGCCAGATTTGAACCTAGGACCTCCCATCTCTAGGCCTGACTCTCAATCCACTGAGCTACCCAGCTGCCCCCTTTCTTTTTCTTTTTTTATAAAATCTACTTTCTTAGAACTGATATTAAACATTGGTTCCAAAATAGAAGAACAGTAAGGGCTAGGCAATTGAGGTTAAGTGAATTGGCCAGAGTCACATAGCTAGAAAGTGAAAGGCCAGATTTGAGTCCAGGATCTCTGGTCTTTGAGCCTGGCTTCTATCCACTGAGCCACCTAAATGCCCCAATATTATTATTTCTTAAGAACTTTGATGTGAGTTCCATTTGGTTCCCTTTTTTCAAATGATTTAATATTTATAAAGCACTAAGCACATAGTAGGTACCAAATAAATATGTATTCGCTTCTATTTTCCTTTCCCCTTTTGGGAAGAAGAATGGTGTCCAGGATTTCATCAGTGTGCTGAACAACATTGAAACTCCACCCAACCCTCACCATCTACTGATTCAGATCAGAAACTCATTTGTAGTTCATAGTATTAGAAGGATACCTGAGACACTTAACTTGTCTAAGATATCCCAGGTATAAGTACATTGTAAGTAGTTGAACCCAAGTGCTTCTAATTGAAAGGCCAGTTCTTTATTCACTATTCCACTATAAATATTAAAATTTAGGGGAGACTGAGGCAGGTAGAAATTAGTTTCTCTCTACAAGGAGTATTATATTTTTAGAGGTTTATTGAAGATTAAGGATTAAAGAAAAGACAGGATAAGAAACACGTGCCTAGGCCAGAGTGGCCTAGACAAGATAATCTCACATTATGGAAGAGACGCCTCTGCCTCAAAATGGAAGTCCAAAAAGTGAGCTCAAAAGCCTTTGCAATCAGGTTAAATCCCTTCTCAATCTCGCCCACCTCAGAATTCCATGAGATTACAAAGCATTCTGGGGAAGTGGAGCAAAGGCTTGTGGGGATTGAAGTCCAGAGTTTGAGTCTATTTTTTACACCACACTGATGTAATTATTTCTCTTAACTGATCAATAAATCTATTGTTTATTGGAGCCCCAGGAGTAGGTACTCTTGCAAGAGAAGTTTGTATGTACACATCTGACCATGAGAGCATCAAATTCTAAAATCTCAAATTATCTAGATGGGTGCCATAAGCCAGAGAGCTGTAAGAAAATCTTTGAAGTTCTGTTGTGTCACATGGGAGACTGTGACAAGGTTACATATATATATGCTCATGTTTTTATCAGACCTCTGATTTTAATAGTATAGAGAACTACTTCCCAAAGAGGGAATGTCTAGCAGTGTGGATCAGCACTCTCTCTACAACCAATGGCCTTCAAGAATGGCCTACAAGTTAAGTTCTTGCCCATGAACACCTAATTGCTATATTTCAATGGTGGTACTTGAAGCCAGGTCACCCTGACACCAAAGTTAGCTCTGAATCCAGTATATCTTACTTCCCCCAATGATTTTATATGCTTACAAACATGTCCAATTTCATTCAACATCCTATGAAAAACTTTTCCTCAAGTTTCTTGGATTTGATTCTACAGATTTGGCACGTTTTACTCTGAAATTCTCACTTGTTTGAATAGTAGCTACTGAGGCATCTCATCAAATCTGTCAGTTCATCTTTTTCTAGGGTAACAATGTTATTTTTTATTTATAGTCTCCTCCCCCTGTGGGTCCAGCTCTGTCTTGATCAATACTTTTTTCCTTTGTAATGCCGGCATTTTCTGGGCTGGAAACAGCAAAGATTTTTGTGCCATATTCTCTAGATCCCCCTTCTTATTAGAATTCTGCATGAGTATCTAATTTACTTTGTTCTCTCTACTCTGGGTTCTTTACTCACCCACCCCCAGACTTTGGGTTGTTTATTTGTCTACGTTTGATTGAATTTCCTAATCATCTCAGACTTTAAAAAGAAAGAGCTTCATGATCTAATCATGTTGTTAATCCATTCCTGATCTGCTCTTTCTTTTCTCATTTCCATAGGGCTTCTTGCCTTCCCAATTCCAAATCCTGAACAGTAACAAAACTGAGACAAATTCTGTTCCACAGATGACAACTTGACAAGGATTTGTTTAAGGGTTTGTTTGTTTGTTTACAGTAATACATAGCCCAAGATGAAATCCCACATTTCTGGGATGCTCTCAAGTAATGAATCCATCAACTGACACCAAGATTTATCAGCTTATCACTGCATAACCCAGCAAAAGTGGAGTTTCCCTTTCAATAAGCAGATGGTAAGCTTCCCAGTGCTGAAATCGTCATCCAAAAAGCAAAGATCAACTATTCATTAGTTCTTCTGTGATTCCTAAAATGCATTGCTCCTTGTCCTGAATCACATCATTTTTCTATTGGAATAATCATGATAATACTAATAGTAATATATAACTCAGCTGTTTTACAGCAATAGACAAAGCTTATATATATAAAGATTTATTTTTATTCCCTTCATAAGAATCTTATAACCCAATGAGGATTCTACAGATTTTTTTTAATCCACAGATGAAAAAAACTGAGACTCATGGAAGTTAATGATTTGCCCATGTTCATAGTGATTCCAGATGTGGACCTATGTCTTCCTAACACCAAGCCCATTCTACCTATTATGCCACATTGCTCTTCCAAGGCAATATCCTTATAGCACAAAATAGAAACACCAATAATTTAGTCAATGTTGTGATTGACAACAACAGATCCTAAATTATCCAGTTCATTTGTCTTTCTTTACTAAATTAACATGCAATAATCGCAGGACACAATAGTGTCTAGCATCAATATCCAGGTGTCCTTTCTAATATTCCCTCAATGAATAGTCTCCTACAAATTGTCCAAGACTCAAAAATATTCTCTTCTCTAAAGACACAGTCTACTATCTGCATTAATACTATGTGATTTTCTATAATTTCAGACAATTGCTCATTCCATATTCTATTGTAACCCAAGGCACAAAAATGAACAGGGAAAAAAAGTAGTACCTGGATAACAATAGGAAAAAAAATAATCCTAAATGTAAAATATCAATGACGAGGTGAGAGAGGGAGGTGTTATCACACTTCAGAAACTGACATTTTCAAATTATTCTTCAAAAAAAAGATTAATCAATAGAGGAGAATAAGTACAACTGGGAATGATCTAAATGTACCATTTATATGACATTTTGAACTTTTTATTTTTTGCCAATGAAGTCTGCCTCTAAACAAAGTCACAATTCACAAAGCTAATTGCTTACTCTCCCATAAAATTCTGAAAATCACTTTGCCAAGTAATAAAGAAACACTTTTAAATAGGATTTACCCTGTCTATGTGACCCACAGACTTCAGACCAGATGGTATGCTTTTTGAAAAAATTATTTTGCTGGGTAACTTAAAGCAATCATGGAATAGCTAAGCAGAATTCCAAATCCTAAAAGAAACAATCTACCCTTCAATGAGTCCAGTAGCAAATTATAAGTCTCATGGCTCTCAACTGGAATTTGAAAGCCAAAATTCATGATTTACTCTAATAACTCAATTAATTCCTGTATATATGTGTGTGTATGCATATATATGTATATATATATATATATAACAGTTGATTTAATGATTTTAATGATCCATGATTTCATCAGTGGAAACAATCTACCAGCATGAATTATAATCCCTCTAAGAGTAGATATTTTATCAGGATGGCCAAAAAAATCATCTCCTTACCCTAGTAATGAATTTCTGAGATTAGTTAGAATAATTCTTAGACCATTTTTCCATCTTAGAAGATGTGCCAGATATTGTCTTCCATTGATATAATCTTCAATGGTGATCTAATAACAATAATGAAAATAATAATAATAAATTTAACAATAATAAGAGTAGACGACATTTTAAAAGAGATTTCAATTTACAAAGTGTTACATATATTTTCTCTTATCTGAGTCTCATAATACTCCTGTGAAGTAAGGACTACAGGTATCATTATCCCCATTTTTAAAGAATCCTGCCATCAGGAGTCCTCTTCATGACTCTCTGAGGAGTCAGAGCAAGATTTTATTGGACTTAGTCTATATCAAAAGATGAGGAGAAGTATGTTTCAAGGAAAACTTTGAGGACATTAAAAAATACTCTACAGTTTCACAAAGGTATCCAAAGTTGTTTTCTCTTTCTTCATATCTAGAACCAAGCCATTGTTCATTCAAAGCAAACATAGAGATTTGTGTGTGTGTGTGTTTGATGGATGAACTATATTTCTAAGACCTTATTAATCATTCTTCATACACATAGTTTTCCTTTGTATATAATGAAAAGAAACTCTAAAATAACTATGTATGCTATTTAGTAGGCTCTGCAAAGTCTCAGGGATTTATGAAATAAGTATAATGCCATCCAATTAGAAGAGAATATGAAAGACCACATGTATGAGGAATTCTCCCATTTGAATTCTACACTGGGTCTCCTCTATGAGGGCAAAAGAAACACTTTTAGTGACACATCTCCATACTTAATATCTCCCATGATATTAATAATCAAATTGTTATGATGCAGTGAAAAAAGAACTGCATTTAAGACCTGGATTGAAATCCTACCTTTGCTACCTATTATCTAAGTAAACGTAGGACATTTAACAAATTCCCTGAGCCTCAGTTGAACTAGATGGTTTTTGAAGCCTAGCTCTAAATATAGGATCATTTTCTTTTTACTGTCCATCTTATATCATGTCTTTTTTTAAAAATATCTGTCTTTAAGATTTCTACTTGTCAGTTCTATTTCCAGAGGTGGACATTCACCAATTATTCTTCAAACATTAATTCTGTAGCTGTATACAATGCTCTCTTGTTTCTACTCATTTTGCTTTTCAGAATTTTTCATAGTCATTCCATGTTTTTTTAAATAACATGCTCATCATTTTTTATAATATAGTAGTATTCCAACATATCCCAAATTATTCAGCCATTACCCAATTGATGAATATGTCTTCCATTCCCAGGTTTTTGCCATCACACAGAGAGCTGCTATTAATATTTTGGAACATATATATTTCCTTTTTTCCTGATCTCCTTAAGAAATAGACCCAACAGTGATATTGCATGGGGTAAAGGCATTCACAGTTTTATAACTCTCTGAGCATAATTCCAGATTGATCTCTAAAATGGTTGGATCAGTTCACAGTTCCAGCAACAGTGTTTTAGTGTCCCCATATTTCCCTATCCCTTTCATCACTTGTCATTTTGCCCTAAATATAGGATCCTTTTATCTCTGTTGTTATGTTTCATGGGATCTTGTATAATTTTGATATGTTCATAGAAAACATTTTGTTGGAAAATTACAGTATCTTTAAGAATATACTTTGTTATATTGTATGACTGAGTCGTCAAATACTATAATCTGTGGAGATTTAAATCTGAAAATCACCCAAAGGGCAAGGAAGAGGCATATCATAGATGAGCAAATGCTACTATACATCATGAACAAGAATTTGTACAGGGGAAAGGTATTATTAAAGAAATATAAGACTTTAAAAAAACATGATGAGCTGGTCATGTAGCAAGTGCAAAATATAAGTGATGGATTGATCATGTGTTCTATTGGAATGCTTTGGTGCCAGGAGAACTTGAAGAAGGCACCTAGAAAACTGAGTGAAATGCATAATTTCAACTATGGCTAGACAAAAAAAAAATCACATGGGATGGGCAAGCTGAGCTGAGTTGCAATCCATATTGTTGGAGAGAATATCAACTTCAATGAGATTGCTGATTCATTGGAGTACTGTACTTTAGATTAAAGTTTTAAATTCTTAATTGTTTTCTCCAAATTTTAATCCATTTCTTCCCTCCACCAAGACATAATTAGTTATAGGTCAAATTCTCTGACAATTTTCTTTTCCTCTAGAGTTATTCAAATTCATACTTGTTGCAATTACAGGATCCAGGGCACTCATTCTGTTCTCAATACCTCAGGTTATTTCTCAGGTTGGTCTACTCCTTAATTCCTCTGAGTCATGAAGATATTTCAAAGAAGCACATTAAGAAAGTGAGCCTGACCTTCCAATAAAAACATCCTTGTGTTTAAAAGAAAAATAATTTAACCAAACTGAAAACAGAAAAAAGTTTTAATTTCCTATTTTCAGAGGCACTGAAAATTCTCCAAGCCAGTATCATCCTTCAGAATCAGAAATATGAGGCTCGTATTAATTTTGTGGGTTCTTGCATTACTAGTAATATTTCCTATTTGTTTTCTCTTAACATTGTCCATTCATAAAACATGGCTTAAAATCTTTAATCAATTTTTAACCAAATCTTTTAATTTTTTGAGACTGAATCTCCTTAGCTCACTCAGGACAGAAGTGCAATAACCACTCATTGGCATTATGTTCAACACTGATCAGCACAGAAGTTTTAATTAGCTCTGATTTTCCTACATAGACCAATACCTTGCACCTCTTTAACCAGCCTAGTAGCTCTACAATCCCAGTGGCTGACAATGTTGGTACCAGTCTTAGGACAGATGGACACTAAACCAACTTTATCCCTTCTATAGCTCAAATATTCCAAAGTCAAGTGATTTATAAGCCTCAGTCTCCCCAGCAACAGGCACTACAGGAGGGGTTGCCACCATATCCAGCCATAATCTTTCTTTCACCACCACTATATTCTACCATATTTCCCAAGATTATTATTTTATAGGATAAATCATATTTACAAAACATTCAAAGACTGACTGGCTGGCACTGCTTCTTTGGTCATTTTCCTAGACCCCTTCCATTGTTTTCTGTTTTCTACCTCAATCTCCCAGGCGTTCACTAAGTTGGTGCCAGACATAGTGCAGCCAAACTGGTACTGGCAAAAAGGTTGATAAAATGGAAAATCAGAGTATAGCCTCTGCTAAATTTTAACTGATTTTTAAGAGTTATATGTGCCACCATAAAAGAGTAAAAAGAAAACTATTCAAAGATATATAAAGCAGCACCATCTGTAATTGCAAAGAAATGGAACTGAATCTAAATATCCAACATTTGGGGAATGGCTGAATAAACCATGGTATATCAATGTAATAGAGTATGACACTGTCGTTAAGATGATAAATATGAGATCTGCAAAAAAAAATTAGAAAGACTTATATGAAGTCATGAGAAGCAAAGAAAGCAGAACTAAAAGAACAGTATACACAGTGACTACCACCATATAAAAACTAAAATGTATACACAAATTAATAAATAAGTAAAAAATGATAAAGGAGTAACTAAGAAGCTGTTGTAAAAATTAAGTGCAAATAGCTCTAAATATATGTTTATTTGTTTTGCAAACTGTTTAAAGTTGAGTGCATATGAAATTAATTTTAAAAATAAATTATATGGCCTATGGAAAAATAATTATACCACATGGAAATTTCCTCTCATCAAGTCAATGATCCATAGTCATTCAAAAACATTTGGTTAAAAGAGTTTTTCTAAAAATATATATAAAATGCTCAATTCATTGAGGTTTAAAATTTAAAACCCAGAACATAAAACATCATTCAAAAGATAAACCAAGCAGATTAAAAAGGTTGTTGTAAGTTATTATTATTATTCAATCATACTAAGATTAAAGAGAAGAGAGAGGAAGGGACAGAAAAATGCAGGAAATGAAGGACAGATGAATGAAAAAGGAGAAGGTAGGTATAGTGAAAGGGGAAAAACAGAAAAAGGAGACATCAATATTTCATAAAATTAAATCCATATTTAGCATCCTTTTTGTAATGTACCACCTGAGCACAGAGATGGGGGAGGAGAAAAATCTATGCCTTGGACAAGTTTTGGAATGAAAGAAAAAAAAACAGAAAACCAAGTGACTAATGTGTATACCTAAAGGGTTGATGGACTAGATAACTGATTGATTACTGGTCAGAGTTCAAAGCCAAAGAAGTTTGTTAGTTTGTTAAAGATGGGGGGGGCGGAATACAAGAAATACAAGGAGTAACCACTTTGTTTAAGCTCTTAAAATTCTGCTTTTTTCTGGAAATTTGTATGTCCCATTCAAATTTGCTTCAAAGACCTTATTTGGTTCTAAGTGGTCCCCACCATTCAAGGCTACCTCAGCTACACTAACAGATTCTCAAAGTTGTACATTTTCAAGACACAAACCCTTTAGATTTTTAGACATGATGCATCTTTACAACTCTAAACACAAGTGAGTGTTTCACCTATTCTCATTGGCCTTATCAGCAGTGTGAAAATTAAATCCAAAATTGCCTGTCCTGTCTTCCTGTGTGTTTACTATATGTTGCCTTTCTCCCTCAAATGAAACTTTTTTTAATCAAGCAAACATGGATTTCATGCCCCCTATGTGCCATGCACTGTCTTCAGTACTAGGGATGCAAAAGACAAGAGCAAAACAGTCTCTGCCCCTACACAGATTACAAGCTAATGGAGGAGGAAATAGTCATGTGTATACACAGATACAAAATACATACATAAAAAGCAAATAAAAGTAATCTGGGAAGGAAGATACACAGTATCAGGAGACCAGGAAAAAAGTGACATGTACAAGGTAGCACTAAAAGTGAATACTGAAAGAAGCAACAAATTTCAAGAAGTATATATTAATAGGAAGGCATGGGAATCCAAAGAAAAGAGCACTGACCTACAGGCAGAGGAACTGGGTTTAAATCCCATTTCTACTTAGAGAATAGAGTATTGGGGCTAGAGTCAGATGTGAATTCAAATCTAGCATCAGACACTTACTGGCTACATGACCCTGGAATAGTTATTTCATATCTATCTGCCTCATTTTCCTCATTGTAAAAGGAGATAACAATAGCACTTACTTCCCAGAGTTGTGAGATCAAAGGAGATAATATTTATTAAGTATTTAGTACAGTGCCTTAGACATAATAGGAGCTTAATAAGTGTTTGTTTCCTTTCTTTCTTTTCCTCCTTCAGAAATTCATAACCTCCTTGAACCTCAGTTTCTTCTTCTGGAAAAATTAGGGAGTTAAAAGAAATGGCCTCTGATATCCTTTTTAGTTTCAGATTTATGGTTCTATGATGTGATAAGGGAACTATTCCAAGCATGGGCAACATCCAGCACAAAGGCACAGAGAGAATGCCATGTGTGAGAAATAGCTGGGAGGCCAGTATAGCAGGATCCTAGAATGTGTGAAGCAGAGCAATGTATGATGTGGTTGGACAGATTTCATTAAGTTAGCTTATAAAGAACTTTAACTGTCCAGAAGAAGAGTTTTTCTTTGATTCTAGAAATATTAAGGAGTCAGTGAAATTTATTTAAAGAGGGATAGAGTCAAGAAGGGAACCACAAAGGGGTTACCTGGTCAGAAGAGATGAAGAAAATCAGTGGGATTGCTTTGTGAGTTAAAATTTAGAGAAATCAAAGGAAACAAAGCTAAATGAAAGGTCATTGCTGTTGTCTAGGTTAGAGGTGATGAAGATCTAAACTAAATTAGTTGCTATGTAAACAGAAAGAAGAGGACACGAGATATTGTATAGCTAAAGATAAATATATATGACAACTATTTGTATGTGTGAAGCTAATGAGGAATCAAAAGTGGCACCAACGTTGAAAATCTATATATGATAACCTGGACAATAATAAAGAAATTTAGACAGGTGTATAAATGGAGATTTTGAAACTTAGACGTCATTTCCCAGAAGTCCTTGGTATTTCCCAGAATTCCCTATAATCTTTCCTCTGTCTCCACATTGGTGAGATCATGTTATTGGTATTTAACTGGCAGTAACACTTCCCACGTGCTCTCTCATTTCTTGCACGATGTAGCATTAGCAGTAATGGTGGTAAGGCGGGGGAAATTTGAAAATGGCTAACTAGCCATGGGAACATGGTTTTTATTTTGTATCTTCTTTATTCCTTGATTTCTAATGATCCTTAATAAACCTCATAAAATATAATATTTTATTATTAGAGATATAATTTAATTTTTATGCAGGGAACAGGTTGGGGGCAAAAGATAATGGAGTTATTTATATTTTGGACATGTTAAGCTTAAAATTTTAGTAGGGGATCCAGTTCATAATGTCCAATAAGCAGCTGATCTTTTGGTATTCAAATTTAGGTGAAACTAAAATTATATATATATATATATACATATATATGTATGTATGTATGTATGTATGTATGTATAAATATTGGAATTATTCCATAATCTGCATAGATAACTGTGGTATTGGTAAGTGAATGTTGGAGCTGATAAGGTTGTCAAGTGACAGAACTGTCAACATGGAATCTAGAAACCCCAAACTTGTGTCCTAGTGGGATCTAGAAACCTCAGGTCTGACCTTGTCACAGGAGAGTTCCTCCCTGAGGGGAAAGTCCAACCTCAGAGTCTCAGACTAACAATAGACTTTAAGATGTCAAATGACTCTCCTTGTCTCCAGAAGCCTCTCCCAGTCTATCACACTCTCTTCCAAGGATCAAACTAGGGACCTTCAGCTTACAAGACTGACACTGACTCACTACCTACTGCACCAAATCTTAAAGTCTAAACTTAAAGTCTTAAACTCTGTTCCTAAAAAGGACAGATTCAAGTCTCTCCAAGCCACAGCACAGCGTGAGATCAGGAAGATGAAAGACTGATGGTGGGAAAAAAAGGCAGAAGAAATCCAGCGTTTTGCTAATACGAAAAACTACAAACAATTTTTCAGTGCTCTCAAGACTGTCTATGGGCCATTAAAACCCACCACCACTCCCTTGCTATCCTCTGACAGTGACACTCTCATAAAAGATAAAAAGGCATCAGCAACAGGTGAAAAGAACACTTCAGTCAGCTTCTCAACTGACCCTCTTCAGTCGACCAAAGTGCCCTTGACCAGATCCCCCAAAACCGCACCATTGAACAACTTGACATCCCTCCTTCAATAGAGGAAGTCCAAAAAGCCATTCAACAAATGAGTGCAGGCAAGGCACCCGGTAAAGACGGGATCCCAACCGAGTTGTACAAGGCCTTAAATGGAAAGGCGCTCCAGGCATTACACATAGTACTGACCAGCATATGGGAAGAGGAAGACATGCCCCCAGAACTCAGAGATGCCTCCATCGTAGCCCTATACAAGAACAAAGGCGCACTAGCAGCCTGTGACAACTACAGAGGCATCTCACTACTCTCCATTGCCGGAAAGATCCTCGCCCGTGTTATACTCAACAGATCCTGTCATCTGTTTCAGAGCAGACCCTGCCTGAATCACAATGTGGCTTCCGACCAGATCGCAGCACCATCGACATGGTCTTCATGGTGAGGCAAATGCAGGAAAAATGCCTTGAGTAGAACCTGAGTCTCTACATTGTCTTCATAGACCTGACGAAGGCGTTCGACACAGTGAACAGGGACGCATTGTGGGTGATCCTCAGCAAGCTCGGTTGCCCAACAAAATTTGTCAAACTGATCCAGCTCTTTCACGTCGACATGACAGGGGAAGTCCTATCTGGTGGAGAGACTTCTGATCACTTCAACATCTCCAATGGCGTGAAACAAGGCTGTGTCCTCGCTCCGGTACTATTCAACCTATACTTCACCCAAGTATTACGACATGCTGTGATGGATCTAGACCTGGGTGTCTACATCAAATACCGACTGGATGTCTCACTATTCAACCTTCGCCGCCTGACTGAAAAAACAAAGACAACAGAGAGACTCATCCTGGAAGCTCTCTTCACAGATGACTGTGCTCTCATGGCCCACCAAGAAAATCATCTCCAAACCATTGTGGACAGGTTCTCCACCACAACAAAACTGTTTGGCCTGACTATCAGCCTCAGCAAAACAGAGGTGCTGTTCTAACCCGCACCAGGGAGGCCAACGAACCAGCCGTGCATTACAATCGATGGCACGCAGCTTTCCAACATCAACACTTTCAAGTACCTGGGCAGCACCATCACCAACGACGGGTCCCTAGACCATGAGATCAATGCCAGGATCCAAAAGGCCAGCCAGGCACTCGGGCGGCTGAGCTCCAAAGTCCTCCAACACAGCGGTGTAAGCACTGCGACGAAGCTCAAAGTGTATAACGCAGTGGTCCTCAGCTCGCTCCTGTATGGTTGTGAGACATGGACACTGTACCGGAAGCACATGAAGCAGCTGGAGCAATTCCACCAACGCTCCCTTCAGTCAATCATGAGGATCCGATGGCAGGACCGAATCACCAATCAGGAAGTCTTTGACAGAGCCAACTCCACCAGCATCGAACTCATGGTCCTCCAAACCCAGCTACGATGGTCTGGACACGTCATCCGCATGGACCCACAGCGAATACCAAGACAGGTATTCTATGGTGAACTGTCAGCTGGACTCAGGAAACAAGGACGACCAAAGAAAAGATTCAAGGATCAGCTAAAGTCCAACTTGAAGTGGGCTGGCATTACACCAAAGCAACTAGAACTCGCTGCCTCTGTCAGAAGCAGCTGGCGCACCCACATTCACCATGCCGCCACCACCTTTGAAGATGAGCGACGTCAACGTCTTGCTGCTGCTCATGAACAGCGACACCAGGCCACAACCGCACCTCCCGTAACAACGGGCGTCCCATGCCCCATGTGCCACACACTCTGCGCCTCAGCCTTTGGACTCCAAAGCCACATGAGGGTACACCGTAGATGAAACTGCACAAAGACAATTGTTATTCTCTGTCACCGAGAGACTACCACTACACTACACTACTATTGTTAGTCTGAGACTCTGAGGTTGGACTTTCCCCTCAGGGAGGAATTCTCCTGTGACAAGGTCAACCCTGAGGTTTCTAGATCTCACTAGGCCACAAGTTTGGGGTTTCTAGATTCCATGTTGACAGAACCTAGAAAGAAAAGAGAAAAGGGGCTTTAAGTTATGAGTAAGAAAAAGACAAATAATCAGTGGATTAAATGAACCTGTCATTAAGAAAATTGTCAGGAGAAGAGAAAGAGTTAGAAAATAGTAATTGAAGGAATAATCATAAAGTGAATCTTTATTTGATGGGAGGGATAATAGAAAGGATACATGAAAAGGGAGAAGGAAGCTAAGATTCAAAGAGAAGCTAGAGATTCATCTCCCTACCTTTCCCCCCATTTCATAGAAAGGATAGTAACTTCTCTAATCTTTTCAAAAGAGTTGGGCCTGAGCAAGATGAGGGAGTAATAAATGACAGCCACTACAATTCCCATTTGAGTAGGAAAGACTTTCCCCAAAGGGGGAAAGGAAATAGTTTTACTAAAGAATATTTCTAGGTTGACAGTTAAATATCTGTGGTAAAAGATAGGGTTCATATAATAGATTTCATATGGGAAATAATTCATAATAGGAAACTATCTTCTCTAGGAAAAGAGATATCTTTCAGGAAAATGTACATATGGATCTTCAAAGTCAGCACTGAGGAAGTAAGTGGGTCATTGATCCAAAAATAACTTAAGGTGGCCTTCATAATGATATCAGTGGTGTCTGATGAAGGTAAAGACAAGGGAAAAAGACAAATCCCCTTGATTTTGGACAAAAAAAAATACTTCAACCACACAGTTTCCATTTGATACTTATGTCTTCATTAATTGACATTTCTAAGTGTAAGATACTGAAAAATGAAGAATAAAGTGAATTGTAAAATTCAGTAACAAAAACCAAGCCATTCTCCAATTGACAAATGGGCAAGGGACGTGAATAGGCAATTTTCAAATAAAGAAATCAAAACAATAAGCACAGGAAAAAGTGTTCTAAATCTTATAATCAGAGAGATACAAATCAAAACAACTCTGAGGTATCATCTCACACCTAGCAGATTGGCTAACATGACAACTATGGAAAGTAATGAATGCTGGAGGGGATGTGGCAAAATTGGGACATTAATGCATTGCTGGTGGAGTTGTGAATTGATCCAACCATTCTGAAGGGCAATTTGGAACTATACCCAAAGGGCAATAAAAGACTGTCTGCCCTTTGATCCAGCCATAGCACTGATGGGTTTGTACCACAAAGAGATAATAAGGAAAAAGACATGTACAAGAATATTCATAGCTGAGCTCTTTGTGGTGGCAAAAAATTGGAAAATGAGGGGCTGCCCTTCAATTGGGAAGTGACTGAACAAATTGTGGTATATGTTGGTGATGGAATACTATTGTGCTAAAAGGAATAATAAAGTGGAGGAATTCCATGTGAACTGGAATGACCTCCAGGAATTGATGCAGAGTGAAAGGAACAGAACCAAAAGAACATTGCACACAAAGACTGATACGCTGTGGTACAATCGAATGTAATGGACTTCTCCATTAGCGGCAATGCAGATGATCCTGAACAACTCAGAGGGATCTACGAGAAAGAACACTATCCACATTCAGAGGAAAAACTGTGGGAGTAGAAACACAGAAGAAAAACAACTGCTTGATTACATGGGTAGAGGGATGTAGACTGGGGATGTAGACTCTAAATGATCACCCTAGTGCAAATGTCAACAACATGGAAATAGGTTCTGATTAAGGACACATGTAAAACCCAGTGGAATTGTGCCTCAGCTATGGGAAGGGGTGGGAGAAAGGAGGGAAAGAATATGATTCTTGTAACCAAGGAATAATCTTCTAAATTGACTAAATAAAATTTTCAAAAAAATTCAATAAAACAGATATGAAGTTGATTGGGAGTTTAAACTAAGAATTATGGAAATTCACTTCCTAAAGGGAAACAAGGTCATAACCAGTGAATCAGAAAAGAGAGTTTGTAATACTCTAAACAGAAAGAGAATATAAGAAGGATAAAGCAAAGAAAAACTTCTTGAAAAGGGGCATGAAAGAATGTTATTAAAAGAAGTTGAAGGGAGATAAGAAAGAAGATTTTCAACTAAATATTTATCTGGACAGGGAAAGAGAGGGGTTCTAAAGGGAGGAAAGGCAGAATTTTTTTTAAAGAGAAATTAGCACTATAAAATTAAGGCAATGTGTAGTATTTCTGTCTTTTAATATTTATTTTGAGTTTATCTGCATTCTAACATATGGTTAGTTTTTTATAAAGATACCATAAATGTTAAAAAAAGTGTATATTCTTTAATATTTTTATTTAAATGCTCTAATTTCTGCCATGGTTTGTTAAGTTACATATTTTCCTTTTTGCTTGCCTTTCTTTTAGGTTTGTCTAGCTCTGAGAGAAGAATATTAAAGTCTCTCAGAATGTTTGTGCTGTTATGTTTTTTGCCACTTGTCTAATTTTATCTTGGGAATTCAGAGGTTCTGAGATTTGATGCATAGTGTTTAGTATTGATATAATTTCATTTAAAATAGTACCTTTCAGCATGATGTTAAGCAACAATTAAATTTATAGATAGGGACCAAAATGAAGACATAATAATAACAGCATCAAAAAACAAATTATAAGCAATTGCATGAAAAAATAATAACAGACATTCCAAAATTTCTTATATGCAACTAAAACAATCTTCAGAAGAAAAACTACATCTCTGAAAATATAAATTAACAAAACAGAAAAGGAGATGATTAACTGTTGAAAGTGATAAATATATATAAACCAAGATTAAGTTTTAAAATTAGTGAAGAAATTAACAAAATGGAAGGATAGATTTAGAAATGATTTTTAAATCTAATTTTTTTTAATCAAGACTAACATTAATATAACTTTAGGTGATCTGATCTAGGAGATTAAAAGCTAATAACCCAAATAAAAAATGAACAATGTGAAACCACAAAAGAAAATTTTAAAAAAAGAATTAGTATTACCTTCTAAATACAATGATATATTTTGAAAATTGACATTTTTTTTAAACCCTTACCTTCCGACTTGGAGTCAATACTGTGTATTGGTTGCAAGACAGAAAAGCAGTAAAGGCTAGGCAATGGGGGTCAAGTGACTTGCCCAGGGTCACACAGCTAGGAAGTGTCTGAGGCCAGATTTGAACCTAGGACCTCCCACCTCTAGGCCTGACTCTCAATCCACTGAGCTACCCAGCTGCCCCCGAAAATTGAAAATTTAAAAGAAATGAGATTGCACTGACCTGAGAGTGAGAAAGAAGTGACTTCAAATCATGACTCAGATAGTAGATGGCTATGTGATTTGGGGTAATTCACTTAGGAGTTATTTTTTTAAAACCTCTCCATACGAATTTATGAGTGGTCTATCAAATATTTAAAGTGTAGTGGATAGGTATGCTTACAGAAATTATACACAATGATTGAGATGAAAATATGCTATCAAAATGCTTTTATTGGATAAATATCATCCTAATACTTAGACCTCAGAAAGATAAAGCAAATGGAGAATTATATACCAACATCATGAATAATTATTATTAATAATATTAATAAATATTATTATAATGTATATATTATAATAATAAAATATTATTAAAATATTAATGAATATTGGTAGAAAATGTATCAAAAGACTACAGCAACATAATCAAAACCTTATTACCAAGTGGACTTGGTGTAAGTATGCCATAAAAGGCTTATAATGGGAAAACAATTAATCATTTTATAAACAAAAGCACCTCAAACCCTTGATTATATAAAAATACATTTTTTCTACCAGATCTATGATTACATCAGCATAGTAAACTCTCATTGAGAAATTTCCACAACCAATACAAATTGATACCTTCACTGAAACTTTAGAGGGTCTTAGAGTTCCCCATAGCAAGGAGCTGTTAAAGAACTTATCCAGGGTCAGAGTCAGAATGAATCTTGAATGCAATATTTCCTCAGTTTTATTAATAGATTCATAAAAAAGCCTTTGATGAAATATAACACTTGGGTTTTTTTTTTCAGTTTTTGTTTTGAATACTACAGAAGGGCTCCAAGAAGCCATAGCATGTCCATCAGCCACACCCCAGTAAAACCATCTGGACACATGAGCTAAACCAGGTTGAGGGGAACCAACAAGCCTCAAACATGACAATAAGGCTGGCGAATGTCTACTGCAAGCATGTAAAGGCATCCCCCAGTGGAGAAAGCAGATGAGAACAATATGTTCTAATGTTCATGAAAGTGTTTGAGGCAGGTTCTGTGAAGAGCTTAGAACATGAACAGGCATCAAAGATGCCAAGGATTCTCCCCTGCATCTCTGGCCATTCATTACTAGTCATCCTGACTTTTGGCTTGCCACTGAATTTTGATAACTCTGGAAGAGAGAGTTAGGCTGATGACTTTGTACAACTCTGACTCATTTAGATCCAATCAGGTACAAGATATCATCCTATGATGTCATTGGTCCTTTTTTAAAACAAAAGATGACAATAAGATTTATGATAAGCCTTTGACAAACTAAAACACTCATTTTTTTTTGTTTTGAATAGTATAAAGGCATAGAAGGGCTGTTTTAATATGATTTCATATGTATAATATTTATATCTTGTGTCTAAAAGCAAGTATTTGCAATGGTTCAGAATTGTAAGAATCTTTATGATAAGCTTAGAAAAATTAATAGCTTCAAGAAAGTAGTCATAAAAAAACATGAAAATTACAATATTTCTTTATAACTAAAAATTCCCAAGCAAAAGAAAACTTCCATTTGAAATCAATACAAAAAAAGCATAAAATATCTTGAAGACAATCTACTAAGACACACCTAAAACATTTATGCAATTGGAAAAACTCTTTAAAGAAATATAAAGGGGCAAATAACTATAGGGATATTCATTGCCCATAATTAGACACCACCCATCAAATAAAGATGAAAACACCCAAAAGAATTTACAGATTAATGTTGGCATTAGTTGGCAAATGCTTTTGCTAACAATTTAGCAAAAGGAAACTTCAAAAAAATAGACAAAATACTTATTAAAATTCATCTATTAGAACAAAAGGGCTAGGATATCAAGGGAAATGATGAAAAAAGTAGAAATCAAAGAGGCATCATAGACCCTAAATAAAAGTACAAATATAATCCCTAAAGCCATTTAATACTTATTAAAAAAACACAGGAAAGTATCTCAGTGTAACAGATTAGATAAGAAAGAATCAGAAACAAATTCAGTGTTAGATAATTTTGAAAAAAATAAGCTGTCTATTGGATAAACCCGTGTTTCACAAGGAGTTCAATGAAAAATGGAAAGTAATTTAAAGTATGGTTAGCACAAATGCCTATACTACAATAAGATGAAAACAGAGAAGCAGCTTCTAAATAAAAGGTCACACTACTTTTTTTTTAATTCAGAAGAATAAAATCAGGTACTTTTCACAATTAGGCCTAAGAGTAGAAATCTTAACCAAATAACAGAAAGAAAAGTTTATAATAAAACATAAACTCCTTGCAGGTCATATTGCATTTTTATCTTAGTGTTCCCAGAGCCTAACGTGTGGGTGGCAGTTACTAGTCACTGAAGAAGCATTTATTTAGTGCCTACCATGTACCATGCTAAGGGATATAAAAGAGAGGCACCAACTAGCCATCTCTCAAGAGGTTCATAATCTTAAAACTGGCACAATTAATGTAGGTTAGTTTAAAGTCCAACCAATCCTAATTAATGTCCTGTGTACTCATTTCAGTTCATCAAATAATTAATCATAATAATAGCTAACATTATAGAGTATTTGCCATATACCAAGCACTATTGGGAAGTGAGTGCTATTATTATCCCCATTTTACAGTTGAGGAAACAGAGACAAGTTAAGTGACTCATCTAAGATGACACATTTAGAAAGTGTCTGAAGCTAGATTTAACTCGGATCTTCCTGACCCTAGCCTGTGTCCTCTACCTAGTGAGCCACCTGGTTGACCCAGTCTAGTGACTTGCTCTCATTCCAAGAAAATTAACTAGCTTCTTCAAATTCTGCTCAATGCCTTTGTTTAAATAATTAGTCCAATATAGGTATTCTCACCTGGTTGATGCAGCAGGGTTAGACTATTTTGTTAGTTATTTTAAGTAAGGTTTTGAGGTTGAGATAAATACCCTTAAGAACAAAAATAATAAATTTTTGTTTTAATCAAAGAAATGGGAACAAAGCAGGGGACTCATACCTTGAGGAATGGTTAAATAAAATGAATGAAATATTTGTTGTTGTTCAGTCCTCAGTTGTAGTCAAATCTTCATGACCCCGTTTTGGTATTTTCTTGTCCGAAATATCATAGTAGTTTGCCTTTTCCTTCTCCAGTTCATTTTATAGATGAGGAACTGAGGCAAAGTGTATAAAGTGGCTTGCCCAGGATCACACTGCTAGTAAGTGTCAGAAGGTAGATTTGAGTTCATAAAGATGAGTTTTTCTGATTCTAAGCCCAGGGCTCTATCCACTGCACCACTTGGCTGGCCAAATATTGTGCCATAACAAATAAGGGCACCTATAGTGGCACAGTGGATATAACATAGGGCTTGGAATCAAGAAAACCAGGTCTAAATTACTAGTTATATGACCCAAACAAGTCATTTAATTCTGTTTGCCTCAGTTTCCTCATCCACAAAATGATCTGGAGAAGGAAATGGCAAACCATTCCAGCATCTTTGCCAAGAAAATTCCAAATGGGATCATGAAGAGTCAAACACAACATAACAACAACAAGAAACTTTTAAGTATAGGAAGACGTGAACTAAATGGGATAAAACTAGGAAAATGATATACACAATATAAATTAAAAAGAACAATGAAAAGGAACTAAATGATGAGTAATTATAATTCTGGGGGGAAAGCTAAGAAAATATTTTTTTCCCTTCCTTGAATGCAGAGGTATGGGATCAGTCTGTTGGATATCACATATACAATCGTGGCTGAGGATTTTTTGTATTTGAGATTGTTTTTACTTAAGTACCTTTTCCCCCCCTCTCAAATATTTTTTTTTATAAGGTATGTATCATTGAATAGGGGAAAGGGAAGAGGAAGGATTACGTTTGGAAAAGGAATGTAACAAGAACAATCATAATTTGTAAGCCTTCTCAGCAGGTTTAAAATGGAGCATCTTTCTTCTTGTTTATTTGGTAGAACACTGCAAAGCTCCTGCCTACTTGGATAAATTATATTTTTGCTTTCTGATTTTTGTATTTGTTCTTAATGTTGCTTTCTTATGCTCTCTGCCTCCCTTTCTCATGATTGTCATCATCCTCTTGCCCAGAATTATATTCATTATCATCTGTTCTATTTTTGCTCTTTTGGAAACAAATCTTCCTGGTCTTTTAAATTATGTAAAGATGTTTTCCTCAAAGCCTACATATATGTAGATTTATAAAACCTAGAGAGAAACCATGCCAGATATAATTACAGTGTATTCATAAGATCACAGAATTAGGTCTATAAAGGACCTTAGAGGGCATTTAGTTAAACTACTACCACCACAACAAACCCCCACCCCTTTACTGATAATCAGAGAAGTTAAATGACTTGCTCAAGGTCAAATAGCTAACATCAGAGGTATGATTCAAAACCAGGTCTTCTTGATTTCAAGTCCAGCACTCTATCCATTATGTCTTTTTGCTATTTCCCATATTCATAGTGGAAACAAATATATGGTGGAATAAAGTTTCCTAGTTGACTAAAAACTTCCCCAAAAAATAACATGGGAAATTATTTTTATTAAAGAATTCTATTGTTATTTGACAAAGAACAAATAATGTAAATTTTGATTACTTTTGGATTTTAAATTTTATTTCTGATTTTATCTTGATTTTTAATTGCCCTTTGCAATTGGACTCTCTCAAAAGGAGAACAAATTATGAAAAGGAAGGGAGAGAAAGAAAAAAAGAGACAGACAGATAGACCAACAGAGAGAACCTACCATAAATGAATCTGTAATCAATGAAGCAATTCGCTCCCCAGGCCCCCACCAATACTTAGATTGAACTTCAAGCCTGGTAATTTCTCAGCCTCACATTCAGATCATCATTTCATTGGTTGCTAAACTCCTAACTGTTCATTATTATGCTGGTCTTGAACTAATCTAATTAAGTAAAATGGAAATCCAATTTCAAGCATTGTTGTCCACATTTGCATATGACACAAGGAGTCAAAATCTTTCTGGAGTTTAATGAAGCACATGTACTGTAAAGTACTGCTATCAATTTGAATGCGGCTTTTCCTCTCCAAGATCCTCATTCTGAAGCCCTGCCTTCCCAGCACCCACAAATCAATCACAACCCAAACACCTTCACTAATGGTTGTTTTCCTTTCGTATTGCCATCACACCTCTTAGGAAGCATTAGTAACAAGAGTAGACACAATTGCATCTATGTTTCAGAGAAATTAAATATCCTCTGGGAATTTTTCAGTGAAAAGGAAAGCAAATAGATTTAATAACTCACTGACAAGTCATCACATTCAAATTTTTCTTTGGGTTCCAAAGAAGAGAAAGAGGGGGAAAATTAAATCTATCCCTAGCTCAGGTACTGAGAAAGAATGGTCTTTTGATTGAAGGGTACCAAAGAAACTAGGAAGTCGAAGAATTTTGACAAGGAACATTTTCCCCACTGAAAAGAGCACCTATTTAAGAGAAGGAATTGAATACAAGAAATAAAACTAAGACTTCCAGATTCAAATAGCCTTCTCATCTAGAAATTCTCTCTCCATCAGAAGTTTCCACAACTATGATAGATATTGTAATTTTCATCATTTTATCCCCAATGAATAGGATGATGCCTGGTCATAAGAGTGAGTTCTCCAAATCAAGAGGGGCTTGGGGAAGGGACATCATGAGGAGCATACATTGAAGTAGGGGACAGAAGTAGTACTTTTTGCCTCAAAATGGCAGACCAAGGAGGTGGCTAAGGGAGTGATGGCATGCCCATGGTTTGTCTGTGCAGCTGGCTAGGAGGGGAGGTGCCTAGGAGAATGCCAGCACAGATGGTCTGGCTCAGAGCTGGTACAGCCAGCTCAGGGAGGAGGATGCTAAAGGAATGGTCAATCATATGTGACTGGTGCCTTTTCTTAACTGTGCACAACTTTTTATTATTTAATAAATAATAATAAACTAAGATATGGTCTCCAGAGAATTTTAATCGTAATAGTTGTTCCATGTCTGCCTGGTTCTTCAGGACTCGTTGCAGAATTTGCTGCTCATATTAATGGGATATGAAGATACCTCACAACGAAGAACCTTCTAAAATTATTAGTCTAATGAAAGTAACCAATTAGCATTTATTCATAGTTTTCTCTGAGCCAGGCACTATGCTATGCCCAGGGGACAAAGAATGGCAAAACTGACCAACAAAAACCAAAGGGGGTGAGGGTTGGTGAGAGGGGAAGAGATTTGTGCAGATAGAGTCACGCATTCTTAAATGGCAAATTCAGGATTTGAATGCAGATCCTGTGACCCCAAAATCACGATTTTTTCATTATACTGGGAATCAAGAAATAGCGGAAGTTTGTGGTGTCCAAGAAAATGCAATCCAGAAGCATAAACCAGAAAGTTACTATCTAAACCAGAGCAATAGCAATCAAACTTGGAAAATCACAGAGCTGGACAAATGGGAATAGGCAGATGAGAGTAGTTGTCCCCCATGTCTGGGATAGTTTCCTTCTTCATCTCTACCTTCTGACTTCCTTTAAGTCCCATCTTCTATAGTAAGCCTTTTCTAAACACTTAATTCTAGTGCCTTCCCACTCTTGATTATTTTTTATTGATCCTGTGTGTGGCTACTTTGTACACATGTGATTGTTGTCTCCCTCTCTAGATCATGAGCTCCACCAGACCCAGGTCTTTCTTTTGCTTTTCTTCGTATCCCCAGTACTTAACTTGTACTTGGTAGATTGAAGGCACTTAAATAATGTTTATTGACTGACTGAACTGCCCCCTGATTATGCTCTTTGGGGAAGGCAGGAAGTAGCTTTTCATTGTCTGGAATAGTGTGATCACCACATACTGCTTAGCCGATTCAAAATTCAAAGAACCTAAGAAATATTGCTCCAATATTATTATAGATTTGGAGGCAAAAGCTGAGTCACTGGAATGTTCTCCAAGACTCACAGGGCAAATCATCTCCAAAATCATTTATAAAACAGTGATCCCTCTAGTCTACTGGCTGGTAAATATTCATTAAAATGGTCTGGTCAAAGAAAGCATGTAGCCTTGTCTAGGGAAAGAGGCAGTAAAAAAAAATGCTTCACTAGCATTTTGTCTGCACTTTGTGACTGACTAGCAGAACCTAGAAAAATGAAGATAAAATATGGGCAAGAATTAAATTTGTAAGAACAGAGAGAATAATGGAGCCAGGCTCAATAAACAGCAGCTTTAAATTATAAAAAACCACTTGAGCCAGAAAAAAGAAATAGAATTGCTTTTACATGATGGCAGAATTCCAAATGAAGATGGAGAGCCGTGGGAGATGTTCTAGGTTAACCATCTGATAGTGCCTGTATATGGTGAACCCAGTGTACACCTACTGCATCATCCCAGGAAGGGAAGTCAGATGGAATAAACTGTCAATTGCTCAGAGCTTTTGAGAAATGGTATCAGCTCTTAATCTAATCTTAACTAATATAAATGTGTTACAATCAAAATTATGTCCAGAGGCTGGTTTGGGGGTCAGAATATAAGTTAATTGGCATCAGGTTTATTGGTTAGGCCAATATCATAACCAATAAAGTGATAGGGGTGTCCATGTCTTTCTCAGAGATGACCTGAGCTGGATCAGGCAACTTATCAAACAGATTTTTTAGGATCTCATCATTTAGTCCCTTCTAGATATCTTTAATTGGTGATATCTAATTAAGAGATGATCCATCAATCTATCCACCATTCCCCAAACCTATATCATAAGAATCATGTGACTTTTGCCCCCTTCCTTTGTTAAGCAAATTCTGCTTTAAAAAGGAAGACATTCTTTGGGATTCCCAAGGACAAAGAAAATACCAAAAGTAGCAACTATAGTATCTCTGATCCACATCCCAGACACGGGAATACATAGTAATTCTGCCTAATATGTAGGAGTTAATATAGCATATGAAAAACAAATTCTTACAGATGGCACAACATATAAAGCACCAATCCTAGAATCGGCATGACCTAAAATTAAATCTGACATGTACAATTTATGTGATGTTTGGCAAGTCACTTAACCTGTGTGTCTCAGTTTCCTTGACTGTAAAATAAGAATAATACCCACTGCCCAGAGATGGGAGGCCCTGGGTTCAAATTGGACCTCAGACACTTCCTAGCTGTATGAGCCTGGGCAAGTCATTTTACCTCCATTGCCTAGCCCTTACCCTTTTCTGTCTTAGAACCAATACTGAGTAGTGATTTTTAGAAGGTAAGAGTTTAAAAATTAGTAATCTAATAATACAGTTGCAGTCAGGATCAAATAAGATAATAGCTATTAAGTACTTTGCAATGTCTGCCTCATATGTGGTGCTATTCGAATGCTAGCCATCATTACCACCAACATCATCATTATCCTTCAAGAATCCATGAATAAAAGTTATTCCTAATAATCTGACTTCATCTCAATATATACTATCTCTACATAAACATTTCCTTTTGTTAACATGATCAGTTAAAAAAATTTGTTTGTTATGTTAAAATACCCAGTTAACTCCCCACAATAGGGAAGGTATCATTTGACCAAAAATAAATGTTTATAGAAAATTATGTCTTACTTATTTCTTTTAACTAGTTCTTTCTCTGGGGGTGGACATAAACAAGTTATTCTCCAGAGTCCAAAGAATTATTTCTTTGCTGCATTTAATGTTCTTTGGTTCTGCTCTTTTTACTCTTCCTAATTTCATGTAGGTCTTTTCATGTTTTTTCCAAAATTAACTCATTTGTCTCTTGTTGTTTCTTATGGCACAGTAGTATTCCATCTTAATCATCATAAACCACAATTTGTTTAGCTATACTCCAATTGATGGAAAGGAACAGGATCCATTTTAAAGTTTGTAGAGTTTTAATTTGGTTTAGTAACTATGGACACCCTCACTGGAATTCTTGAGACCACTTTGTTGGATGTTATAGACTAGATTCTTGTTTTGGTAGGAGTTAGACTGGATGGCCTCTGAGTACTCTTCACCTCAGATTCTGTGAATTACAGACTTTAGTCTGTCATGGCAAACACCTTGAAAAAGACAAAAAAAGAAAGTCTTTTAGTGGCAGTGACCAAACAGTTAAGCCTTTAATTCAAAGAATTTGTTTCCAACAACTTGTCTAATATCCTCCACATAAACATCTCGTATAAATTAACAAGCACAATTTCTGTGGGCTACTTCATTAAATATGACTCCTTTTTTGAGTTTGAGTTCAAAGCAAAATTGTAATTCAAATGATTTTTGTCCCCTCATTTTACATGAGACAAAAATGCCCTATCATCCCTCCTTGCTCCTCCACTGCTATCAAAAAAATAGAAGGAAGAAAAATTTAAGGTATGGGCCTGAATTCTAAACTAAGAGTCTAAGGGTAGAAAAATCACTCAAGAAATCTATTCGTCTGTATCTCCTAGCTCTCAAAAAAATAAGAGAAAAATATGTAATATGCTCTGAAGTTTACATCTTATGAAAAAGCTAAAAATCCAAGATGTAATACACATAGAATGATAGAATTTTAGTAAAAGAAAGGTTTTTAAGAGTCATTTTATTCAATTTCCTCATTTTTGCACATGAAGAACTTGAGGCCCTGTGAGGTTAAATGACTTGTTCAGAGTCATTCAGCAATCTACATCTAGAACCCATTTCTCTTGATTTCTACCTCAATCAGTATGCTTTCAATTACACTGACAAAAAGTATAATAAGACAATTAAATGAAGGGAAAATCTCAGCCCCAAAATATATGTGCCTATTGAGCAAAGAAAGCTGAAACCTTTTGAATTTCAGTGAAAAGTAAATAAAGCCATGGATCACTAAAATTTGGCTTCTTTCCCTGCTAATTCCAAGCCTAGAGCAATAGAATGATTTCAGTTACTATTTGGAAACATACCAAATATATGACTGATTTTTTAATTCAAACACATATTTTTTTATAACTTTGAATACCCAAGTAGTTCTAATTTTTTCATTCTGACAATATGAATTTTTCCCCTCTTCTTATTTTGAAGTATCTTTCTTTCAACTCAGAACACCTATTGGATCATAACTGGATGCTTAACGTTACATGAATTATAATAATTATAATAATGTCTTTACAATTGATAAAAATAAAACAAAAAAATCTAAAAAGAAACCATTTCCAGAGTAAAAATAATTTTAAACAACCAACATTTTTATTGTTTTATTTAGCTTGCAAAGCACTATATCAGGTAGTATAATAAATACAAAAAGGTATAAAGCTATTCCCTACCCTCAAAGGAATTATAGTCTAGCTACAAAAGCAAGAGAAATTTATGAAAGTTAAATAATATAAGAAATACTCTATCAACAAACATCTTATACATCTACTTTGTGTAAGGCAGTGTACTAGTGTTGGGGTTACAAAGAAAAAGTCAAACAGTCCTTGGTCTCAAGGAATCTATTGGAGGAAAAATCTACGTATATAATAAGAATGTATTAGATGAATTTATATGATATAAATTATACACACATATACACCATATATCATACTCTATACATACATATAAATTATGTGTATGTACATATATACTTATATGTTATATAATATATTAAATGTTATATATTATATCATATATACTTATATATGCACATATACACATATTATATATTTATTATATTTGTCTTTACTCCAATATACCATAAACTCCTTAAGGTCAGAGGCTATTGGGCTTTTGGCTTTGGAACTCCAGAATATATAAGTTTGATAAATGTATTATTTAAAATATTAATTTTTAATGCATTTATTATTGGACTACATTAAGTACTCATACATCTAGGCAATAATACTAGAGACTTGCCCACAAGAGCTGTGATTTGCACATGTTTATTGTGGTACATGTAAATTACTGGCACTTATGTCTAAAACTCCCTCCCCACACCGAAGACTGGGTACACTTCAGGGACCTCTCGCTTATCTTGCACATTGTCACTTTGAAGGTAGGGTCAGGGAGCTTTATTTATTTAGTAGGCAATCTTTCCCCAAGAGTAGCACCATCAGCACCACTTTTAGGCATTTAAGCTCACAAGGCTTCAAAATATAGAAGGAAATTTACATAGTAAATGTAAATGTTTCCTTTTCAACTAGCTTAAAGCTGAAAAGGGCAGGAAAATAGTATTTTTGTAAAAAATACAATAGTTATGTCAACTGATAAAGGATGTAAGATATTACCTCTGTCAGACAAAAATTTTAAAGGCTGAAATGAATAGCAAAACAACTCTTTTTAATACAAACAGCTAAAATATATGAATGAAGAAGCAATTTTGAACATAAAATGAACTAAGGTATAAAGAAATATCACTTCATGAAAAATGGTGGATGATAAACCTTATTTGTATTGGAGTGGTTTAAAGGTTTAAAGGGGAGGAGAAATCTTTTATTCATTAAAAATAGGAAAAATATGAAGAAACAGCTTCAATGACAGAAAATGAAATGGAGGATTGCTGGGAACTTGGTGCTACAGACCATTAGAGTTCTTGAACTCAATTTCTTATTGCTATTTTAAGAATGTAGAGGACAATATTTTTTTTAAATGAGATGTCATATAACTGCTTGGTGGCTTAAGTATGATTAACAAAGAATTGTCTCTTTCTGAGGGGAAAGTTATTGAGATTTTATATTTGAAGTGAAAGGTGAGTCACTGAGTGCCAGAAGGATTTAACTCCAAAGAGACTGAAGAACCTAGGAGAGAACTTATTAGTTGGCAGGGGGGATGTAGGGGAGTGGGGAGAAACAGGGGTGTAAAAGGAAGCTTTATAGATAGTGTTTGAAGAGTCCAAAAGACAACAATTAGCTGGCAGAAAGTTTCACAGTTCATGATTTCTGGGTGTAGAGAAGCTCAATCTTATTGGGCCAGCGCTTTAGGTTCATGTTCTTAAGGGCTCCCACAGGTAAAAAGTGATAATTTTCTGACTAACGCACCAACTAAAAAGAGTACTTTTCAAGGACTCACTGAGTAGGACTTTTTTCTTATGTATATTTTGGCATTGTAGAGATTCATCCACTATGATTTCTCTCCTATATTTTATGTTTGAGAGAGTGAGGCTAATCTGGTCATTTTTGAAGTTCCTTTTGCATGGGCTAAGAACCACACTGGAGAGATTTTTTTTATCTGTGATTTAGGGGATGCCCAGTGAGACAATAGTCAATATGAGAGAGGAAAATATTTTTAAAAGATTTTCTGGTATGTATTCCTTTAAACAAGAGGATATTTATGTTATCAACTTTAATTTTGAAATTTTTAGTATATTAGAGCCCTGTATCAAGATGGGATATGTTGTAAGACCCATTGTAGATGGCAGAGACCACATATAAACAAACACCTGTTGACTCCATATGTAACATGATATTTTATATATGTATATATAATAAAACTTAATTGATAAATTAGACACATAATAAGCTATCAACATTAAGTACAATAATAATAAAGAATGTTGCGTATTGTTAGACAGTACTGTATAATAATTCCCCCTCACACCCCTTAACCATGGAGAATACATTCTTTTTTTTTCCTCAGAGAAAAAGTCTTTATCATTGTAATATTTTATGAAATTTGGGGTATTTAATGAGGGCTCCTCTGTGGGACAGTATATAAAGGCTGGGTTACAGTAAAAGGTCTTTTCTAGTTTTTTAAATAATAGTGATCACCCTCCTCCTGAGGAAAACATATAACTTGAGCACATTCATCAAGTTTTTCTGCACTATGAATCCTCTGACATGAAATAAGAGATGATCTCTGGCTGAAAGCCTTCCTATGGGGAATCCATCTGGAACTGGTCTGTTCAGAAGACATTATCTCATACTGAACAAGCTCTAGACTCTCCATTTCAATTTCAATGTCTTTCTTCATTCATAAGAGGAATTAAGATCTCTATCCAAAAGAAATTCTCAGTTGGGAATATCATGATTGTTGCCTGAAGGCCTTACCACATTGATCATATTCCTACTGTTTCTTTCTAGTGTGGATTCTATCACATTAAATCAGTTTAAAGGTGATAATTATATTAGCATCACACATGAGATTTCTCTCCAATGAGGATTTTCTGAAATGAAGCAACTATGGAACTTTATATGAAAGTCTAACTGAATTGATGACATGCATAAAGATTCTCTCCAATGTGGATGCTCTGGTGACTAGCAAGATGCCTCAGTGTGAAAGCCATTCCACATTGCCTACATGCATAAGGTTTCTTTCCAGTGTGGATTCTCTGATGTACAGAAAGACTATTCCTCAGTGTGAAAGCCTTTCTACATTGCCTACATTCATAAAATTTCTCTCCAGTGTGGATTCTCATATGTTCAGTGCTGGGGGCCATGAGACCACGATGCCTTGACAGAGTCACACATGGTAGCTGGGGAGACCATAGAGTGGTCCTTGGCGAGATGTGACTGGCCACTCTATCCCCTTTACATGACCTCTTTCATCAATGCCCCTTACCTATGAATTGGTGTGATTATTATTCCCCCTAGTCTCAAAAGAAATAATGCAAGAGCAAAACACCTATACCCTAATTCTCTAAAACATCACCAAAAGAACAGACTTTTAAACCCAATCCCAAAAAGACTATCATGGGTTAACTTTTACTTAGGTACATAATTCCCAGCAAAACCGCAGCTATAGGCCAAGCCCAAAACTTTCTCATGAAGCCAGCACACAAATCAATCATAGAGGCCCAAGAAATAAGTACAAGTACATCAAGTTTCAATATGCCTCAGTGACTCAAATTCACAAACCAGTAATTTGCCAGTGGGAAACTCCCTATTAAGGACCCTGAGAAATAACCAGCCTAATACTAAATTTGAATTATGTTCCCAGTACCCCTCAATCTCAATGATATGATTGTTGAATTGTCTTTTAAGAACTACTGATTAATTATTCCATTTTATTAAAAGCAATAAGTAATTTTCCTTGATTGTTTGTAAGCTCAAATTTTCTCACAGGGTAATGAGAAAATTAAGCCACCTGTGATGAAATCATTTATCTTGTATGCTATCTGTAATCACAATACAGAATATATAATGTTAATCAAGTGATTTGTTAAAAATTAATGTATCACTTTTCCAATTATCTCTCTTTGAACATATGTGTTAGGTAATGCAATCTGCATGCCAAGAAAATGGATATAAAAATAAAAATCAAACCTGGGAATGGCAGAGCAGCTGTCAGATGCAAAGCAGTCCCATGGCTGTAATAATTAAGTTGTCTTCCATTTGTTATTTATTTTGACTGATCGTTCACCACCTGTCGGGAACCCTGGAGTCGCAAGTAAGACTGGACCCTGACCGCAGCAGTTCAGTAAGAGAACCTTTCTACATTATATACATTCATAAGTTTTCTCACTAGTATGAACTCTCTGGTGTTTACAAAGATCATATCTAACTCTAAAAACCTGTCCACATGGCAAACATCATAAGGTTTCTCTTCATTGTGCATTCTCTGATGTACACCAAGAGAACCCTTCTCTATAAAAGCCTTTCCACATTGTTTACATTCATAAGGTTTCTCTCCAGTATGAGTTCTGAAATGTCTGGCAAGAAGGCACTTCTGGGTGAAAGTCATTCCACATTGTCTACATTCATAAGGTTTCTCTGCAGTATGAATTCTCTGATGTCTGCTAAGATCACCACTCTGTGTGAAAACCTTTCCACACTGTACATTCTTAAGGTTTCTTCTCTCCAGTGTGAAATATTTGATGAGAACCAAGATCATAGTTTTGACTGAAAGGTCTCCCGACTTTATTATTCATAGTAAGCATCTCTATACATTTACTTTTTGGATGGCTAATGACGTTTAAACTCCAGTCAAAGGCCATTTCTCTTAGGTTACCTTGATACATGAGTGTATCAGGAGGCTTCTCTGGCAACTGAATAAATCCTACTTCTTCAGGAAAGCATGTGCTGTATTAACTATCCTGTCAATTTCATATACTGATTTAGGACTGAATATTGGCTGAATTTCTCTGCAGTTTCATCAAATTCATAGTCACTCATTGGAATTCTATTTATCCTAATATCAGCGTCATAGATTTCTCTCGAAATAAAGTCACAGGACCCTCATTCATGCATCTCTGGGGGTCAGATCCTTCTACAAAAAAGGCTGAGGTTGTTACACATCTCCTTCACTTCAAAATTAGTCTCTGCCTCTGGACAGGAGCTCCATTGACCTTTTTGCTCTAGCAGCCATGGTAATTCCCCTTGCTGAAAATAGGTGACAAAATTTTCTCTAGGAACTGTAAGCCCCACAGATTGTAGATTCTGCACATTCTCCAGCATGACCTCCTTGTATGGCTCTTTCTGAGAATGATCCAACAGGCACCACTCTTCCTTTATGAAGTTCACAACCACATCCCTGAATGTTATTGACCCCTGGGATGGGAGCCTCAGGGTTTCAGGGGTCATTCCCTCTGGCTCCAGGGTCTCTGCTCCAGACAGACTGTGGTCCTTCAGGGGGTGGGAGCCCCAAGGTGGGGAGACTTCCTCTTTGTACACCCGCAAGTAATCCACCCACATCTTCTCTCTTCTCTGGAGTTAAAGAGCAGAAAGTCTCCTCTTCCAGAGCAGGGAGCCTTGACCTCACCTGTGCACTGACTCACTCCCCTCTTCCCATCCCCCCACCCCCTCTCCTGGAGAATACATTCTAAGATCCTTAGTGGATGCCTGAAGCCACAGGAAGTTCTTGCATAATTTTTAACTTTTAACACCTTTATTAATTTTACTGTATAATACTATACTTTTTCTCTAATCTTACCCCTCAGCACATTCCATAGCCACCTACCCCTCTATGAAAAAAAAAATGAAATAAAATTTAAAAATCTTCCAAAGTGAAAGCAGAATTGGCTGGCAGAGAGACTACCAGAACAGGTAAATAGCTCCACTGAACAGGTCTCCAACACAAGAACAATGTTCCAGCCCTCCATTTCATCTGGTAACAACCCTCTTCCTCCCTCCCTCCTTCCTCTGGAGTGACCATGGATAACTGAAACCATGGAAAACAAAAGTATGAATAAGGGGGACTTTTTATTACTATATGTTGTTGCTATAATCATTATTAAATATAAAATATAATGGACAGCTAAGAGGCACAGTGGATTAAGTATCATATATGGAGTCAGGAAGACTCATCTTTGTGAGTTCAAATCTGATCTCAAACACCTACTATCTGGGAGATCCTGGGCAAGTCACTTAACTGTTTGCCTCAGTTTCTCATCTATTAAATGAAGTAGAAAGGAAAATGACAAACCACTCCAATATCTTTGCCAAGAAAACCCCAAGAGTTGTATATAGCTGCAACAATTAGAGAACAACAATATAGATGTTAATATGAGCAATCTCTAAATAACAATTTTAGATTACTGGTCCTTGACAAATGTAATTAGAGCCAGAGGGAGATTGGGATATTATTGAGAAGAGAGAAACAAGGAAACTACATTTTTCTATAATGTACAATAGTCAAGGAAGTGATGTCAAAACTAAACATATAAGCCCCAAATGATATACTAGCCAAATTCTTACATGAAAACTTAAATGTTACCAAAGGAAATATACAATGAAACTATATTAATTCGGTACCTCAACTTTCCCCACTCTGAACAAGAGAAATCTAACAAAAAAAGGTGAATAGAATGGTGAATAGGTGAATAGAATTTTAGAAAAGTTAGATCTGATAGAACTCTAGAGAAAAGTGAATTAGCATAGAAAATAATATGTCTTTTTTCTCAGTGATACATAGCACCTCTACACAAATTCACCATACATTACAACAGAACCAAATGCAGAATAGCAGATACACTAAATGCATCCTTTTCATATCATAATGCAATGAAAATTTCATTCAATAAAGGCCATGGAAACATTGATTAAAAATTAATTGGAAACTAAATAATTTAACCTTAAAGAATCAATGAGTCAAAGAACAAATCATAGAAACAATAATTTCATTAAGAAGAATAAAAGCAATAAAACAATAACCCAAAATTGATTGAATACAGCCAAAGTAATACTTTTGGCACTTAAACCCAACTGCCTAGTCATTACTGCTCTTCTGTCTTAGAACTAATACTTAGTATTGATTCTAAAAGAAAAGGGAAGAGTTCATTTGTTTTTTAAAATCTATTTGAAATCAACAACTTGTAGCAAAGTTTCAGTATATAAAATGAACCCACATAAATCAGGATTCCCACATATTACCGACAAAGTCCAGAAGCAAGTGGTAGAAAGTTAAATTCCATTTAAAATAACCATAGACTATATAGAATTCTTAGGAATCTACCTGCCAAGACAAACCCAAGAACTATATGGACAAAATTTTAACACATTTTTCATACAAATAATGCCAGATCTAAACAAATGGAAAAATATTAATTGCTCACAAGTAAGCCAAGTCAATATAATAAAAATGGCAATTCTAGTTAAATGTATTTCAGTGCCATACCAATCAAATTATAAAAAAATGTATAGAACTAGAAAAAATAATAACAAAATATTTCTGGAAGAACAAAAGGTCAAGAATATCAAGAGATTCAATAAAAAGAAGTGAAAGAAAGTGGCTTACATACCAGATCTCGAATTGTATTACGAAGCAGTAATCATTGAAAGAATATGCTACAGGCTAAGAGAGAGTCTTGAATCAGTGAAATAGCTTAAGTACACAAAACATAGTAGTAAACAGCTCTAGTAATCTAGTGTTTGATAAACCAAAAGATACAATGTTTGGGGTAAAAAAAACTAAGAATTTGTTCAATAATACTAGGAAAACTGGAAAGCAATTTGGTAGAAACTAGCATACACCAACACTTCACATTGTATACCAAGATAAGGTCAAAATGGGAATACAATTTAAACCAAAAGAGTGATTCCATAAGCATGAATCTCCTGTACTATATTATGTATGTAAATGCTTATTTCACTTGGTTTTAAATTTAAAACAAAGTAAAAATAAATAAAATTAGCATTTATATGGTAATTTAAAGCTTAAGATTTCATCTTCACAATGACCCTGACAAATAAATGCTATTATTTTCTCTATTCTTCAAATGAGGAAACTGGGGGGTGAGAGAGGTTAAATGATTTGCCCAGCATCACATTGCTAGCAAGTATCTGAAGTCAGGTTTGAATTCAGGTCTGGCTGACTTCACATCCAACACTCTAACCACTGTGCCACCTATTTCTGAAGTATTAATAAGAATATATGAAGAAAAATAGAAAACCTTATCTGTTTTCTGTAAATTATCCAAGCATATAGTCCATTCTTAATTTCAAGTAAGAGGCATTTTAGGAAATGATTAGAATTCAATTATAAAAAACCCTTATAGGAGAGGAGAAAATACTTAATAGAGTTAAAATAATATTAACTAACTAAAGATGTCTAAAAACAAATTATTAGATTAAATTTGGAATGAAAATCATTTGAAAGACAAGAAACAGCTATAAATGTTAGTATGCTCTCACTTACCACACTCATTAGGATTTTCCTCAGAAAAGTAACCATGTCCCTTGGAGAAAGAAGTATGAAATGTTTCAATTAGAAAAATAACCACAACTTTAGAACAATGACTGGTGCCAAAAGTAGAAAAAAAGAGGAAGGCTAATAGAAAGGCTTAAATTAGAAGAATTGTATAAATTCTATTCAAACTGAATGACCTGATATAATTTGGTGAAAATATTTGCAGGGACCAAAAAGGAAATTTTTTGTTGGTTGGACACCTTGATCATTTTACACTAATTTTCCTAAATATAGTATCCAGCCAAAAGATGAAAGATGATTTGAAGTTTTAACTATAGAAGTAGTAAACTTCAAACATTTCATAGTGAGAGGAAATGGTCTGAAGAATTAGATATGAAAAGTAGAATTCAAATAAAGAAAATATATCAGGCTAACAGTTTATTTTCATTGGCTCAAGGCAAATTGGATTTGGTTATTAGAAAAAGATGTTAAATTTTGAAAAGTTAATGAAAACTGTTTGAATGTTTTAATCACTCAGCTAATACCAGTTCCTTAGAATTTGCCCATATGGAAAGGCTCTTTTTTAGTGTTTAAGTTCAAATTTTTTAAAATATATTTTTTTTAAAGAGAGAATAAAGGTTTACTTATAAACATTGGGTACCTGAGGAACAGCTTTTATTGTGATTCACAATTACCTTTATTCTTACATTGATAGAAACTTTGTTCTGCTAAGTAAATTGCCTCTCTGCTATGATAAATGACATTCCATTTTTAAAGGGTAAAGCAAACAATATTTGCATCGAAAAAAGTTTAATTTTAATCACTAATGGGGAACTCCCTGAAATTTCATACATATTTCTATTTGGTGTGTGTTTGTGTGTGTGTGTGTGTGTGTGTAGTGTGTGTGTGTGCATGCACGAACATGTTGGGAGCCAAGTAAATCTTTTGTTCAGATTCAGCTCAAAACAAATTCTTGGTGCCTTGTTTTCATTCTTGGCATGGTTAATACATAAATATATCATTTTGGCCACAGGGCTAAAGTATTCAAATCACCGATGCATGTTATAGCCAAGGATTAACAATATCTCCTTGTATACTCCAGAGTAATTAGAATATGTAGTTACAGGAAAAGCTATGAATTAGGAATGCACCTGAAATTTTCTCAAAGACTCATTAAACAATCAAGGATAATTTTTTTTTTAATCAAGGATAATCAGAAGCAAAAAAACACAGTTCTTTGTTTGTTCCCCTGGTGTTTACATAAAAATCAGACTTTCTTCTTCTTTCAGAGAAAACTGGTTCAATTTGACTCTTGGCTCACTGTCAGGTTAAAAATGGATTACTCCTTTGGACAAAAAGTAGTTGCCACTAAATTATATGTTCCCAAGAACCAGAACCTAATCATTGTAACCCAAAAAAAAAAATGGCATCATACTACAAAATCATTGAAGTCAGGTACTGGGCTTCAGAAAAATGAAAGAATATGCATATATATGAATGTAATTCCTATTCCAAAGCCCAGTGGTATGGAACATTCTCCATATTGGTGGATTGGTGGATATGACCCTAGCCTTCATGAGGAATAGGGTAGAGTTGGTGAGATATGAGAGCTCTAGTCTTCACCAGTCTTCTTTGGGATTTTCCAAGTAAATCATTTCTGGAATTCCTGGCTTCTGGCTTCAAGGGGGAAGATGAAAGAGGTCAATCCCACTTCAGGTTCCTGAGGGAAAGGACTATAGGAAGACATGGGAGTAGCTAGAAGTCTCCATCATGTCCCTATCACCAACATGCTACACTTGAGACTGGGGAGGAGTTTCCCCTTAGGTGAAATCTAGAACCTTCTCTTTTAAAAGAGCTATCTCATTCCCAATGGGAAAATTCCTTCATCCAATATTGTCTAGTATATTCACCAATCAATAACTTCTCTGATTCTTGTTTTGCAATGATTTAAATAAATGGGTTTCTTTGCTATTCACTATGTGTTCTTATGTTCTGATATTTGACTGGAAAGGGGTCAAATCTTGATAAAGAGTTTAGAAACTCTGTTTCCCCAATAATAATGACAATTGAATCAGAATATAGTTCTAACCTCATCATATTCCTTGGGCTAACTATATTTAATGGAGTAATTAGACATACTTACAAACCAATACCACCTCTCTCCAAGGAAAGAGGAGTAGTCTCTGGTTCTGACCTCCTGCTTCCCACCACAGTAGGCACGAAAGTCTCTCTTGGAGAAGGGCAAGATCAGAAAGGCAAGAGATGTCAATTCTCCCTCTCTTCAAGCCACACGACAGTCTTTAATACATATGGCACCTGGTTCCTAATCTATACAAGGGACATGTTCTTTCTTGCTCTCTTTCTCTCATCTATCAACGAGAGAGACAGAGAGAGACAGAGACAGAGAGAGACAGAAGGGGTCGGGAGAAAGAGAGAGATGTGATAGATAGAAGGATGGATATAAATGGTCTTCATTTGCTAGGCTATGGAAATACTATATATTCTTCATGCAAACAAAATAATGTGTGAATGTGTATGTGTACATATGTAAATGTATGGGCATGCATGATGTGTTGTCTGTGTATACATATATATGTATATATATGCACAAATATATGTATAGATGCTTCCTCTCATTTTATTTCCCTATATTCCTGATATTAAGGGTCAGTTAGGTGGCACAGTATATGTCAGGCCTGAAGTAAAAAAGATACAATCTGGTCTCAGATACTTACTACCTGTGTGACGCTGGGAAAGTCACTTAACCCGTTTGCCTCAGTTTCTCATCTGTAAAATGAGTTGGAAAGAGAAATGGCCAACTATTCCAGTATCTGTGCCAAGAAAACCCCAAATGAATTAATCAAGAGTCGGACATGACAGAAAAATGCCTGAAAAACAAAAAGATATCTATATTCTCTTCACTTAAGCTGGTTATGTTAGTTTGCTATAGCTTGATGCTAATAACAATCCTCTCCACGTGAGTAGTTCTCCTTGTTTTATATTAGAATCACAGAGTACACTCCTACCTTCGGTTATCTTGCAGGTACATACTACTGGTCCCAGGGAATCACTCACATGTGATTAGCATTCAACACTGCTACTGGAAAGGTGACCAAAATCAAATGTCTGTTAAATTTGTGGCATCATCTTTCAATAACAGTTTGGTAGGGCAAACAATTTTTCAATATCTGAAATGCAAAATATTACTGTGTAAACAGGGGCAAACATAAGGTTTAGTAAACTCAGTCTCTTTCCTTAGGGAGTTTACAGTTAGGGAGGAATCTACCAATAACCATAACACAAAATAACATGCTATGTGTGTAAAAGAAGCACAAAGTACTAGGAGAGGTCTGACATGAGGGAATCAGTCCACCAATAAACATTGATTTAGAGTCTACTGTATCAGGCACTGTGCTATAGTAGGCACAGGAATACAAAAGAAAAGCATTGTTGTTTTTTGAATCCCTGACCTCCAGGAGTTCACAGTCTTGTGAACAAGATCTTGGACTACGGTAAGGGAGGATCATTCTTCTGACTTACAGTACAGGTGATGAGGGGTATGCAAGCATGTACATATGCACCTGTGTATATATGCATGTTCCCTTAGCCTAGCAATAGCAGAAACAATAAAAAATGTCATGATAAATAGGAGGGGAAGGCAACCAAAGCTATGAGTTAAATAAGCTTTGAGGATTATGGAGGTTTGTAATAGTGATTTAGAAATATATTTATCCAATAAATATATATGAAGCATGCACGACATATAAACGTTTGTGCTAAGTCCTGGGGGAATATACAAAAATCAATAAAATGAAATCCTTGTCCTTCAATAGGACATGATATAGTATAGTAGGTCACAACATGTCTTATATCTCTGTATCTCCCCCAGCATCTACCACAGTGCACTGAAAGCACATAACAGGTATTTTGTGATTCAATGATGAATGAGACAAATAGACTAAGCCAAAGGCAAGTAAAAGCAAACCACTGTTTGGATTTGACCAAGTATGTATGATTAAGAGCCTGATGAATCATCCTGTTGACCACAGAATTAGAGGCACAAAACAGTGCCTACCCCTCTTCAAAAAATTGCCATTGTGCCAGAAAGCTGATAAGCTGCATATGCCAGAGATAGAACCTTAACCTATCAACAAAGACTCAATATCTCAGTTATTGGATCATTGTATATATTGTCAGGGTCTTTCATCCTGAACGGGAGAACCATGAAATAAAAACATGTTCGAAAGATAAGCCAAGTTGTACCAAATTAAGTCTAGAACAGAGCATGTTGAGTCATTCTCTATGGTTCATGCAAACAATATAAAATTAAAAATTTTTAAATCCCTCTTTAAGAACCAGTTACCTAAAAGAGAAAAAGTAAGCCTTTTTAGAAGACTTTGGGGGTCATTTAATCCAAATCATACCTAATTAAGAATCCCTTCTAAAAATTTTCTGAGAAGAGATCATCTAGCCTTTGCTTGAAAACATCCAATAAAAGGAAATCCCCTATTTCACAAGGCGATCCATTCAATGTTTGAATAGTTCTAATTATGAAGAAATTTTTTCCACATATCAGAGCCTAATTTTTCCTCTTTGGAACTTTGGCCCATTTTTGTCAGTCCTGATCTCTGAAGTCAAGCAAAACCAATTAATTCACTCTTTTACTTGACAGCCCTTCAAAAACTGAAGACCATAATGATGTCCTTCCTTAAATTTTCTCTTCTCACAGCTAAAATTCCACTTCTTTCAAACAATCCATATATATATATATATATATGTATATATATATATATATGTGTGTGTGTGTGTGTGTGTGTGTGTGTATACATATATATGTATGCATATATAGAGAGACTTATGGGCCTTTACTATTCTGACTGTCCTCTAGATACTCTCCAGTTTATGTAGATCTTTATAAAAATATGGCACCTTAGAACTGAACTCCATACTTTGAATATGGGGATCAGGTTGGAGTACAGCAGACTATAACTTCTTTATTCTTAGAAACTAGGCTCCCTCAGATCACATCCAGATCATACTATTGACTCATATTGCATTTGCATCCTACTGAAACCCCCAAGTCATTTTTCAGACATATTGCTGTACCTTAGAATTTAAGATTATAAAACATTCTAGCACTCTTGTTTTTCATTGGCTTAAATTAAATGGAATATCAATATTTAGAAATCTAATATTTTCACTCAATGTCAAGGCAGGATGAAAAGAACAAACAAATCAAAAATAAGTTTTGATGTACTACAGTTTCAGAAGTAGAAATAAGAATTTTATTCCTTGAAAATACTTTTATCTCTTCTTACTCTCCAATGGGAAAGAACAAGGAGAAGGGAAAAAAATTAATTTTTCTTAGACTATGCATCAATTTTATGACCTATGTAATATATTATGGTTTGAATCTATTTCACATCTTTCCAGGCCTACATGTCTCCCATTCTGATTTTGCTGCTATTAAATTCATGACCTGCTTGACACTGAGCAAGACAAAACAACCTTTCTCCATTGTTTACATTCTCTATAACCATCAAAGACTGAAAAGAGCAACTAAAAAGAGCTGGTTGTCTTGACTGAAAGCCAAGCATTTTCCATAAAAAATTGGCACACAAAGTAAGTTTAAAATATTCTGTCCCAAAGTTTCCCCCAAATCAAGATGCAGATCCTACTATCATGGTCTGTTCTAAAGCATACCATGGCTTTCAGTGAAGGCAAAACTTGATGAATAATTCATACTGAAGTCAAGCTTTCACCCCTAAAAAGAAAGCTCTCCATATATCATTTTAGGCAATATTTATCCCTGAAGTATATAAATCTCTATTGGATGCTTTAGACCTGACAGAAATCTGACCTACCACTTTGTGACTTGCTGCCAATCCTGGTTCTGAATCACCAGCCAGTTACACACATCAGTAAGTACCACGATATTAAGACATAAACTGTTAATGCCACATTGCACTCTATTCAAAGCATAACCTTCACTACTTTCATAGCATAAGAGAGAGAACTAAAAAAAGTCAAATGATTGCGAACAATCTATTCTTGGCAGCCTCATCTCTTTTAAACAAATGTTTTATGATTAATTCATCTATTCCCAAATCTTTTACAAAGTTTGATGTTACACTTATTGACTCTTGCAATATTCCTTAAACTATACATCTTTCATTATGATATGATCTTCAAAATATTCCCTGTCCACCATTACTAGCATAGGTAGATGAAGAGCCAGGCTGAGGTGGAGTGCTTTGAGGGGTGCTGCAAAAGCCTAGTTGCCTATAGAACAGATATGATCATGAATTATTATATTTATATTTTCTATCCATATTATGTTATACATCCACATATTTATATTAAAATGTTTCATAATATAGTTATATATCATGTATAGCAAATATGTTCTATATTATTTTATATATTATATAAAATAAATGTTTTATATGTTATTTTTGTATATTATGTATAACAAATACATGTTATATATTATATGTTTATACATTATATTTATATCATATAATAAATATATAATATATTTATATATTATGTAAAACAAATATATTTATTTTATATTATATTTATCATTAGTTATTATTTATATTATATTTATTATTAATAATATTATTTTATTATATTGTGTTTTATTATATGTTATATTAATATATTCTTATAACAAGTATATTTATAAAATATTTTATATTATATTTATATTACTTAAAACAAATGTGTTTATGATATATTTTATGTTATATATATTATTTATAACAATTATATTTATAATATATTTTATATTATATTTATATATTACTGAAATATGTGTGTCATATATTTTCCATTATACATATTAATTATAACAAATATATTTCTAATATATTGTATATGTTATATATTAAATATAATCATAATAAAAATTAATAAATAATGCCTGGCACGATTTCGAGCATTATAGGTTATTCCTCTGGGTAGAATCACTATGTCTCCAAAATGTTTCTGCTAAAGTGCAAATATGTTGCAAGGGTACTACATTAAGAACCTCTGGCCACACTAGCAAAGAGCTGCTTATAAGATTAGATGGATATCATCTTGTAGTGCAGGGAGACCGCCCCTGATGGAGGACTCACCACAGGCAGATTTTCCTGGAAGAAGGAGAGGGAGAGGAAAAGCTTAGGGCATGGATATTTCCAATGAGGAAAGAAACAGGAGGGGAGCCACAGTGGGAATTATGTACAGAACTAGTACTAGTAAACTAGTACCAATAAAAAAGGTAGAGTGTCAGGGAAGACACATTTATGTACTTAACTCTGCCTAAAATTGTCCCTGCATGGAGCTTTTCCTCATAAAGTTGTGTGAGTACAGGCATGCCTTAATTACCTTAGTGTTACCCTCAGAAATTACTTGATACGCTCTATGTGTCCCAGTGTCCTAGAAGGAAGGAAACTTGCCTAGAGGGTAGGAGTAAGTGGTGTAGAAGTAGCTTCTCCTGTCTAAGGATTTAAAGTCTGACAAAATACTTTAAGAGTTGAAGGAAGAATTGTGGATATTATTGGAAGATGATAGAGGTCGGACTCCAGAGAGAGAAAGAAAAAGGTGAGTTTCGATATATTGAATGCATAAAAGGTAGGAGAATAATGGGGTGAGCTTAGAGCAATGGGGGTTCCCTTCACATGGGTGCAAGGTCTCCCAAAAAAGGCTTGAAGCATAACATTTGGCTAAGCAGTATGGACTGACTGGCTACAAGCTGCATTGTTATAAAGAAATTTGGCCGTAAAATGCCTCTAAAAGGGACTAGATCTTGCCGAAAGCAGCTGGGACAGAGCGTAGAGTGAAGGGAAAGATGACAATGTATCCTCACATGGTTTTGAGCAGTGTTTGATGTTCTATCAGAATCTGCAGATATCAACAGAGTTGATCTGACTTCCAACATGCACCAATACATTTCCTCAGTGTATCACAAAACAAATGGCAAGTAATATGGCATCGAATGTATTTTTTAAACTTTTACCTTCTGCCTTACAATGGATACCAAGTACCTATTCCAAGGTAGAAGAGTGGTAAAGGCTAGGAAATTGGGGTTGTGACTTGCACAGGGTCACCCAGCTAGGAAATGTCTGACATTGAATTTGAAACCAGAATTTCCCATACCACTGCTTTCAAGATAGAATTCCAAGGTGTGATAGTAGGAGAAGAAATAGATAATACCAGGCGCTTAATAAATGTTGACTGAACAAATGATTCAAGTAAAACCAAACAATGATTATAGTTACTCGTTTTCCTTCTTAATTTATTCAAAATGAACACAACATTAAAACTTCTGGAGATTTTGGAGAAAACAAGGGAATCTTGGTTAATAGTTATCAAAGCCAGGAATTTCCAAAATCAACAGTTCTAGGGAAAATTGCCTAAGACCATCAGACCTTGTGATTGCCTCTAGTGTAACTTTTATTTCTAAGGAGTGAGGGAAAGGGGAAACAATAAGCATTTATAGAGTGCTTACTATGAACTAGGCATTGTGCTAAGTACTTTTTAACAAATATTATCTTATTTGATCCTCACAACAACCATGGGAAGTAGATGCCATTATTATCTCCATTTCATAGGTAAGAAAACTGAGGCAAACAGCAGTTCAGTCATTTGTCCAAGGGCACCTGGCTAGTAAGTATCAGAGACTGAATTTGAATTCAGCTCTTGCCTAGTACCTGAGCCTGAATTTGAACCTAGGTCTGCCTGACTTGGCCCTCCATCTACCAAGCCAGCAGCTGTCTTTGGAGTGAGTTGCACTGTGTTTCAGCACTGGGAATACAACAAAAAGCAGAAGGCATCCTTGTTCTCCTGGAATTTACAGCCTAATAGAAAAGACAACATGAAAACAGCCCTACACAAATAAGTTATAAATAGGACAAATTGGAAAACAGTGGAGGAAAGGCACTAAAATGAAGAGGGATTCATAAAGGTTTCTTATAGAAAGTAAGATTTTAGCTGGAACTTAAAGTCAGGAGGAGGGAGAACATTCTAAGAACAGGAGATAAGCAGGGAAAATGCCTGGAACAGCATGTCTTGGTTGAGGAATAGCAAGGCTAGTGTCACTGGATAACACAGTACATGGAAAGTGGTGGATTAAAATGTGTAAAAACACTGGAAAGGTAGGGACAGATGAGAACAGTTTGTTCCAGCAGCCATACAGACAGCTGAAACAGACCCTGTGGAGCACTTGGAGCTTGGTCAGACATCAAAGATGCCAAGGTCATGCACTGCCTCCCAAGCCATCGCCAGTTGTCCTGACTTTTGTGCTGCCAGGGGACTTCGACAACTCTGGGACAGAGAGTGAGGCTGACATCTTGGCATGACTCTGCCTTGCTTAAATCCAACTCACACACAGATCAAGACATCATCCTTGTGATGTCATGGGTCCTCTGAAAATGAAGAACCAATAACAACAAGGAGAGGGCTCAGGATAGCTGCTCAAAAGTGTTCCTGTGCAATATTCAGTGCAGAATTGGCAAAGAGCTGGCACCAAAGAACATGGCTCTTAAATCTCCATTGCTCCCATATCTAAGACCTCTTGGGTTCCTGAACACTTTAAGAACCTTAGTTTCCTACTCTTAACCTTGAAACCTGAGACAGTAGAGAGGTGGGACTTAGAAAGACATGAGTTCAAATCCAACCTTTGTCACTTCCCACTTGCATGACCATAAGCAAGTCATTTATTGTGGACTATCTATTAGTTATGTCTGGCTCTCATTATGTGACCAGCCCATTTTCTTTTTCAATTGTACGTAACTTTGATGTCATCCTTAAACCACTTCTTCATAATTCATTTGTTTGTAAAACCCAGTCCATGTAGTTCTCTAACACCTTTTACATGATCTGCAATTAAATTTTTCAAATACTACAGAATTTTAGGATCCGTAGTTGTACAACCTGACCATATTTAGGGTTCAGATTTAATTACTAGGACCTTTGGGTACAAAATAAGAGAAATTAAAGTGCCCTATTATACCCTGACCCAGGCAATCTAGATCAACTATATTATGTTGAGTTCCAGACATTACATTTTAGGAGGGACATTGACCAGTTTATCGAGAGAAAGAAAACTAGAATATTGAGGAAATTGAAAATTATTCCATGGAAGATAAGTTGGTGTCTAGCCCACAGAAAAGACAAGAGTCAGCATGATGAGGGTTTTTTTTTTAATTCTTTGAAGTGCTGAAAAGCACAAGATGGATTCAACTTTATTTTAAGTGGCACCAAAGAGCAAAACCAAGAACAATGGGTGAATGATATAGCAAAGTAGATTCCAGACTGACAAACTTCCTAATAATGAAAGCTAGCCCAGAAGGTAATGGGTCCTGCATTTCCAGAAGTCTTCATAAGACTGGACAGCCACTCATTTGGGATGCTGTGGGAGGGAATGTTCACACTCGGGAATAGTTTGAACAAGATGACTTCAGCAGTCCTTCCAGTTCTGAGGTTCTCTGATTCTTGTGTCCTGGGTGCACTAACCAATAGAAAGAATAATTGGAAAAGAGAAGCAATTTCATCTGAAAAGTCTGAAAATAAGAGGCCACAGAGGTCCAGTGGATTCAGGAAACACATGAGTAGGAAACAGAACAGCACAATAAGGTCAAAAGGCAAATAGATGGACTATAAATATCACAGTCCTTATTTCAAGAGCTGAATAGTGTTAGGAAGGGAAAGAGAATGGGAGAGCAAACCAACTCTCTGAAGGATTTCCTCAATACATTGAAGTAACAGCAAAGATTTGTGGAAGTTTCATCAACTTACTTTACATAATCATTCCTATTAGCTCTCCAAATATTCTTGAAACTATATTCTCTCTTCTAGACCTGATTTGGAGCAGCATGCCTCAGTGTGTCGGAAGCAAATTTCCCTCTCCATTATGTCACTTTTTTTTAACATCACCTCTCAGTGACCTGGAGGTCAAAGACCACTGAGTAAATTCAGGTATAGATAAAGCCACAGAAAAAGGAAATTAAAGAACCAAGGAACAAATGAGACAGGAAACTGATTCCACAGGCACTGCTTCCCTGGACAGCCCAGGAAAATTAAGAAACTATGGCTGGTTCCTAAGATGTGACTAAGAGGGTTAGTAGATGGAGAAAAGAGCTCATAAGTGGAGACCAGGAAGTCTTTGGGGTCTTCTGGCAGGAGTGTGAAGAGGGGAAGGAACCCTTGTTGGAGTTGAGCTCATCATGGTGGCCACTAGATTAGAAAGTTGAGTATCTCTCTACCTCTTTCCTACCTTTCCCTATCTTTACTACTACTATTACTTTGATTTAATAATGTTATTAAGCTACTATCAGCCTTATAATTTTAATTATTATAAGTGGAAAGAATACTGAATTTGAACATTCACAGAACAAAGATTTGAACTTTGTCTCTATCACTGTGTGATAAGCAAGAGACAATGTTCTCTGCTCTGATACTGGGCAGCTAGGTGGTACAGTAGATAGAGTGATGGACATGGAATCAAGAAGACTCATCTTCCAGAGATCAAATCTGGCTTCAGAAACTGATCAGTTATGTGACCCTGGACAAGTCATTTAACTGGCTTTGCCTCAGTTTCTCATCTGCAAAATAAGTTGGAGAAGGAAATGGCAAATTAGTATCTTTTCCAAGAAAACCTCAAATGGGGTCACAAAGAGTCAGACGTGACTGCAAGGATTGAACAACAACAAAATCTCTCGTATTTTTGTCTCTGACATGAGTTTAGACAAGAAGACCTCTAAGGTCCCTTCCAACTGCAAATCTTATGATTTAATGAACCACTGATCTTAAGAAAAATGACATCATTGTCTCTGAACTACTCAGACTATCTGTGCCCATTCGACCCCTGAGCTGCCTTTCTGAAAATTGAAAAGGAATAACTCTCTTAGTCTCAGAACCATCTAGAAGGGAAAAAAGAACAGCCATACAGGAGAAATGATTAAATTAAGGTCCTGCCAGTACTGCCACATGCTTATTTTCAGAATGGTTTAATTAAAGTCTCTGACATGAAGAGAGCTATTTCTGTTCATCTATTCAGCACTGGTTATGGGGGGGAAAACTGAAATAGGCTGTTGCAGTCAATTTGTAACAATATAGATGTACAATTAAGCTTGAAGGGTAAAAAGGAGTTAGTCCATATAATTTTTCCTCTTATTGAGGATATTCATTATCTTATAGAGATATTCATTAGAGTGCAAATTGAGGCTCTCAGATAGAATAATGTTCAGACAGATCAGTCAGAGAAGAGCAATGTAATTTTTCAGGCTACTCAACTGTTGACTCTTGGGTTCAAGGGATTTCTAACTAGATGGACAATTAAATAGTTATGTGTATGTGTATGTGTTTATAGTAACTAGTCTGTGCCACCCCCTCACTCCTTTAATGAGGTTTCAAAAAGTTTAAGTGACTAAATCAATTTAACAGTCAATAGAATAACCAGGATCAGAAATCACAATTTCTCAGTCCAAATCTAGGGTTGTTTTTACTATAACATATCATCTCTCTTAAAGGAAATTGGAAGAGTAACTGTATTATCTTTAAAATTCAGTACAAAATACATGTAAGAATTTAAATGAATACTCTATGATCACAGAAAAAACCTAGAGAAATTTATTATGGAAAAGAAAGGATTTAGGCAGCAAGTGAAGGATAACATGATAATTGTCTTTGAGTTTTTGACATGCAATTAATAATAATATAGTAAATAATAATAATTTAATTGATATTAGCAGCATTTACATAGCACTTTAAGGTTGGAAAATGCTTTTAAAATATTATCTTTTTGTCCAAGAGATGTGTTATTATCTTCATTTTACAGATAAGGAAACTAAGACAGGCCAAGATCAAGTGAAATCATTTTTCTTGTTCCCTAAAAGGTAGTAAAAGGAGAAATGGGCAGGAGTTGCACAGAAACTGATTTAATCTTGATAAAAAGAAACATTTTCCAAAAAATTCCAAAAATGGAATTGACTATCTCAAGAAGAACACTATTTATGATATGGGGCCTTCAAGGGAAGGCTGAATCTCATCTTATTGAACATGCAGAATAGACTACTTGTTGAGTCAGGTTGAACAAGATAACTTCTGAGGTCCCTTAGAATTCTTCAAATCTAGGATACAAAGAGTATTTCTGCCTTTTCACATAACACTGTAGCCCAAGTGATAGCTTAAGAATAAAGAAAAGGTCAACAGGTTGAGATCAGACAATCTGATGAATAAACTCCCCATACTAATACTGAGACAAAACAAAAGTAGATAGATATTATAGATTGGCCTCTCCCCTTCCTTAAGCAACCATGAATAACAGAACAAAATTGTCACCCAATACAAAAAAATAATAACTGACCCATCGAATATTCTCCCAAAATGTTCAGTTCTGTACATTGTGCTTCCTAGATGTGCTATGGATTATATATCAATCCATCATCACATATTTGTTAAACATCTGTAATGCCAGGTGCTGGGATAAAAAGAGACAAAAATCAGATAGTGGCTGACTTCAAGAAACTGACATTTTTATCTAGGAAACAGTGTATGCAAAAGTAAGTTTGTGCAACAGATATAAAGAATAAATAAAGTAATTGGTTGGAAGCAGGAACTTGCCGCTTTTCTGCTCTTCCTTCAATAATTAATAGACAGTGTCAAAAATAATTTTAGAAGCTATTAAATACAAGAGATTATTATAATATCCATATAGCCAAAATAAGGCAAATACCAAAATAAGGGAAAATAAGTAAGAAATAGCTAAGCTTTCTCAAGTGAATCAATACAGAATTTTTAAACTCTTTGTTATCAAACTTCAGTGAATGTGGAAAGGTCTTAGGGTCCAATACGTATCTTCCAACTGCTCAGAGTCAAGGATACCTAAAGAACTCTTTATTTGGTCTGCAACGTACAAAATACATTTGTCAGCCCATCTGTGCAGGTGAGCAAGAAGAGGACTTGTCAGCCACTTAGGGGGTAGCAGCTGCTGGTGTTCTACAGGCATGAAGAGGGGAAAAGACAAGTTCACTTTTACTGTGCCAAGACACAGCTTCTTTGCTGGGATCAGTATTCGGTGTCTGCACACCTGGGCAGGGGTATTTAGCTCCATCCATTATGCCAGCAAATCACACAGGCCTCCAGCCTCTCTGGAAGCCAAAGGGAGGGAATTCTTAATTGCACTGCAGAAGGGATCATTGGCAACAGATGCAGACCTTCACATTCTAGAGGTCTGAGCAGGGAGGATAGAATAAGATGAGTATGGGGAGATGGGAAAAGATTTAGAGCAGGAACTCCTAACCAATTTTTTGTGCCTTTTTTTGCCAGTTTTGACAGTCTGGTGATACCTATAAATTTCTTCTCAGAATAATGTTTTTAATGTGTAAAATAAAATATATGGCATTTAAAAGGAAACTATATTGACATATAGTTATCAAAATATTTGTTTGTGTTACATTAAAGTTCCCAAGTTCTCCCTCACTCCCCTCCCTGCACTAGAGAAGGCATCATTTGACAAAAAGATAACTATTATAAAACTAAATTGTGCTTGTTTCTATCCATCAGTTCTTTCTCTGGAGGTGGACATACACAATTTATTCTTCAAGCAAGAGTTCTATTGCTGCATATAATGTTCTCTTGGTTCTGCTCATTTTTCTCTTTATAATTTCATGTAGAGCTATCCAGGTTTCTTTTTAAATTAACCAGTTCATCATTTCTTACAGTGCTGTAGGATTCCATCACGACCATATGTCACAATTTGTTTAACCATTCCCCATTTGATGGGCACCCCCACAGTATTGTTTTTAGAAAAACAAGTTCATAGACCTCTGAGTCAAGAACTCCTCAGAGAGAAAAGGAGACAAGAGTAAAGAAGATATGAAATTACACTTGAATTTTAACTAAGAGTTGTAAAGATTTTGACCTTTCCCTCCTTTTGTCTCCATAGTAGGAGTTATGGCTACAGAACACAGAACCTATTGAGAAGTAAAAGTCAGTCAATAAATAAGCATTTATTAAGCACCTACTAAGTACCAGACATTCTGCTAAGTGCTGAAGAGGCAAAAGTTATCAGGATATCTTTCACGGGTAAACAAGAAAGATAGTTGATTGTCCCTTCTTTTTTTTCCCTAAAGCTATTCTGAACACTAAACATTTCATATTTAATAATAATAGTTTGCATTTATATGGCTTGATGTTATATATGTTACCTATATTTTGTATATTAATATATATCTATATATATGTGTGTGGGCATTATATAAAATATTTTATGTATGTTACCTCATTTGCTCCTCAGAACAACCCTGTGAGAGAGGTACTATTATAATTCACATTTTGCAGTTGAAGATAACTGAGACTAAAAGAATTTGACTTATCTAGTGATTCACAGATAATATATGACTGAGGCAGGATTTGAACTCCAGGCTTTCTGATTCTAATTCCAACACTCTGTTCTATCTATAGCCTAACTGCCATTCAACTAATGACCTATCCCAGCATTCCCTTCCACTGAAATATTTTCAACCCTACCACTTGTCATTATTGCTTCACTATTTTGAATCAAAGAAATCCTACTGACTCCTGAGAATAATCATGCCTTATTTCTTTATAAACTATCATTGTAATCATCAATGACCATTTTACCAAGGATTAGCAGAAATAGGAAATAATATAGGTCTTGGGAAAGAAGACAGATATCTGAGGAAGGAACCTACTAGGGAAAATTGTTTCATTATTGAAAAAAATGGGCACTGCAAGGAATTGTGCAATGATAGAATCACCTAATCTAACCCTCCTTCAGAGAAGAAAAACGAGACCCATAATTGGCTAAAGTCATGTGAAAAAAAGCAGGACTTTTAAGTGAATGCCAGAGACCATTTGATTGTAGGTCTCCAGACTTTAAGCCCTATGTTCTTATACTGTACTCCAGTGCTATTTCTTTACTATTATTCCTAGAGACCAACTGTGACGGCTTTACAGATATACAGAACTCTCACCTTGTACTAGTATTCAGAGAGTTTCCCACTTTCTACTAGGCAACAAAGTCATTTATTTCTTATCTGGAATGAATTGCAGAAAAGAAGAACAGAATCTTTTTCTCAGAAAAATAAAGTAGGAGGAGAAATTTTTAAGGACAAATACAATTATGAGTCATAATGATCTGAATGACTCAAGACCACTGCCAAATCATTCAAAGAGCCCAGGAAATGCTCCTATTACCAGGACTGATGTACTGAAAATTGTAATTTCTGCTCTCAGATAGGATAAGAGAAACATGTTGTACTAGAACTGAGCAGAATACCCTCTCTCCCAAAGAAGGAGCTGAAGTGTCCTAGTCAGCAAGGCAAGAAAAATATGCCTAAGAAGGGAACTAAAAAATTTTTTAAAAGAATAATAAAACCTGGGAAAAATATAAGCAATCAATAAGTATTTATTAAGTGCCAGGCACTAAAGATATAAATACATTTAATGAAGCAATCCCTACTCAAAAGTAGCTTGCATATTAATGGGGGGGAGAAATAAATCCTTATATAAATAGAGGAAGAAGAACTCAATTTGTGATTTCTTTATTTTTATTGTTTAGTCTTTTTTGTCTCTTCATGACCCTCTTTGGAGTGTTCTTGGCAAAGATACTGGAGTGGTTTGCCATTTCCTTCTCTAGCTCATTTTATAAATGAGGAAACTGAGGCAAAAAAGAGTTGTGATTTGCCCAATCACACAACAAAGATGAGTCCTCCTGACAACAGATCCCATATTCTATCCACTGTGCTATCTAGCTGATTTTCCATTATTATAGGAATTCCTACATGAGGAAATTCTATGAAAGGGGAGAAAGGTAGGAAGGGAAGGAAACAAGTATTTATTAAGTCCCTACTATGTGCCAGGCACTATGTTAAGTGCTTTAAAATATTATCTCATTTGATCCCTATAACAATCTGACAAAGTAGGTGCTATTATTATCCTCATATTACAGCTGAGGAAACAGAAACAAACATTAAGTGGCTTTCCCAGGGTCCCGTGGCTAATGTGTATCAGAAACAGGACTAGATGTTCGTGACTTCAAGCTGGTTTTGTACTTGCTATAAAGACTTTGTGATCCTTTAAGCACTGTGTAAACATGTTTATTATTATTCCTATTATTAATTGTATTGGTATTCTTAGTAGTCATAATAATAGTAAGGATTCACTAGAATTGATTGAGTAGGGGAGTAACAGGGCCAGGTTTGTACTGACAGTGCATCATTTTGACAACAATACAAGCATACCTTAGAGATACTACAAGTTCAGTTCCAGACCACTACAATAAATAGAATATTGCAATAAAGCAATTAACATGAAATTTTTGGTTTCTCAAAGCATATAAAACATATTTATACTGTACTTTAGTCAATTAAGTATGCAATAGATTGATGTCTAAAAAAAATACCAGGGGCAGCTAGGTGGCTCAGTGGATAGAGCAGCAGGCCTGGAAACGGGAGGTCTTGGATTGAAATATGGCCTTAGACACTTCCTATCTACGTGACCTTGGACAAGTCATTTAACTCCAACTGCCTAACCTTACTGCTTTAAAGAATCCACTTACTTGCTGCCTTACTGCTCTTTTGCCTTGGGAGCCTATATTTAGTGTTGATTGTAAGATAGAAGGTAAGGAGTTGTGGTTTTTTTTTCCATGTATTGTGATTTTTAAATCTCCCTCTTGCTTGGTCTAGCACCCAAAATTGTGCACACCCACACTACACGGGTATGTGCTAGTCGATGACAAATCATAAATAACTGACTACCCACCTGGGCTGTCCTAAGCCAAGCTTGAGCCACCATTGGCACTGGTGAGGCACAGGAAGTGAGGTAGGGAACAGCCTCTGGAGTTTGCTCACTTCCTGTGGACAGGGCTAGGCACCAGTGATGCTAGGAGCTGGATCAGGGAGGGGGCCCTCAGACAGTTTTCCTTCAGATCAGTCACATGAGTCAAGGGACAGATTCTCTTCTCTACCTTGGCCTTCCAGGCCTAAACTCCCTCTGGCTCTGCCAGAAGGTTGAGTTAACCTTTTTCCTTTCCCCCTTCTCTCCTTCTCTCTCTCTCCTTCTTTCTTACTCCCATTGTAATTAAACCACCATAAAACTCCATTCTGACTTGAGTGTTTAATTTAGGAATTTCATAAGTGAATTCCTTGGCGACCTTAAATTAATATTATATCAATCTTTAAAAGTGATTTCACTATCACAGTATAAACCTTAATTTAAAAATACTTTATCACTAAAAAAGGGGGGGAGCAAACCATTATCGTCATCAAGTGGTAATCTTTTTGCTCATGGAGGGTCTTGCCTTGATGTTGATCACGCTGCTGAAGGCTGGAGTAATATGGCAATTTCTTAAAATAAGACAGCAATGAAATTTGCCTTTTCAATTGACTTTTCCTTTTATTTGAATATTTAAAGGGCATTGTAGGGTTGTTAATTGGCCCAATTTCAATAATGTTTGTCTTCCAGAATAGAGAGAGAGATAAGGAATAGCTGGTAGGTGGAGCAGTCAGGCAAATGGAGATTCAGTGCCTTACCCAAGTTCATGCTAGTAAGAATCTGGATTTGAACTCAGATCTTCCTGACTCCAGGCCTAGTGCCCTAGTCAATGTACCATCTAGCCCAATCAATCAGTTTTCATTAAGCACCTAATGGACACTAGGTACTCTAGGACTGTTAAATTCTGGGTTTAAAAAAAGAAGCAAAAGATAATCCCAGGCCTCCTTTTCATTCATTAAGGAAGGTTGGGAACGAGGGTGGATGGGAAAGAGGGAGAAAGGAAGGAAGAAAGGGGAATGAAAATAGGAAAATAGACGTTGAGAAGGAGAGAGAGAGGAAGCAAGGAAGAAAGAGAGAGAAGGAAGGGAGGAAGGGAGGGAAGAAGGAAGGAAGGAAGGAAGGAAGGAAGGAAGGAAGGAAGGAAGGAAGGAAGGAAGGAAGGAAGGAAGGAAGGAAGGAAGGAAGGAAGGAAGGAAGGAAGGAAGGAAGGAAGGAAGGAAGGGAGGGAGGGAGGGAGGGAGGGAGGGAGGGAGGGAGGGAGGGAGGAAGGAAGGAAGGAAGGAAGGAAGGAAGGAAGGAAGGAAGGAAGGAAGGAAGGAAGGAAGGAAGGAAGGAAGGAGGGAGGGAGGGAGGAGGGAGGGAGGGAGGGAGGGAGGGAGGAAGGAAGGAAGGAAGGAAGGAAGGAAGGAAGGAAGGAAGGAAGGAAGGAAGGAAGGAAGGAAGGAAGGAAGGAAGGAAGGAAGGGAAGGGAGGGAGGGAGGGAGGGAGGGAGGGAGGAAGGGAGGAAGGAAGGAAGGAGGAAGGAAGGAAGGAAGGAAGGAAGGAAGGAAGGAAGGAAGGAAGGAAGGAAGGAAGGAAGGAAGGAAGGGAAGGAAGGGAGGAAGGGGAGGGAGGGAGGGAGGGAGGGAGGGAGGGAGGGAGGGAGGAAGGAAGGAAAGGGATGGGAAAGAAGAAAAAGAGAAGGGACACAGGGAGGGAGCAATTCAGAAAATAGCTGAAGTAGATTCTTTAAATAAGAAAAAAAGCTTCACCTGTTAGAAGTGAATGACTTCTTTAACTGACATCAAATATTTGGGTTTCTCTAGATGATTCTTCAGAAGAACTCTGATCCCAAGCCAAAAAGCTGCCATTCTGCTTTAAAGTATAGGAAATACTTGTACTAATCCATTCTGGAGTGCTTTAGTGAGAAGCCATAATAGAACTGGGCAATCCATCCCAAATCACTGCAAACATCCATAACGTATGTTATAGACAAAACTGTCTCCAGATCATGCTTCTGATAACAAATTAAAAGGTCCTTTTAACAGCCTGTCTTAGAGACTAGCTGTTCCAAAGATCACTGTGGGACCTTTAATCAAATCTCACACAAAACTGGAGTTTTAGAGGTGATTCCATTTCTTGAGGGAATGGGAGAGAAAGATCACTTTCAATTAATAATTTAGTCTCTGAGAATACTAGCAGAAAAACCACTCAATCAAAAAAAAAAAGAAAGGAAGGAAGAAAGAAAGAAAGAAGAATTCTGCCAACTTTAAAAAAATCAACTAATTAAGAGTAAAAATACCTTGAAATCCTAAGTGCTGGAGTAAAAATGTGGCTCATAGTTTCATGACAATTCTCTCTCTCTCTCTCTCTCTCTCTCTCTCTCTCTCTCTCTCTCTCTCTCTCTCTCTCTCTCTCTCTCTCTCTCTCTCTCTCTCTCTCTCTCTTTCTCTCTCTCTCTCTCTCTCTCCTCTCTCTCTCTCTCTCTCTCTCTCTCTCTCTCTCTCTCTCTCTCTCTCTCTCTTCTCCTCTCTCTCTCTCTCTCTCTCTCTCTCTCTCTCTCTCTCTCTCTCTCTCTCTCTCTCTCTCTCTCTCTCTCCTCTCTTTGTAATGAAATTGATTAATCATCTCTGGAGCTTGCAAAATGTCAGTCTGAACAAAAAGACCAAAAATACGTATTTCCCCAGCTAACATCCTTCTCTCATTTCTCTACTCCTGAGTTTGTCATACTAGAAACACTAGAGGTCAGTCTGCAGAAGAAATCTCGATCACCTTTTCTGTTTTAAATCATGAGGCACTATGGAGATTAAGAAGCCAGTATTCCAAAGCAGCACTGGAGATTCTGAGATGAGAGATGTATGTAAAACTCAAACTAAATACAACCCCATGGGGAGATGACTGGCAGAAGGAGCTTGGAGGGGAGGAGAGTAGTTTTATTCCTAATTTAATTTCCTATAAATGTTTGTTGCCTAGAAATTGAACTAGCTGAACACAAGTAAATTTCACAGGATATTTATTGTGAGCTTTGACTACAAAGTAATATGACTGATTCCATAAATCTCACCTACAAATCAGATCCATTACCTAATTGCACTGAGTGTTTATGCCACTAAGTATAACCATATTTTCTAAATGGTTCCCTGATCCATATGTAATATAGTCCCTTCGCCAATACAAATTGCCACCCAACCATGTTTCCTTATTTTGAGTAATTCTTGTCTATGTCCTTCCATAAATTCTCCATAGGTGGCAAATTAAAGTATATCTTTCTGTTTATCTTTTTTTTTGACATTAAGAATAATAGCTGATATTTACAAAAAAAAAAAAACTTCAAAGCTTACAGGCAAGGTACTTTACACAAATGATCTCCTTTATAGACATTTTTCACATTTACATATGAAGAAATTGAAGGTCAAAGAGTATAAATGAGTTGTAGTCAATTAAGTGTCAAAGGCAGAATTCAAATCCAGGTTTCTCCTGCTACAAATGCAAACACTTCCTTCTACACTGAGATGCCTCTATTAAATTTTGAGAATACTGAAGCAAGCATGTTAACATATACCAATATGCTCACTATTTTCTCTCTTTCTCACAATAGGACCAAGCCACTTTTTTTCTGGTCCAATATGTAGTACTATTTCTGTAACTCTATACTGCTGTTTTGCTTTGTTTTTAACGGAAAGGGAAAGTGATCAGTCTCTTTTGTATTTGGCAGCAAATGCTTCACCAAAGGAGTGATTTTCTGGTAAATCTGAATTCCCACTAGAAAAAGAAAAGAAGAGAGCCCACACACGAAACTCACATAGCTAAGTGTAATTTACTGAAGGCTATTCTTTATAGTAAACGAGGCCTCCTAAATGCAGGAGATAGGGAATGCTGAAAATTCTTCTATCTACTTACCTCCCCAGGTTTTTGTGAAGATCAAATGAGATAATATTTGTAAAGCATTTAGCATGGATTTAGATGTCAAATAAGCTTATGAAGGTGGAGGGGAAGAAAAGATCAATAGAGCTAAAGAGAGACTGAGATAAATTGATGGATGGGGGCAAAAATAGACACAGAAACAGAGCATTATTAAGTGATTTATTAAGCACTTATGATGTAGCAGGCACTGTTCTAAAATAGTGGCAAAGGAGATGGCCTCTATCCTGAGGAGCTTACATGACAATGAGAAGAAAATATATAAATGTGAGTTGGAAAGAGGTTAAAAGTGCCTTTCGGGGAGGACAGGGCAGCTATCAAGGAGAAGGAAGAGCATATGGAGAGTACAGACATAATGGGATATACACCATGCCTATGATCCTTCTTAAAATGGTAGTCTTGGGAAAGTGATCACCAATAAGGAGAGGAGGGCCATGACATAGGGAGGGAAGGATCCTCCAGGAGAGCCGATTTGGAAAGTGAGGGAGTCTAGAGGTAGAGAGAATGGATGCCCTAACTTTCTGTTTTATATGATATATTCCCAATCTTTGGCATGTATTAATTTTCCTGATTGCCTAGGGATTCTAGGGCATTGACTGGTGAAGAAGGGATTTAATTTCTTACTCTGATCCCATAACAATGATTTGAGATCCCTGAGGATTATAATTAGATGGGAAGGTGAAGGGATGAGAAAAAGAAAGATGGAGATAGTTTGACTTACCAACATGGTTGACTTTGGGTTTGTTCTCCTCTCCAGACTCTACCTTATGGGAATCTGGGGAACTATTCCCAAATGCAAGAGCCTACAACTACCCTAAATAGATGGTCATAAGTGCAAGAGGAAGATATGTGACCAAAAAGATGAGCATTTTTTTAAAGACTAAAATCAAAGTTTGATCATGGTCTGAACTTTTTTAACATAAAACTCCTGAGTCAGTCTCGGACTAAGTATACTGTCAGGAAAATAATCAGGTTAATATCAAGTCAGGACTTTTTGTTCAGCACTTCATATTAGGATATCTTGCATCTATGAATAAAGTCAATGGGCAATTACAAATGTAAATGTGCATGCATGTATTGTCTAGTAGACAATATAAACTCATTTATGATCACAACGGAAACATCATTTCTGGATACAAAAATACTAAATAAGTATATCCATGTGTTTATTGTCATTCAGTTGTTTCAGTCATATCCAATTCTATGTGACCCCATTTAGAGTTTTCTTGAAAAATATACTGGAGTCGTTTACCATTTCCTTCTCCACTTCATCTTACACATGAGGAAACTGAAGCAAACAGAGTCACCAAGCTAGTAAATGTCTGAGGCCAGTTTGAACTCAAGAAGGTAAATCTATCTGACTTCAGGTGAGGCATTGTATGCACTGTTCCACCTAGCTTCTGATAGATGATAGACAGACAGATAGATAGATAGATAGATAGATAGATAGATAGATAGATAGATAGATAGATAGATGAATAGATAGATGCATAGATTATGGAAAGGGTCAAAGCAGCCACCAACCAGACATTTTAATATGAATTGTAACAGTCAACTTACCTAGCCCTACAATAATGTGCCCTTGATGGTGTAATTTAGTTTTTCAAGATACTCTAGTTTTCAAGTCATCATTGAATGAATGAAAAATTGTTTATTATGCACTTATTATGTGCCAACCACTATGCTAAATCCTGGGGATACAAATACAAATACAAAATCAAAAAACAAAAATGGCCCTTGCCTTTAAGAAGCTCCAAATTTAATTGAGGAAACAAATCACATTGTGGAGTGGTACCCAGGAAGGGGGGGGGGGGGGAGGGAGGAACATTACAGGGATAGTTACTGGGAACATAATGGAATAGATTGATAAGACCCATCTAGGATTTTGTCATGGTTCAAGGTTCCAGGCAGGTAGATATGAAAGAGGAGAAAAGGGTATTCTCTCCTGTACAAGGAGGCTGAATTGTTTGGGGGAGTAAAGTGAAGTATGGTTGGGTATTCTTTGAAATAACAGAGCCCTGAATCATGAGTCAAGAAGCTCTAAGTTCATACCCAACCCCAGGCACATACTAAGCTGTGAAACATTGGACATGTAATTTCATTTCTCTCTGCCTCATTTTCCTCAACAGTAAAATGGGAATAATAATAGCACCTACCTCTCAAAGTTATTGGGGAGATCAGATAAGATATATTTCTAAAGCACTTAGCACAGTGCCTGACACCTAGTCGGCACTATATAAATGCTAGGTATGATAGTAGAAAGAGGAGGAGAAGGAGGAGGGAGAAGGAGAAAGAGGAGAAGGAAATGGTAATGTTCCAGTTGCCAATCAGTAGAGTTGACATCCACTTACACCAACCATGAGTCATTCTCTTACCTTATAGTTTTGATCCTTCAAAGATCATGGTAGTCTGTGGATACTGTGAAACAGCATCAACACAACAATGATATCAAAAAGATGGGTTTTTGCACTATGGTGGAGGTTGGGAGTACTGAAAGGGCTGCATAATTTCCCAAGTGTCTATCCATCCCATTCTTCTCTTATCACTCAATCCTGAGCCAACACTTTGTCCACTAGCAGTGCTTAGAGGGGTCACGTCAAGACAATTGGAAAATGAACTAACTCACCTATACACAAGTACAACAGCACCATTAGTTACCAGGACAAAGAACACAACCTTTCCTAGTGCAGGTTGGATTGAGCATGTGCATGGATATGGAAATCTCAGCAAACAGCAACAGTGGGACATCCAAAATGAAATGCTGAGCTATATTTGAGGCAGACCTGGGGGGAAGCCATGTTTATAAATGTCAGTGGTTTTGGTGGGGATTATTAAATTTGAAGTGCTGTATTCAGAGAGGAAGTTAGACTCCACCATGCACTGCTACACAAAGAATGAGGCAACAGACTGATGAATATTAGACCAGATAGCCTCCAAAGAAGACAGGGAGCTAGTTCCAGGGATTTAATATAGGTACACTCCTAGGCTAAGGTTTTGTTACTTTGGTGACCATAACTGAAGAGAGACTGTGAGCCTTGAATGTTTCCCTGGAAGCAGGTACAACAGGATCTCAAATCCTCAAATAGTTTAGATTTTTGAACAGGTAATAGTAGAGAAGGTTTTAGATCTAACCTCAAGTGGGCCTGATCCTCCAAACCCAATGATATATAATTCCCATTAGTGGCAAGAAATGCCTACAAACAATAAGTCATGGTAACATGGGGAAAAGATGTGGTTCTTTTTGCTTGAGTATAGGTGACCCTGTTAAGGAGAGGCTCTGATAATCCAGTTAAACTGAGGTCTGTCACTTTCATAACAGTGAATCAGAGCATAGAGAACTAACTAAGTGTGGCCACAAAAGAGCCTGCATCTAATGGAGTCCATCCAGATGTCATACACATTCAACCAGCATTTATTAAGCAGCTACTATATGTCATGCAATGTGCTAAATGCTAGAATCACAAAGAAAGGGGGAATGTTCCTGATCTAAAGAAGCTGGCAATTTAATGGGAAAGACAGCATATAAGCAAGATGTGCAGGATATACTCAGAATACAGGGTGATTTGGAGATAATCAATGGAGGGAAGGGAATAGCATTTTCGGAGTATAAAAAGGTAAGCATTTACCTGGACTTAAAAGAAGCCAAGGCAATAAGGAGGTGAAAATGAGTAATGTTTAAAAGCTATGCTATCCAAAAGCACCAATAAAAATTGAGAAGAGGAGCCAGTAAAGACTTTCTTCCTCATATAAATTTAGTAGCATCCTTTCCATTGCATGACACTCAGCAATAATACTCCTGGCATTTCCATAATATCTGTTTTCCATTGTTTATGGGTTGGCATACTATGCATAGAAGCCATAAAGAAACCAAATGTGAGAAAGTCATCAAGAACTTTGGTAATAATACCTATATAAAAAATATTGAACATAATAGACACTTAACAAATGTTTTTCCAATAAAATCACAGAAATTAACTAGTTAAAATTACATTTAAATGAATACTGTTTGATTATATTCCTACTTTATGATGTTTCTAAAATGGTATATTATCATAAAACCAGAAGCAAAAGTTGGGTATCACAATAAAGCAAGATAAACAACACAAACCAGTATAGTCATAGTTTCCTGCCTCAATGCATAATTTATGCTATCTATAAAACAAACACCTGGGCACCTTTAATTTAATTAGTTTGTATTGAACACTTAATTGTAGTAAGCCAAGGTTTCAGACTACTTTGACAGCTGTTTTCATTACTACTAATTAATCTCCATGTTGGTTTCCCTTTCATACCTTGCACAGATCTTAAAAGACTTTTTTTGTAATAAGAAACATTTTAAGCAAGATGAGATCATATCAATTTTATTACCCCCTTAATTTCTCATAAACTCAGAAAGTTAGATGTCTATATTAGGAGGCATCTATTGGCATATTATCTACCTATATTCAAGAAGTCGACAGCTTTGTTTCAAAGTGGGAAACTAGACTGGGCTAATCTTTGCCTCTTTGAAACCTTCATTTCTTTTCTAAATTGTTAAAAGTACAAGTCATTTGCCACTGAATCACATATATCACTATAACATGCCTTTTATTGTGGTCTTGAACTATTATGTAAAATTTTTCACCATTATTTCACTATTCAGGGGTTAATGTATCTTCCCCCTAGACCATAAACTCCTTAACAGTCGGAGGCTTCTTTGGGTCATCCACAGTGTATTTCATATAGGAGATATTCAGTGTATGTATCCATTTTTAAATCACAATAAGTATCAGGACATGTTGCAATAGAGCTATTAATAAAAAAAACCTCGAATATTTTCTGCCTTATAATAAACAGAACAAAATAATTAATCCCCTAGCACTGTTTTTTTTAATCTAGCTAAGTTTCTAAAGGGTTATTTTAAAACATTCCCACTCTGAGAATTTGACATTAACAAACAAAAAAAAAGGATCAACTAGTTACTACCTAAGCATTGATTTGTTTATTCTGATTTTAAGAAAAGCTGATAGCTCTAAACAATAAATGTGCACATTTGTTTATATTGACCTAATCATAAACACCAGGAAATAGTTTCTAAAAATGTATTTGTTCACCAGATTTCACCTATCCTATCATATACTCCTTAAGGAAATAAATTTGGACAAACAATAAACATTAAAATAATGTTTTTATCAATACATGATATGTATATCAAAAGCTACATCACAAAAATTTAGAGGAGAATTAGATGGAGTAGCTTTCACAACTATGGCTAGGGGAGAGACTTCTTAACTATAGAAGGGAAAAAAGAAATCACAAAAAAAAAATTAGCTGGAAATTTTTACTTACATAAATTTGAAAGATTTTTGCATTAAGAAAATCTATGGTTCTAAAATAGGAAGGAAAGAAGTCAATAGGGGAAAAATCTGCATCAAATATGTGTTAGAAAAGTCTGACACCTAAGACATAAAGGAAACAAAAGACATAAATATGTATATGATAAAGAACCATTCTCTGATATATATATTGTCAAAGAATATGAACAATGATTTTCAAAAGAAACCTGCAAACTAAAACCATATGAAAGACTGCCCCAAACCAATGTTCCAAAAAGGATGTATATTTAAACAACTAAAGTTTTACTTCATTCCAGTAAAGACGGCAATATATGAAAATATAAAATGTTGGAGAGATTATGGAAAGACAATAACACAAATTCACTGTTAATAACATTATTTTATTGTTACCATTTATTTTCAAGTATAGTAACATAATATAATATGTAACATGATAATAATATAAAAGATATTATTTATAATAAATTTTATTAAATATGCTTATCCAAAAGGAACAAATACTCTCATGATCTATGTCCAAAAATCTAGGAGTCATTCTTTCCCCCTCCCTCTCACCCCTTTTTCCTCCCCATTAAAGCCAATAATATGATATAGGTTGTACATATATTATCATATAACACATATTTCCCTGTTCGTCATGTTCTGAAACAAGATACATTTGCTTACACTAGAGAAAAATTCATGAAGGAAATACAGTGAGGTATACTTCAATCTGCATTCAGACTCCTATTTCTTCTGTGGCAGTGGGGGTCCCTTTTTGGAATGAGTCCTTTGTTGTTGTCCTGAATCCTTATTGATAATAGTTAAGTCATTCATAGTTGATCATCATATATTATTGTTACTGTGTACAACATTCTTCTGGTTCTGTGAACTTCATTTTTTCACCTCTTCATAAGTCCAAGTTTTTTGTGATCTTGTTTGTCATTTCTTCTGAAAAGCAATTTGGAGTTGTGATAAGAAGACTAAAAGTCAAGTCACATACTTTTAAGCCAGGGATCCCCCCTACTAGGCATATATTCCATAAATACCAAAAATCTACAGTACTTTCTGTAGTGACAAAGAACTTGAATCCAATCAGATGCTCATAGAGTGGGGAAAGGTTGAACAAATTGTGGTATATACATTCAATGTAATATTTCTGTGCCATAAGAAATGGTAAATATGGAAAATAAAGCAAAGAATTAGAAGATTTCTATGAACCAAAACAGAGTGAAGAATATAGAATAAGGAAAAGGAAACACAATCATTATAATAATATACATGCAAAGAAAAATCAATTCTTGATATAATGATATATAATTATAAAAGCCAAGCTTGACTCTAAAGGAATAATTTGAGAATGTTCCTCCCTTCCCTCTTTGCAGAGGTGGAAGACTATGGCAGCAGAACCCTACATACATATTATTTTGGATTTCGCTGTACTAGTGACAGCTGGTTTTGCTGACGGCTGCTAGGTGACAGAATGGTAGAGCACCAGACCTGGAGTCAAAAGACTTGGATTCAACATCTGACCTCAGACACTTACTAGGCCTGTGACTCTAGGTAAGTCATTTAACAATTTTTGCCTCGGTTTCCTTACATATTAAATGAGCTAGAGAAGGAAATGGCAAAAAGATTGCAGTATCTTTGCCAAGAAAACTTCAAATGGAGTCATGAAGAATTGGAGATATTGAAAAATAACAACTTTTTCTGAAGTTCTTTGTTTTCCTCTTTCTTATTTATTCTTTGTCACAAAAGATGAAGGTCTATGTTGGAGAAAGGGGGAGAGATATATTGAGGGTGGAGAATTATATAGAAACAAAAAATTTCCCAAAAATGTAAATATTATTTTATATAAAAAATTTTAAAACGTATTACTGAACTATTTACTAATACCTACAGAATCCAAAGGTGATAAGAAAGAACTTCTATTTAAGTTGCCTTAAGTGTGCCCAGTGGAAATGGTTGTCCATATATTTATAAAACTAGACCCCAAAATTTATGAGCATATATAATGTGATCTCATGTCACTGACAGAAAAAAAAAACACAGAAACCCTGTTTTTCAGGCATCACATGCTTGATAAAGGTGGTGAAGGGATTGGGAATGATTTTATATCATTGGAAATTCAAAGTATCATCAATCAACAAATTATTGCACAGAATTCTTCATTATCCAAAAGACTTTGAACCTATATGACAGTTTTTGTCTTCAATGGAACATGCTCTAACAAAATCTGCTTTAAGATGAGGTTATTCTGGATCCTACCAAAAGACTCATATTATCAAAAAGAATATTATTATGCTATTTTTAAAATTATCTTTATTGATTTTTTTATATCACTATGATTTATCCCAATGTCTTTCCTCTTCCCATAAAGCTATCCTATATAATATTAGTTTTAAAGTCAAAAAAAAAGGAAAGAAAGAGGAAAAAGAAAACTAAAATTCACAGATAAATCCAAAACAGGTCTGAATATTCTATTTTGATTTTTTTGTGATTGTTCTCTGTTTATATTTTGTAGTTACCATGTATATTGTTTTCTGGGTTCTGGTTACTTCATTCTGTATCCATTTATGTAAATTTTTCCATGTTTCTCTATATTTAACATTTCTTTTAGCCCAGAAATATTCTATAATATTCATATACCACAATTTGTCTTATTCATCATCTACTTAATAGCTATCTACTGTAATTCCATTTCTTTACTATCACAAAAGTGATATTTTATCATACTTATAACATTTTGTGGGCTGCTATGGTACCACATAATAAGCAGAAATAAATACTTGACCAATATTTACATGCCAGTACAAGTAAAATTAAAGGAATCAAATGAAAAACTCAATCATAAAAAAATTTCATTTCCCAAAATGGACAAACAATATTTTAAATGGTTGATTTTACTGCAGAAGATGACTTTAAACACTCCATCTATGGGGGAGGGGGGAGTGGATTTTTGCCATCTTAATATTGCTTGAAATCAGTAAGACATCTACTTGGAAATCTACTATACCATGAATTTTGTTATATGGGCATAGTAGACTTTGAAGTGTAAATGACAAAAAGTTATTTAAGGTAGAAAGTGAAATGAGACTCAGATACATCAGAAAAAAAAAAAACATTCTACACTGACATGTACCCAAGTGACTTTCCTGACATCAGAGAGAAGCTAGAACTATTCAGCCTCAGTGTGGTTTAGAGAAATATCATTGAATTCAGAGTCATAAAGCTATAATTTTGGTCAAGATGGAGAGTAATGGACTAGACAATAAAGTAATTTAGCAAATCCAGAACTGGATAAATGGCCAGGCCTGGAGTAGTCATTAATGATTTAATATGGAAGGGTATAATCTAGGAAAATGAACTCGTTTTTATCTAGGTAAAGAGAGTCAGAGATAGAAATGGAGAGAATGATTTCAATATAATTGGTTTCTCTTGAAATATCATATATTTTATCTAAGACATTCTAAGAAGAGGTCTATGCCAGAAAAGAAGTTAAGAAGTCTTGATTAATGTCATGTTGAAAGAAGGACTCACATGGAATGATCCTTAGATCTATGTTCACATTGTGATGTTCAGTATCTTTATCAATAACTTGTGTAAAGTCATGGGTAGCATGCACACAGAAAATGTAAAGGACGTTCCTTGCTTTAAAAATGCTTTTTGACAAGAGGGTTAACTATAACTTAGATGAATTCAAAATCTTGAATTTCAGAATGTTGAGCCCAATCTAATGACAAAATTTCATACGGGGAAAAATGTTATCTTTCAAAAAAAATCAGTTTCATAAGAGTAATAGTTTACCTAAAAATAGAGCTAGGAGATTTGTCTAGACGATCAATATGAATACAAAGTATTATAAGGAAACCTGGAAAACAATGAAAACTTTAAATGCATTGAGAGGCATGGTTTCTAGGAATAAGGAGGCAATGGTACCATGGTATTCTCCCTTCACCAGGCCCAATCTAGAATACTGTGCTCTGTTCCAGCTTTGACATCTTAGGAAGAGAAGTTCTCCAGAGATGTCAAGTCTCCACCTCTTTAGTTATTCAAAATTGGTCAAAGGCTTAGAGTTAGTTCATGCCCCATTGAGGATTAGTCAAAGCAATTGTGATTATTTATCCTTGAGATGAGAATACTCTTTGCCTTTTTGCCTTCTTGAAGCCAGCTATCACATGAAAAAGGGCTATTCTGCCTGTCCTGCCTGTAGAAGGTAGAACTAGGAGGAATTTATGGAAGTTGAAGAAAGCAGATTTGTTTATAGAAAAATTAGAGACCTCAGGAGTATATAAGTGCTAACTTGTACAGTACAGATTATATGAGGGTTACATACATTTTCTCTAGCCTTCATAGGCTCTAAATGATAATACAAATTAATCACTAATTTTTTGCAAGTTTGTAGGTTCTTAAGAAGTATAACTTGAATTAGACCTAAATAGGAAAGAGGAAAAAGATAGGGAGAGGAGGAATTAGAATGATCTATTTCCATCTTCTTCGCTGGGAGCACCTTTCAAGTTTATTTCCTGCTTTTTAATTATGACTCAATCCTTCCCACAAGAAAGGTGTTCCTGTGACTAAAAGTCCTCCCAACCAAGAGCCCAAGGGAATGAAAACTCTCTAAATCACTAGTATGCCTTCCAATTTTCATTCCCTTTGGGAATCAAGCTGCTATAAGCATGTAGGAGTAAGAATCATCATCAGAGATGATGCATGAATCATCATGCTCCAATAACCCATGTGGAAAGAGTGTCTGAGCTGCAGGGGAAAGCTACTCCCAAAGTTGCACATTTCTCAAAGTTTACTGGAGACAGACAAGTTAAAGGAACATCTCTCCCAGAGTGGCTCAAGCTCATCTCTATCCATTAAAAATTCATAGGATGGGGGGCAGCTGGGTGGCTCAGTGGATTGAGAGCCAGGTCTAGAGATGGGAAGTCCTGGATTCAAAAATATGGCCTCCAGCATTTCCTAACTGTGTGACCCTGGGTAAGTCACTTAACCTCTATTGCCTAGTCCTTACCACTCTTTTGCCCTGGAATTAATATACAATATTGATTCTAAGACAGAAGGTAAGAACTGTTGAGTTGTTTTTTTTTTAATCCTTACCTTCCATCTTGGAGTCAATACTGTGTATTGGCTCCAAGGCAGAAGAGTAGTAATGGCTAGGGGAGTGAAGTGACTTGCCCAGGGTCATGCAGCTAGGAAGTGTCTGAGACCAGATTTGAACCTAGGACCTCCCCTCTCTAGGCCTGGCTCTCAATCCACTGAGCTACCCAGCTGCCCCTTTTTGTTGTTGTTTTTTTAATACACAGGAGATACCTTTTTTTTTAGATACCTTTTGCATAGCAAAAGGAAGGCTTTCAGAAATGGTTACTATATTTTTGTTTCTGTGCTATAATGCTACATCCCTCTAAAAGGCAAAACCACTTGATAAAACCTCCATGAAATAGCCCAAGTACACATAGTGCATTCAGAAGCATCTCTTGTTTGTTTATCCCATTTTCTCACTTATATTAGCACCGTAGATGACAGAAATGAGAAAAATGCTCTTTGCCTTGTAATTTCTAATCCTCCTGGTTTTGCAGTTATTAAGCATATCATAATGGACCACATTGGAGAGTAGATCATGCTCTCTATTAGGAAAGAAAGGAAAGGAGAACAGTTTCTAGAAGGGCTTCATGCCTGGTATGTGTTACTTGCCAATTGATCTTTGGACTCTGCCTATTACTTCTACATCATTGGTGTGTTGTTAAATGATTTAAACACTGCTGAGGCCACTCAAGAAATCCTAATGCAGGCTCTGCATATTCCATTCTTGACCCCCCATTTCTGACTCTACTGAAATTTCTTTAAATTAAAAAGGGAAAAAAAAATCTTCCATTCCTAGGAAACCAGTAGTTTCATCTGCTGCTTTTGAATAAAAATCTCTATGATCCTCATCTTACCAAAGAAAAAGAGTTAAGAACAAAAGGTCAGCAATTTAGTGGAAGGGATGGAACGGTCAGCTGGGAGCCCTTTGTGCTTGGTGTTGAAGCCAGAAGTCATAAACTAAGGTCAATTAATTCCAGTGACATATCAGAAGGGAGAGTAAGGAATGGAAGATCTCAAATTGCTTCATTATTAAGCAAGAATCGTAATATAGTTAATATCCACCCTCCATAGAAATGAAAGGAAATACAAAAAGAGACCACTCTCCAATCTAATGGATGGGGAATGTTGGAGCTGAGCAAGGATTTCTACTGTAATTACCATGATTTGTTATCAAATAAATTAACAAAAGTGGTTCATATATCGCCTTGAATGGAAACTGGAATGAAGAAATAAATCCACACACACACCTTTTTATAAAATGGGATATTCACATGTCAGATGCAAATTAAATCCACAGGTTGTGACTCACATATGCATTTCATATGATACCCAACTCTAGGCACAGAAAACCAAGCTGACGCTCTTCATCACCGTCACCACCACGTTCCTTTGATATTCACAGATTTTATTGAGCCTCATTGTTTCCTCAGTATGGTATCTGATTCCGTAGCACACACTGGCCTCTCATTACAGCCTTCCTGTGGTTCAAAACAAATGATCTCCAAGATATCGACCATGCCAGTGAAGGTAAGATTAGTATATCTACTCGGGTTAAAAATAGGCAGAGAGGCGATAAATGAAGTCAAATTGTATTCAGAATGCTGAGGGAGCTGATACACTTGTAAACTATTCTTTTCATCACCTTAATTCTACAGTCAGCCTCCAAACAGAGTTCTTAAAACCCTGGGTCAAATATCAACACACACTACCCTACCCATCATCCTGTGTCATGTAGGCCAAGTCACTACAGTTTTGTTCTGTTTTGTTTTCCATAGCACTCACTGCATGTTACAGGGTTGATTTAGCATCACTGACAAGTAGGAAACACACAATACTGAACTCTGAGTGTCCAAAGCCAGTAAGACTCTAAATGGAATTACCTTTGTAAAACAATTGTTTTCTATGAAAAGATATCAAGCAAAACTCTCTCCATGTGTGCTTCTTATGCCCTCAATTTTTAACTTGATGTCTCCACTGAAAAATGCAAAAGAATTGCTCTCCATAGAATTAGAGAAAAGAGATAGAATGTTGATTATATATCTGCATCTAATTTGAATTTGGTCTAAGCTATTTATTATCTATACTCTATATGGTCTACTGTGAAGAGGTTTGGGCTCTTATCTAATAAATCATCTGGGCCTTAGTCATCAGAATGTACTTTTAAAAAATTAATATTGATAGACTAGCACCTAGAAAGAAGATGCTTAATAATTATTTGTTGACTTGGGTAACAATACAAAGAGTTAAGGAATAATCTTGTGGGAAATCCCATTCACTGCTCCTTTAGAAAAACTAAAACAGATTTTAATACATCAAAAGCCAGCTAAAACAACGCCATCCTTAACCACTGCCAAACATGAACTACCAGAATTCCAGAGGACAAAAATATATTAATGCTAACCACAAAAGCAGTTGTCATACATAGAATTCCTCTACCTTCAGTTAGTCTAATATTTTAACTAACAAGAAAGTCCTCTCCTACAAAGCAAGCAAAATACCAGTAGCAGTGGGTTTAGAAGAAAGATTTCTTCCTTCACTTCATGACTCTAATAATTCTTCAGGAGGCATAGCTGAGAAATCAATGTTAAATGGCACTCCAAGCAACATAGTCTGTCTACACTCTACATCTTATATAGCACAGACTCCATCATCTCAAATATAATGAAAGGAACCCATCCCGACTGAGTTCCATAGTCCCTAGCAATGACCCTATCTGATGATGAAAATGAACTTTAAAAGTGGATAAAAAGGAGGCAGCTGGGTAACTCAGTGGATTGAGAGCCAGGCCTAGAGAGAGGAGGTCCTAGGTTCAAATCTGACCTCAGCCACTTCCCAGCTGTGTGACCCTGGGCAAGTCACTTCACCCCCATTGCCTAGCCCTTATCACTCTTCTGCCTTGGAACCAATACACAGTATTGATTCCAAGAAGGAAGGTAAGGGTTTTTATTAAAAAAAAAAAAGAATATTTGGGATGGGTTTATACAACTCACATTTCTTTTGTGCTACAGTGTTTTTGCTTTCTTACTAAAGGGCGCCTGCTTTGATGTGGGGATACCATTTGGGGCAGTCATGTCTTGTGGCAGCATCTCCTATGTCTCACAATGCATAGTAAAATTTTTCAGAGACCTTGAGAATGTCCTTGTACCAGTTCTTCAGGACATCATATGAGTGCTTGCCTTTCCCAAGTTTTCCATAAAATAGTCTTTTAGGTAAGTGTAGTTTGTCATTTGGGCAATAATCTAAAACACTTCTATGATTCCCTAAAGACTATTTATGGACCAAAGATCTCTGGTGTGGCAGTTATTTAAGATGGAGCTAAATACATCAAGTAATTTTTAAAAGAACACCACAATCATTCTTCCTCTTGAAACATTCAAAATCAATACCAAATTTTAACCAAAGCTTCTTGTTTACTTGCCATTGAAAAGTAGGTGCCTTTGGTAAGGCTGAGTAGCTAGATATAAGCCACATTCCTTTTATATCCTATTCAATGTCACAATCAATTCAAGGCAACCAGATGTAGCTTCTAACCAATGTATTCCTGAGAATACACCCTGGCAGTGCTATCCATAAGTATGGTCAAGAAAATGTGACAACCACCTTCTGGAATAACAATGCAATTTCCCCATAAAAGGAATCTTAATGGGAAGATAAATCATGTTGACAGCTTGTGAATCATTTGAATTCCTCAGGCGATTTCTTTACTGGTAACCCTTCCATATCCAATTTAGGATACAGGTTAATATGAAATCCTGTGCAGCTAATCACAAGATTTGATCAACCATAAATGGAAAGCCAAGAAGATTACTTAGCAATAAATCTTGCAGGGAAGGCAGCACAGGATAATCAGGGATCTGGAGTGATGAAGGAATCAGGGTATGAGTATTAGAAGTATACAGGCTTCTAGGCAAGCATTGGGCAAAAGATACCAGCACTGAGAAAATCATAGTCCCTAATGAAATGTGAACAGAACAAACTGGAAAAAAGGACATGGTCATGGAGGTCAAGAATGTCCTCCAACATCTCCAACTCAATATCTGCAAAGCCAAAATCATCTTCGTCAACTCCTTTTCCTACCCTGACCTCTGCATCTCACCTCCCAAAACGAAATCAGTTCTTCTTGTATATTTTCCCTCTTTAAAATACACAATCTAAAAACAGTCACCCAGCTAGAAACCTTAAAAAAAAGTCTTAACTCATTCCCTAATTCAGTCACTCAACATATACTTATTAAGCAGTTATTTACATGAAAGCACTATCTTACAATCTTCTGAGGAGAAATAGTATATATACATGAAGCTACTAAGTCATTTTGGAGAGGAGGAATCAAGAAGGGTATTTGTAGAAGGTGGTATTTGAACTGAATCTTGCAAGAAGATATGGATTCTAAGATATGGATGTAAGGAAAGAGTAGATTTTAAATATGTAGAAGAGCCCCTGTAGTAGTATGGAGATAAGAGATGTAATACCATTTAAAGAGAGTAATTTTTAAAAAAACATGAAGAGAGGATGTATGGAGGACAACAATGTACAAAAAGCTTGTCAAGGTGGACTAGATTTAAATAGAACCTTAAATACTAAACAGAGAAATTTGTATTCATCCTAGATATAATAGGAAGAAAATGCTACAAATCAGGATCTGATGTATTGTCTTGTAAGTTGTCAAGACTTAAGAAAGTGATGCAGGAAATGTTAATAATGTAGATTATACCTCAATGCATATCATTTGTTTTCGAGAGCCAGTTGGTAAACATTTACCATTATACCACCTGATCATTTACAGTTTTATATTTCACTACTCCCATCTCTCCATATATATTACATTTAAACCAGCCTGGAAGATAAGCTGTTCCTAGAACGTGTTCCCAGAATAGGACCTCCTGACTCAGTCTGTGCTACTCCTTTTGCTAAGAATACTGTATATTATTAGACAAACTACCCTCTTCCATTTTTGTGACATCAGAGAATATCACTAAAGAGATCAAAAACATCCCAGAGATGTTTGTTCATCACAGACTGGCTAAAAGAAAATCACTCAAGAGACCTTTATTAAGTGTCTACCATGAGCCAAGTTCTGTGTAATGCAACAGGAATACCAAAAGCCCCTGGTTTCAGGGAGTTTTATAGTCTCAGGACAATACTCTTCATTTCAGTCCTGTATGGATCAATTCATGATAAAATAAAATCTCAGAAAACTGGCTAATATCAAACTCTTTAATAGGCCTCCAAACCAGACATTTTAATTATAAAATATATTGAAATTCCATGGTAAAGGCCATATTCAGTAGTTTATATAGTATTAAAGAATGTTAAACTAAAAAAAAAAATAGTGTTATACTGCCTCCTACTGCCCAGCTTTTCTGTTATCAGGTTATTTACCCAGATCTCACTCCTGTTGCCAAGAGGAGCTTTGACAATAAAACCAGACAGAGAACAACCAGACCTTACCCATGAACCTCCTTGACTACTGCTAAACTACTCTAGTTTAAGTTTAAATTCTCTGAGTATTCAGCTATAAGAAATCAAGACCAAATATCAATAGCATTAAACCACAGTGCCCCCTGGAGTGCATACTAACACAAGCCAGGACTTCAAAGTTAGGTGGAAAATTTGTTTTTTTGGATGAGTAAAAATTTTCAAAATGCTTTGATTTCATCTTTGGTTAACCTTTAGAATTTTCCAAAATATAAATTTCTAAAATTAATTTATCAATTATCTCCATCTCTCACATTTGACTCAAGCTATACTCAAATCAATTGAATTAACTATATTTCTTACTCCAAATAGTCTCCTCTTCCTACACCAAAGCAAAAGCACTCCGGACTTATGAACTCAGAAACAAATTTAGTAGTTAACCCTATCTTTAACGTAAAATTTAAACATTCCTTGCTCATAGAAACAAAGGGCATTGATGCCATATATTTACTGGATAAAGCAAGTTATCTAGTTAAACCATGGTAAAGCACAAATCATAATTTCAAAAACAAAATAAAGATTATCCAGTTGAAAGTCTATTCATTTATAGGAAATGGTGAAAGGGCCATAATCCTTGGAATCAGGAATGACCTAGGTTCAAATTATCTCTGATGCTAATTAGTTATATAACTAGGGGCAAGTCACAATATTGTCAAATATTAAATTTCCTCATACCTAAAATAGGGACAATAATATTTGCATCTTAAGAAGATTTATTCTTAGTGTATCGTTTTTATTTCTAAATAATTCCCTAATTATATTATTTGGGACTCAATATTTTCTTAAATCTCTTTCCTCATTCCTTACTCCTAACAATCCAAGGAATACTCTCATATTCCCTACCCCAGAGCAGCTTCTAAAACTGAGAAAACTAAGATTGAATTCCTAAGATTTGTCTTTTACAGTAAACAAATCTGACTTCAGTCAAATATGTCTAGGGAGCAGCAAGACAACGTCCCTGAGTCCCCCATTGGGATGAAAGGAGAAAGTCACTCTTAACTAGACATAATCTGATTTCTTCATCTAGATATTGGAATCCTATAATCAGGCATATGATTTTCCCATCCCCATCAGAAAAGGACTAAAAATATTAGCCCACCTCTTCCTTTTCTTTTTTTTTCTTTTTCTCTTTCTCTTTTTTTCTCTTTGTTTAGAACTGAATTTTTTCTCTTTATTTCAGAACTTGAATATTTTTTTCTCTTTATTTCAGAACTGAATGAGCTTCCAAAATTGTGCTGTATTTATTGACTCAAGATTCTAAATGAATTTCTTTGATCACCAAGAAAGATCACTGACCAATTAATTTATTGCTTATTACTAGCCTGATCAATAAATTAATTTTCTCACCCAGAACCTAGTCTCTTGAAATTTTGAATTATCATAATTTGTAAAGAATGGAACATGAACAAGCCTGGACAACCTACCCAGGTTTAAGGCTATGGTCTTTGTTTGCTACTTTTGTTATGTCTTCTCCATAGGAATAGACATGGTGGTAATGATTAGGTCAAACAAATAAAGATCTAGGATGCACCCATTAAAGTGGACTTATATAAAAGAACAACAGAGATAAGAGAAAACTGGAGAGGTGTCAAGACAAAGAAAATTAGAAGCAAACCTAAATCCCAGAGGAAGCAAAAGGAAGAATGATCATCCCACAGCTATCCCATGCACATTCAGACCCAAATATGGTAGCCATTAAAAGGGCACTAATCACTCAGTCTCACAGCCAGAGAAATGGCATCAGCCAGGGACAAAGATTTTCATCTTTTCCAACTAGTAAGAAATCTTGCACCTGAGCCAGTAACAAAGCAGTGGTGGAAGCTCCTGCCTTCCAAGATGGCAATCACAGAATGATCATCTGGCTCAGCCCTCTCATATTACAGATGATGAAATGGAGCATAATAGTAATTAAGGGACTTATCAAAGATGCTACAAGGAGTAAGCAACAGATATGGAATTGGTATCTAGATTCTCTACCTCCAAGTACTCATTCTACTGTTTTGTAAAGAGAAGAACTATGTGGCCAAGTGGGGGCAAGGGAGGTTGAAGATCTTCAGCCTTCTGAAGAATGGTAAAGGCAAGAGTTCCTAAACTATGGATAGACCTCCTGGTCCTGGAGTTGGAGAATCAGTAAGGGACTAAGCCATGGAGCAGAGGAACAAAAATTAAGCTTTGCCTCTACTATTACTGCTATTACTGTGAATTATTTAGACAGGTTCTTCATTTTTGCAAGAGGAAGTTCGATTAGATAGTCTAAGCTTCCTTTCAACTCCAAATGCTGTGATTCTACTTTAAAACTTTTAACTATGAATTAAGTTAGAGACTAGACCCATAATTTCAATGATAGAGAAAATTCCAGATGAAATTCCCTCTACCAAAACAGAACAGCCTTCTCTAGACCTTAGATCTCAAAGAGTTGCCCACATCAGTGATGTCAAACTCAAATAGAAATAGGGGACATTAAATCCACATATAAGATCCCTGTAGCTACATACAGACTTAGAAAACTACGTATTAACACTTCCTGTATTCTATTTTATTTTTTTCTATTTTGTTAAATATGTCCCAATCACATTTTAATCTGATTCCAGTGCCCTAAGACTGGGGAATGTTTAATAATAGATCACACTCCAGGTCATAGTCATCACCTTTCAGAGATGGAAGTTGAACCCAGGACTTCCTGACTCTGAGGATAACTCTGTCCACTACACCATTCTGCCTCACATATTTGATAAGTAAGGGAAAGGAATTCATTGATTTGTCCAAGGGCATTCAGTTCTTGATGAAGACAGGCCCAGAAATGGTAGGTTTTCAATATGATTCCAAAGAAGTAGGGACCGGATATAAAGAATAATTTTAAGGTACTAAACTTGCAAATTCCAATGAAAAGAGATAAACAAACCATTGAGAGTATGTTATTGTCTAAATTAAGTGACTGAGCTTTCAAACACAATTAAAGGTTTAATCAACACCCTAATTTTATTAATTCATTAATTAATTCATTAATTTACAGCTTAAATCCTTTGACATATCATAGATTATTCCCATCAATGTCATATCTTTACAAATTTTTAAGGAACCAATGGAGGATTACACTAGTAACCAAGGAAATGTAAAATGCATCCTCAGAAAGTCCCTAAAACTATGGTCAATATTTCTTACCTCCCTTTCCAACAAATGGGAAATTTCCATACCTCAGCTATGTGCACCTGCAATTAGCTAGACTCTCTGTGCCAATTAAGTACACATAACAATTATGTTGGTGTGAGGAAAACTGGCTAGCTATTCTCATAAAATAAGGGCTAAGTAGATAATTATGCCTGCAGTTAAGTAATTAAAGACATAACTGAGATAAGTGTCTACACTTTTTTAAATTCTGGAGTATTAGGGGAAGGATTATGATCAAGAGAGAGAGAGAAAGAGAACAACTTTAAAAGCCTGCTTCTTAGTTCTTTATTTTATTTCAGCAGTTTTACTACTGAAAGAGGAGTACTTTATATCCCCTCAATTCCAATTAACAAAACTAACAAGACGTTCTACCCCTGATATATTTATCAGGTAAGAATATCTCCTAAGTTAAAAAATTAAATATGTAAAATAGAGGTAACTAGATTGCACAGTGGATAAAATGCCAGGATTGGACTCTGTATCAGTGAAATTATGGGTCTAGCCTCTACCCCCATCTTAATTAATAGTTAAAAATTTTAAAGTAGAATGGAGATCCTGGATTCCTATCTGGCCTCAGATACTTCCAAATTGTATGAGCCTGGGCAAGTCATTTAACCCTAACTGCCTAATCCTTGCCACTCTTCTGTCTTAGAACTGATACTATGGCAGAAGAAAAAGGTTTTTAAAAATAGATATAAATAATTCCTAAACATCTCTATTGAATCAATCAAAGGCATAAGCTAAGCGAAAACAACTTAGTTAAGCAAGTGGAGAAAGACTGAAGTGTCCAAGCCATTGTATAAAATCAAATGATTAAATATTTTGGCGTTGGTTAGTAAAAATAGGCATTCCTCTAGACATGCTCTAAGCCTGAGCCCACTTTTCACTAGATTCTCTGTGTGGAAGAATGTGTCCCAGACTTTTGGAACATATTTTTGTACCAACCTTTTTTTTGCTGTAGCATTTCAATAAATAACAGTTTTCCAAAGCTAATGAACTCTGGTTGGCTAATTGACAATCATGAGGGAGAACATTGGATGATGTCCATGAGTGATGTTATTCCTAAAACCCTGAGTGTAATTAGCAGCCATTAGGGGATCCCAACCCACCAATGAGAGTGAGAGAAGTAGTATAGTGTAAATCTTGAAGTTTCTCAGACTTGTGAATGTTAAAAATTTCCACATTGAGGAATCCTCCATTGGAACAAATTCCCTACTGGAAACATTCCCCATTTTGATGTGAGAACTCGCCAGGATCAGAAATGGGAGGACCTCTACTCCACCCGTACTTAAGACTGCTTTGGGGGGGAAACTTCTTGCTAAACAATGAAAGTACTTGGACCCATGCTTATAATAAGGCAAGGAGTTCTTTGAGCCATGCCTGTTTTTTAGAATTGATACAATGAGATGCTAGGTACCTAAAAGGGTCTGGCAAGTTTTGTCTTAATGAGATTAGTTGACTCAGCTGTGTTTTCACTGGTTCAGACTTACTGAGGAGATTAGTCTATACAGCAGCATTTTTTCTGGTTCAGACTTACTGAGGAGATTAGTTGACTTAGCAGGAATTCAGATGGGCAGTCCTTTGGAAAACATCTACCGTGATTGGTAGATAGGTAGACTTAGGGGAGGTGACATAGGAGAAAAACCCCTATATAAGAAAAAGCAGAATCTCTTGAGAGAAAAAATCCTTTTGGAAGATCTCTGATGAGGATCGCTTGGGAAGAATCTCTTGAGAGAGGCTCTGGAGAAGGGAAGCTCTTGGAGGACAATCTCTAAGGAGGTCTCGCTGAAGCTCCTCTGAGGGGACTCTGTCCTTCTGGAGGCTCTGGAGAGAGGCCCTTTGGAACAGTCTCTGGCTGGAAGGCTCTTTAAGGAGGACTCTGGCTGGATCTCTCTCTGGTGAAATCAGCTGAGTTGGAGCTGGCCTGGTGTCCCTAGAATCCTTGCTTAGACAGACCTTGTGGTGAGTGATAAAAGACTAACTGACTGATCTCTCTCTTAAGACTCAGGTCTAGGCCATGTTGGCTTAAGGCCCTTCATACTTATTTCCTTTCTCTCTCTCTCTCTCTCTTACTTAGATTACTCATTGTATTATTAATTAAATTCTCTATAAAACCCAGTTGACTTGGGCATATTGAATAATTGAGAATATTTCCCTGGCGACCACCTTATATTTGATTTAAAAACCAAGACACTGTAGTGAAACATTTTCTGCAGTCAAATTTACTCACCCTCTCTTATATCTATCACAATTTATATCTTCCACCATTTTAACTCACTACAGTTTACAACATCACTCTTTTAACTGTTACAGTTTAAGGCCATCAACCATTTTAAATCTAACAATAGGAAGGGATGTACGCTATTACCATTTCAAGCAGCTTTTCTATCATTAATCCTTGTTCTCTTTATATGCTGCTAGGGAGGTCATTCCCTATCAGGTGTTACCTTGTCAATCTCTGAGCATCCACCTAAGGCAAGTTCTTTATTGATCCAAGCTAAATATCTGCCCCCTTGTCTCACCCTTGTCACAGCCTACCACTGTGTCCCTGCTTGAAAATTATTTAGATTCAGACTTAAGAATAGGAAGAATAAATATTCTTTTATATTATTAGATCCTACTAAGTAAAATCTAGGATGACCCAGTCAGGCCAAACTCTACACAGGAAAAATAAATGGGGGAAGAATACCCATTGTACAGAATATGAAATAAATCCATTAACAAGCATGTATTAAAAACTTACTATGTACCAAAATGGACAACCCATAGAACTGGCTCATCATCATGGAGGATGAAGGAGAGGGATGTATGTATTTGTGTTTATATATCTCAAATTAGCATTAAACTTGGACAATATGGAAATATGGCTTTCATGATTTCACACATATAATTGATATATTGTTTGACTTCTCAGTACATAGGAGGGGGGCAGGAGGGAGGGAGAGAATTTGAAACTCAAGATTTTTTTTAAATGAATGCTAAAAATAAATAATTGATTTTAAAGGGTTAATATTACATATGGATAATGTGAATTTCAAAACTACTCCACCCTATTCAGACCATTCTTTAGAAGATGGGATTTAGCTATTTCCTGATCAATAACAATAGAGATACTTGGAATAACAGAATCAGGTTTTGAAAACTATAATCTCCACCCTACTCAGGGTAACAAGATTAGGAAGGGCTGCAGCAAAACTCAAGATTTAATTATTTGAGAATATGGCCCTCAACATACATGTGCAAAAAAGGACAGACCTCTGGGAGGTCCTAAGTCAAGCTAGAGCCACCATTGGCACATGTAAGACACAAGAAGTGAGGTAGAGGACAGCCTCTGGGGTTCTTGGGACTTTCTGTAAGGAGGGCTAGAAGGCAGTTCTTGCTAGGAGCTTGATCAGGGAGGAGGCCCACAGACAGCTTTTCTTCAGATCAGTCACGTGAGTCAAGGACTGATTCTCTTCTCTACCTTGGCCTTTGTGCCTAAACTCCCTCTGGCTCTGCCAGAAGGTTGAGTTAACCTTTTTCCCTTTTCCTCCTCTCTCTTTCTCTCCCTCTCCCTTTCCTACTCCTGTTGTGATTAAACTACCATAAACTCCATTCTGACTTGAGTGTTTCATTTTAGGAATTTCATAAGTAAATTCCTTGGTGACCATAAATTAATATATGTCACTCTTTTAAAGTGATTTCAATATAACAATAATGATCTGGTCCTAGAATAGAATAGAAGGAAGAGACAATGACTGTATTTGGAAAATTGTGCAATGTTTTCAATGACCCAAAGCTTCTCCCTGAAATAAAAACTATTTTTTTAGCATTGATATTCTTCCATCAATGCCATGCTTTCAAATCATAAAGTAATACAAGCTCCAAAGAATTCAAATTATGAATTTTCCCCAAAACAATCTAGATATGCCTGATGAGTATAAAGATTCTGCAGCAAATTTCTGCTAAAGACTCCCATCTTATCAAAAAGATATGACTAGAAAAGGAAGTGGGTTGGTCATATGGAATAGCAAGGGATAATCTTTGGAGAGTCCACCTGTGCTACTGTATCCATGTAACATTAAGAACATGAAAAGCTCTCAAAACATTCTCATAATTTATGAAAGGATATAGACAAGGGTCTCCTAGAATAAGTGGTAACAGATAAATTACCTCCATTTGGAGGATGTGCCCACATTGATGAGATTTCAGATGGAAACAACTATAGAACTGCTTTATCAATTCATTTGGCTTGAAATGGCACATTTACTCAAAACTAGGCATGAATATCTTGTATGCATTCTTGCCTAATCTATAATAGCACATGTTCTAATCTCACAAAAGGATTTAATAAGGAGGAAAATAATTTTTCAGATATCCAACAGTATCCCACTATTTTTTTCCATCTGCTTGCAGTCACGTATGTTTAAAAAAACTGAAATCTGAGATTGTAATTTAAGTTTACAGTCTCAAAGGTTCAGAAAGTAATAGAAGGGAACATTCATTCAAGTACCCCTTATTTCACTCACCATCTTCCTCAAAGCAATGAATGCCATTTCAGACTAGAGTGGGCTTTAAACTTTATCCCAGAAAACTCTCCAGGTAAAGCGTTGTTACTTCATATCTCTCTAATTAGATGATCTCCAAAGAGATATTATGGGGTAAAAATGCATTTTAATCAGTTTTTAAACCATAGAAAGATCTCATGGCCCCTCACAGTCATATTTCACCAGTAATTGAATTGTATGGAACTTGCATCTTGTTAAAGGGCTGCTCAGTATGCATTAACTCACTATAATCAGATATTTCTCTATGAAAAGGTCTGTCAACTTAGGAACTTCCATTCTTACTCAAAGAGGAAAAAAGAAGAAGGAACCATACACTCTGTACTGTCATTTCACTGCAGCAAAGGGAAGAAAAAAATACGATGTTATCTTTCAACTATTCATATCATTTCTAGTTAATGATGAGCAAAAAATCCTCATTCTCTATGACTATAATTTATTCTTCAGTTTAGGTTTTAACTAAGAGGTGAATGGGGAGAAGAATATTCACCATTCCTCATCAAAGAGAAAGGAAAGAACCCCAATACTAGACCCATGCCTTTTACCTGATCTATGAAGCTAGTATTGGGGGGAAATTCTTAATAGTTACATTTAACCACTCCCCCAACTTCTTTGTACAATTTTCATGAACCACTTTGGGACACAATCTAATTCTTGGTTTTTTTCAGCCTTTTAGTAATGTCACAACATCTCTTATTAGGTGACAGTGGAAAGTATTGGACTCTAGTGTCAAAAAGAACCAAATCCACATCCTATCTAAAGTTCTTACTAGCCTTGCGACCCTATACAAGTCAATTAACCTTTCTCCTCAGTTTCTTCATCTGTAAAATGGGAACAAAAACAGCAACTACCCCTGAGATTTGTTTGGAAACCTTAAAGCTCTATATAAATGTAGCAATTATAATGCTTGGGCTTTTCATTAAGCTTTCAAATGCATTATCCCATTACTTTAAAATGTTTTTCCTATTTTTTGGAGCAATTTCACATATTTTTACTTCTTCAACAAATATATTTTAAAAACCTACTATGTAAAAGCTAGGCAATTTTGCACACACACACACACACACACACACACAAAAAAAAAAAAAAACAGTCTCTGGCCTTAAAGAGTTTATATTGCACTGAGAAGGAATACTTTGGGGGAGGACATAGCAAGTGAAAGATTGTGAAAGGTCTTTTTCAGGACATATCCTTTGATCTATGACTTAAAGGAAGCTAGAGATTCTAAAAAGTGAGAGTGATGAGGAAGAGCCTTCTGAGGATGAGGATGCTCCTTCAAGAGGAAATGGAATAGCATTGGCAAGCCGACCAGTTTGGCTGGAGACAGCTGTGTGTAAAGGGAAGGCTAAATGACTTTCCAAAAAATCACACAGGAAGTGAGTAGTGGAAGCTAAGCTCAATCACAATTTCTTGTCCATTGCTGTTTCCACCAAACAATGGCCACTATTTGCTTCTAGTATCTTTCCTTGCCTCACAAACATTGTTTACAAAGTCACCAACCTACAGTGAACCACTGAAGTCCCAACACACACACACACACACACACACACACACACACACACACACACACACACCCTAAAAGGTACCATTTACATTTGCAAAAGAACAAGGACTCCAAGATCCCTACATGTTAGAAGTGATACATAGAAACCTATAGAAAGATCTCAGAAAGAACTTGGGCACTTCCTCCAACAGATCCAAGCCAAAGGAGCAATTAACCCTCATCAAGCTTAGTCACTTAGTCCTGCAAATAGATTTAACAGATCTAGTTAATGTATGCAAATACAACATTTTATGGGGCTCAACTTAGGCTAGAAAATAGTCATGTCATTACTTTTATTGAATTAGCCAAAGCTTGAATAAGTAGATAAGTAACTACCACTTCAGCTTCCTTCTACAACTTCTAGTTTGGTCTCTTGAACTCCCTTCAGACTGAAATGCCAACCTCCTTAGGGACTACTTGACTTATAATTCCTATGCAGGCAGGAGTTACAAAGGAATCATAGTGCCCCCCCCCCAAACATTGTCTCTCAAACTATTAAGTGCACACAAAAAAATTCTCATTCTTTCTTCCTATAAAATCAAATCTTTATTTACATTCTTCCCATGCAGCTGGGTATAGGCAGTACGATTAGCACCTACGCACACACATTTGTGCATATACATACATTTAGCACTGCCAAATATCCAGTGACTATTAAAGACTTATATTAAATATAAGCTTTAATCATACAATTCACAAAATTCTGAACTATATGCTTCCAGGCAAAACTTAAAAGGATTTTCTTTTAGGAGCAGGAAGAAAGGTTATGAATAAAAGCTTAATTATTAAACCTGATTATAATCTTCTGATAAAACCTTGAACACATCATATAGTTTAGCTGGCACTCTGGTAGATGTATTGACTCTAGCAATATGGAAATGTGGTATGATGGGGGGGGGGGAAGCAGGATTTAGTTAGAAGACCTATAAAGTCTTGGCTCTGCACTTACTGGTTATGTGGCTTTAAGCAAGTAACTTAGCCATTAAAGTCTCAATTTCTTAATGTGTCAAATGGAGATTCTTGTATGATCCATCTCACAGAGTTGTTTGAGAATCAAATGAGAGAATGCATTCTGAATACATTGTAAATATTAGAAAGCTAGATTACTGTCAGCTATTGTGTGTCTTGATGACTCAAAGGGCATTAGAGAGGCTAAGAACAGGGATGAGCAAGCTCTAAAGCACTACAGTTGAGGAATGGAAAGAATGTTGCCTAATAGAAGGAGAATAAAAAGGATGTCATCTAAGAAATCTACAATTGAAAGAGAATATAGATTTGCTCTCATGGCACGTACAAAGGAAAAATGATAAAGAACCCATGTGCTCCTCTGGTTTCCTCAAACTTTAAGAACTTCAGGAAGGCCTCCCTCTACCATCATGATAAATTTATGGAAGGCCATGGACCAACACCACATGGGATCAGAAGCAATGGATGAGATGTGGATGATTGGAGGGAATAGCTACATTGAGGAGATCATAGCTCCACTTCACTATTACTTTGATGCTTTAGAGGGAAAAAGGACTCAGAGAAAGGAAACCTCTGAAAATTTTCCCTCCCATATATAACTAGTTTTTCTTCTGGTGCTTCCTTGCCCCTTCATAACTAAAGGACTCTAGGAATATTGCTTTCTAAATAGACATTGCCTCAAAAATACATTTGAACAAAGGTCTGGTAAATCTCAGCTATTCTTAACTCCCATCATGGGCTTGATGAGTGCTGAAAGTCTCTGGAAAAGGGGAGGGCAATTCGTTTTTATGTCTCCAGTGAGAAAGTGAGCTTATTCCATTAAGACACAGTAACATGATTCAGAAGAAAACTAGCTGAAAAACTGGAGAGGGAGCCAGTACAAGGCTAACAAAATTAATTCACAACCTCTGAATCTTTTAAGCAATAAAACACAATGACAGGCAGAGCACTTCCGGGAGATTATTGCTCCCCCAGGTGCAATGCATTCCTTTCCAGCATCTGAAAAGCATAACCATGTCTCACTTTCTCAATCCAACTCCTATATTGCTAATAGGAATCGAATATACCAAAAATAGATTCGTGGGGAATTCTCTTGTTTTCGAATGACTAACTTGACCCATGTCAGCGTGTTCAAGGACCCAACAAGTGGTAGGGGGAAAAAGGTGCTAGAGGTAAACCAGCACTAAAAGAATAAGGGGAAATTCAAGTATGTTTAAGGCTAAAACAAGATCAAACAGAAACTGCTTTAGGAATCAGAGAATGCCAGGACAGAGAGGGCCATCCTGAAGGACACTAGAGATCATTTCTGGTAACATTGCTTTACCTCCCCTTAGTACAAACCATTTCCCTTCAATTTCCTTTGTATCTCTTCTTTGACTTTCACCTATTCCCTTTTCTCCATTTTTTTTTTGGTCTTTACTCTGGTAATTATTCTTCTCACTGTTATATTTTCGAAGATCACAGATCGAAGATAGGAGAATAGAGATAGGAAATTGGAGAAATTTTAGAGAATATCTGGTTCAATCCTCCTATGTTACAGATGGGAAACTTGAGACCCAGTGGGCTAAGTGGCAAATTCAGTATTCAAGCCAGGTCTGTTAATACCAATTCTTGTGCCCTTTTCTCTATACTCTGTTGCCTCCTTATTCTCTCCACATCCTGCAATATTTCAATGTTAAAAGGATTTCTCTGATATGAGATGTCCTTTCACCAATATGGAGCTGCAACCCAATCATTCTCTATCATTCAAGGCAATCCTTCCTTAAATCCTTCATAAAGACCTATCAAATGTGTTGGAGGCTTTCTTCTTTATTTTTTATGGATCTCAATGCCTCACTTAGCTTTCCATTTCTTATCTATACCAGTCAACATGACCAATCTGATTCCAATTCTGATCATATTTGTCCTTGATGTCCTTCGTAATACATGTGCAATTCATTGTTGATAATAGACTTCAACCTACCAACACTCGCCATATGTCTCTCCATAGCTCTTTGTACCGCTTTAAGATATTATTATTTTGAGATGCCAATGTCCTCTAATTCTCAAGCATATGACATCTGTATCCTTAATAATTTCAGTCTCTCTGCCACTCAGGACCATTGCTCTAAGATGAAACAGGAGCTGAAAGAGAGGTTCTAAATTTCCAGAAACCAAGTTTAGGTGGATTGCTAAAAAACTAAAATTCTCTCTGGGGCTTCTGAAATATCTTCCAGTACCCTTGTCCCCAGTGCCAGGGGTATGTGGGAGTCACCTACTTTGTCACTGGTTGGAAAGAATCTATATTGCAGCCTATTAACTGGTGTCATTTTCCATAGGAAAAGGCAGATAGATCTCTTTCACAGAGTCTCACAATGGTTGTGCTGAAAGGGACCTTAGAAGTCATATGGTTTAATTCTGCCTTGACAGATAACAGAATCCCAGAATTTCAAAGTCAGAAGGGAATTCAGTGATGATGTATTCAAACCCATACTCCAGAAACTTAATTGCCACTACAATGCATCCATCCAACAAGGAATCAACATAATTTGATGGCCCCAAGTATGGGAGAATCCTTTATCTCCCAAGGCTACTCTTTTTCTACCAGAGCCTCTATTGAATAATCTCTGGTTTATCAGTGCCCTTTCTCAACTGTAGTGTCCAGAGGGGAGCATAATGCTCTACACAAGAGATCTTTAACCTTTTTTGTATCATCATCTCCCTTGGCATTCAGATGAAACCTATGTACCCCCTTCTTAAAGTTTTTAAAACATAAAATAAAATGCTTAATATTATAAAGGAAAAATGAATTGTATTGAAACACAATTATCAAAATATTTAAAAGGAGAAAAAAAGGTTACAAATTCCAGTTTAAGAATAAGAAAGAATTTCTGCACTATATAGAACCCAATACATTTGTTGTAGTCATGTCAATTAGTCATTACTGAAACTTCATGACCCCATTTAAGGTTTACTTGCCAAAGATACTGGAGTTCTTTGACCTTTCCTTCTCCAACTCATTTTACAAATGAGGAAACTGAGGCAAACATGGCTCAGTGGTATCTGAGACCAGATCTAAACTCAGGATTTCCTAGCTTCAAGCCTAGCACTCTATTATTGTACCACCTACCTAACCCTCCCAGCACACAATAAGTGTTTCATAAAAAAGTTCAATGATGAACATGTCTGATTAAGGCAGAGAACAAAGGTACTTTTATTTCCCTGTTCCTGGAAGCTATACCTGTCAATGCAAACCAAAATTACATTAGCCTTTTTGGCTGCCATATAACACTAATGAAGCCTCATTGATGAGATGAAGAAATTGAGGTCTGGAGAGTCCACACAGATTATAATAGAATTTCCATTCAAATGCAGCTCTTCCAACTGTAACTGGAATGCTACTCCATTAGGCTTTGGGATGCCTTATGGGACAGGAGGGCCAGGGAAGGAGGGAAAAGCCAGAAGGAGATGACTTGGCCACATTTCCATAGCTAGTAAGTGGTGAGGTATCATTTATAGCTTATGTCTTCTGACTCTCGAGTCCAGCTTGCTTTTCACTTCACACACAATCTCTTCAGTTACAGACAGAGGGTAGATGAGAGTAGGACAGGCAGGTGTGTGCTTGGCAGGCTGGGCCTGGGATCAGAAAAGTTGAAGAGCTGGGCAAGGTAATCCTAGTCAAAATCAGAGACAACAGCTGGGCCTTCTCCCAGAGGAGAGAACTGCACTGACAGAGGCTGGCTACCAGATGCTCAACTTTTTTTTTTAAACTATCTACTCCAGTTTTAAAGGGCCAGTTTCTGACAGCTTTGTCTCAGATAGCTATGAGAATCTGAAGGTAGGGCTACCATTTTAAGACTAGACATAGTGATTTCAAAAGCATCTGCAATATTAAACATAAATAGCTTTGATCATGGCACACCAGTACTCTAAGAACACTAATGGCACCTCATGCAAAGCTCAAATTCCTTCACTGGCATTCAAGGCTCTCAAAATCTAGCTCCATGCATCTATCTAGTTTTATTTTGTAAGGAACTAAATTTTATGGTTGGACTAAATATATGAGAATTTTAAGATAATACTGTGGTTGCCGAATTTAAAATTAATACAGCTCAAGTTAAAATGACTTTTAGTAACTTTTATTTACAAAAAAAGCAGAGAGTGAAGGTAGAGAAATGTGAAAGAGAGGGTAGAATAAGAAGTCTAGCTTATCACCCTAAATCTTGCTCTAGCCCCCAGCTCAGCCTACACAGGGTTGATTAACCCCTCAGTCAGAAGACTTGGTGGTGAATTAAGCAAGGGTTCAACCCTCACAGCCTCCTCCAAGAAATGGAGGCCTCTCCAAAATTAATCTCTCCAGAAGCCAGGAAAGGAAGGTCAACTTTTCATTCACCAGGAGAAGATACAAAGGGAGAAGATCCAGGAATAGTCTTATCAGAAGAAGTCCAAGAGCCAGAGTCCCAGGTCCAGTGAAGCCAAAGACCAAAGTTCCAAAGCAAAGTCCTGAAGGAGAATATCCTCCAACCCTAAAATTTAGGATTAAGACCTATTGCACAGAAAGTTCATCATCTTTTATAGTCCTTTTTTTTAAATGTCACTTCCTGTCTCTTCTTCCACTTTACAGGGACCAATTTCAGTCTTTAAATTTGCTTGGCACTGCCCAGGGGGTATTCATTCAATTCTGAATTGTCACCCATTTTAGTAAGGGGCTTGCAGACCTCCCCTACTTAGTTTTAAGTAGGTGTCTACACTTTGGGTTGATTAAATTTAAAAACAGGCAAGGGGACAGTCAATCCCATTTTCACAATTTCATAGCACTCTAGTTCATATACTGGACAAACTAGTGTCAAACAAGACTACTTGCTTTGTCTCCAAATTCATATATTCACATATTTTTATACATAAAAGGGTCTGGCAATAGAGAGGTCATCTCATCTCATCTAAACCACTCATTTTATAGAGTAAGAAAACTATTTTGTCCAGGGTTAGAGAGTGAGTATGTAGCAGATTTAGGAAGGTCTACTTTTTATCATTCTAGATTAGACATTTAATAGCAGTGTAAGATCGGTCAAGCCACTAAGCTCCCTGAGCCTCAATTTCCACATCTTTAAAATTGAGGTTAGACTTAATCATTTCCAAAGTCCCTTCCAACTCTGAATTTATGATCTAATGAGGGATGCAAGGGACTTCACCTGGGCTTATAGTCCTTTCAGACCATAAAGTCATCAATAAACAAATTCATTTCCTAGACTCCAGGCCCACCTCCATCTCTCTAGTGCCAAGTGATCCCAAATTTACTTTTCGTCTACTGGATTCTAGTCATAAAAGTACCCCAACTTGCCTATCCTTTGTTCAAAAGTATACCCAATCTGCCAGTAGAATCAAACATGAGTAAAAAAATCTAAAGGTCCAATTTATAACTATTCAATAAGCATCAGCTAAACTATGGCTGTCCCCGTGGCTCTGTTCTGAACCCTTTTCTCTTTTCATGCTATCTCATTTTTCTTGATGATCTCAACTCCAATGGAATCAATTATCACTATACTTGCAATTTTCAGATATATTTATTTAGCCCTAACTTCTTTCCTGACCTTGATTCCCACATCTCCAACTGCCTATTAGACATCTCAAATTTCATGACCCATAGACATCTCAAATTGAACATTTTTATGAATTCATTATCTTTCTCTCTAAACTTTTCCATCTTTCCAATTATAATCTAGGACACTACCATCCTGCCAATCACCCTTGTCATAACTGATGTATCTTTCTTAGATCCTCACTCTCACTCACACCTCATATCCAATTTTTGCCAAGTCACATCAATTTGCCCTTTTTCACATCTTTCCTTTACATTCCTTTCTCTCCTATAACACTGACATCAGCTCAGTTACAGGATCTCATCACCTTACAACTTGCTGGTTGATTTTCCTGCCTCAAGTGTCTCCCTACTCCACTCCATTTATCATTCACCTTGCAAAGTAATTTTCCTAAAATGTAAATCTGATCATGTCATCACCACTATTCAATCAATTCCTTGTGGCTTTTCTGTTTATTTTTAGCATTAAATTAAAAAAATCTTCCTTTTGGTTTTAAAAGAACTTCATAAACTTTTCCTTTCCTACATTTCTACCTTTTTATACTGAATTGCCCACCATATACTTTGCAATCCAGTTATACTGGCCTCCTTGCTTTTTTTCTCATGTGACTTCTCTCCCTTCTTCCTTCTCCATCTTCTGGCTATTTGACTTCCTTCAGGTCCCAGATAAAATCCCATCTTCTGCAAGAAGCATTTCCTAATCTCCCTTAACACTAGTGCTTGCCTTCTAAAATGATCACCAATTTATTCTCTATCTTATTTGTACCTACCTGTCTATATATTTCCCTCCCATTAAAATGTGAGCTTCTTGAGAGCAGAAATTATTTTTTGCCTTTCTGTGTATCCTCAGTGCTTGGCATTGTGCCTGATAGAAACAAGTATGGTTAGGAATGGAACAGAGAATGGATGGGGAAATGGAAGTGGGAACAGAGCAAGTGGGTGGAGGAGTAGCAAGAGTAGATTGAAGGGCTATGATCAGAGAGGGTTGGTCACACCTGGAGGTAGGGGGACAAATGGGTGAGGTAGGGTTGAAAGGTAAAGAAATGGCATCTGTAGGGGAGGGAGGACCAGAACAGCAGCAAAAAGAAATTGATAATGGGTCAGGTGTAAGGAATTAAATTTTATGGTTGTACTAAATATATGAGAATTCTAAATTAATATTGTGGTTGCCAATTTTAAAATAAATACAGCTCAAGTCAAAATGACTTTTAGCAGCTTTTATTCACAGAAAAGGTAGAGAGAGTGAAAGTAGAGAAATGTGAAAAAGAGGGTAGAATAAGAAGTCTAATTTATCACCCTAAATGTTGCTCCAGCCCCCAGCTCAACCTTCAGAGAGCTAATTAACCCCTCAGCCAGAGGACTTGGTAGTGAATTAAGCAAGGGTTCAACCCACCCAGCCTCCTCTAAGAAGGGGGGACCTCTCCAGAACTAATCTCTCTAAAAGCCAGGAAAGGAAAGTCAGCTTTTCACTCTCCAGGAGAAGTACAAAAGGAGGAGATCCAGGAGCAGTCTTACCAGAAGCAGTCCAAGAACCACAGTCCCAGTTCAAGCTCCTTCAACCCTAAAATTCAGAATGAAGACCTCTTGCACAGGAAGTTTATCATCTTTTATAGTCCTTTTTTATGGCACTTCCTGTTCCTTCCTTCACTTTATGGGAACCCATTGCAGTCTTTACATTTGCTTAGCACTGCTTAGGGGGGCAGAATTTGTAGGTTTCACCTCTCTTCCTATGAGGGTGTAAATTCATCAAAGGATTCACAAGTTTCTGACTGATTGAGTTGAAAGGGTGGAGTTCTCTAAGTGGCTGGGGTGTTCAAGCTTTGGTTGATTAAATTTAAAAGTAGGCAAGGAGAAAATCAATCCCAACTTCACACAGGAATTGTTAAAAAGTATTTGTAGGGGAGAGAGGGGCAAAAGAAACTTTGGGAAGGATTCCCCAAAAAGAGGGAAAGGGGAATAAAAGACTGAACAGGCTCTGATACTGGCACAGAGGCCAGATGAGAAGGATGTGAAAAAGTAGTGAAAGACTGGTTAAAAACTTGGCTCCTAGAGGGCAGCTGGGTGGCTTTAAGGGTTTAAAAAAAAAAAAAAACTTGGCTCTTAGTTTGAACCTTTGTCAAAGAGCACCACACAAACATACCAATAATAGAATTCTTTAGAGTTGTTATTTCAAATCACTTATTTTAATTTTTCTAACATCTTTAAAATCAAAAGAGCCATATCAAAGCCAGATAAATATAGTCAGACCAAGTTTTTTAAAGGTAGCTTCTTTTCTAGTTGTGCCTGGCTTAATCTTTAAGCCTTTTTTTCCCATTAGATAAGCAATTTATGTAAAGGGTTTTTACTTGGGATGCTATAAGTAGTTCACATTTTTAAACTAAGATTTACACCACCACCACCAAAAAAAGAAGGAAAAAATTAGGTTACAAACTGTTTAAATCTCCACCTTATTATACCTCCCCCTAGAGGCCACATGGTTCTCAATGTCTGATTATCACAATAATTTTGCTGTTCCCTCAACCAAAAAGGACAGTTAGAAAAATAACTTGCCCAAAGCTTCTCCTTGAAGATTTTAGCTTCTCAGAAACCTGGAACTTATTTTAAAAAAACATTATAATCTATAAGTAAGTCACTCTTATGTGACAAGGAAAAACAGAGGAAAAAAAAGACAAGAAAAGTTCAGACTTTGGGTCACCATATTGTTACGATTAAAATTCTCAGGGGCAGCTGGGCAGCTCAATGGATTGAGAGCCAGGCCTAGACACAGGAGATCCTGGGTTCAAATTGGACCTCAGACACTTCCCAGCTGTGTGACCCTAGGTAAGTCACTTGACTCCCTTTGCCTAGCCCTTACCACTCTTCTGCCTTGGAGCCAATAGGTAAGGGTTTAAAAAACAATCTCTGAAGACCATATATAAACTGATAATTATTTATTAGATAGTAAAAGTTAGAGTTAGAGAGAAAGAGAGATAATCAAATAATCAACTGGCTGAATCTAGGTAATCTGAATTTGTCCATCTTGTTTCTGTATGCTAAAAAGCCAGCAACCAGGGAAAGTCAAAATTTTGAGAGCTGCTTCCTCTAACCCATCTCTTTTAAAAAAAACCCAGGGATGTCACTCCTTCTGGGTCTCTCTGATTGGACAAACTTGACCTCAGTTTGGGTCAAAGGTCAGTCTTCTGGATGCCAGAACTCATGAGGGACAAAAGGCAAGCCTCTGGCATCTTCCCAGTCAAAGTTAAAAGCTGATACTGACCAAAATGGGTTTTCAAAAGGAAAGGGGTATACAATTTGTATTATATTCATACATATGATTTGACTTATAAGGCTACATAATTACCTAAACATCAGAGAATCTGGAAGCACAGGTTATAATAATAATATGTATGTAGCATCTTTAGGACTATAGAGTGTTTAAAATATTATCTATCTTTTTATCTATTATCTATCAAGTTAGGATTTGTAGGAGGTGAGCTCAAGGTTAGGGATAGGGAGGGTTTCTCCCCCCCCCCCCGTGTGGGATTTCTTAAAAGAGATTTCCCAAGGCCAGCCCCTTCTTTCCTAGAGGGGTTGGTAGGAGGGCCAGAGAGAAGGCTGGGGTCAGTCCAGGATCAGAAATCACATTCTCCATCCATCTTTTGGCAGAAGTAATGAGCATGTCTTGCTACCCAGCCCAGGATGACCTCATTAGAAGAGGTTATAATAATAATATGCATGTAGCATCTTTAGGACTATAGAGTGTTTAAAATATTATCTATCTTTTTATCCTCACAATAATCCTGTGAGGTAGGTGTTATTTTCATCTTAGAGATGAGGAAAATAAGTCAAAGAAACTAAAAGACTTGTCCAAGGTCAGGCAACTACTAGGTTTCTAAGAAAAGATTTGTGCGGAGGTCTTCTCAATGCCAAGTCAAACCTTTTATCCACTGTACCACCTAACTACCTTCCTTAGTTTTGGCCCTGGATCTTACCCCACTAACCCCTCCATCTCAAGGGAGACTTTTTCCCAATAATCCAACTCAAGTTACTTTGTTACTTTAGGGAAATAATTTCTTTCGACCTCAGTTGTCTCATTTAAAATGACAAGAATTGGACTATATCATCCCTAAGTTCCCTTCCAAGTCAAGATTTCTGTGAAATGAGGCAAGTCATTGAGGATGACGACATTTGGAAGTCAAATTTAGAGTAAGTAGGAAATGGCTGAGGAATTTTAATTAGAGTTTTGTAATGTGTTAGGGGAAATAATGACAGAAAAAGGGAAAATATTCAAGAAAAAAGTTGAAAAGAAAATAATTGAAATGCATTTGAATTATAGTTAAAGGTCTACAGAGGGCAATGTAGTTAGGTAAGAATGTAAAAAGAATAAGAAAGCAATGAGAATGGATTCTAAAAATAATATAAATAGTCTCATAGGGAATGTGAAGAAAATTTGTTTAAAAAAATAAGCAGGCAGAAGAACAATTAAATGTGCAAAGATAAACATTATAATTCAAATGTGAGGATTTTCCCTTCCCAAGTTTCTTGAAAATATATTCACAGCAGGCAGAAAGCAGAAGGACCAAATTGGTCCCCTGAAATTGTCATGAGGGCAAAACCAGTTCTGGTCAGAAAAATAACAGATGTGATTTAGACAAGCATTTGGCTTGACTTTCCAACTGAGGGTCCTATCTATATTTCTGCTCAAATAAAGGACAAGTTGGGTTATTTTCCCTGGAACTACAAAAGTGATGTTTGGCCCAGAGGTATGTGTGACAGTAATCACCTATCACAGACCAAATTAATCACTTGAGTTAAAGATGACACCCTTCACCACCTAGAATAATAAAATAATATGATATGGTGGGAAAAACCTTGAATTTGATGGCAAAGGATTTGGGTTCCATGCTTATTTAGACTAAAGCTCTGTGGCCTTTGACAAATCACTTCATCTCTCTCTGGTTCCTATTTCCTGGACTGTAAAGTGAGAGAGTCAGACTAAATGATCTCCAAGATCACTTTCAGCCCTAAATATGAATATCAACCAACATCTTTCTTGTAGTTGTGTCATCGATTTGTTACAACCAAATGGTGACATTGTCATAGTCCCATCTAGCCTTTGGATGCCAGGGACATTAACTTTCCCAAGGAAAATCTATCTGTTTTTCCCACATTGCCTAACACGTGAATAATAGTATTAAAGATGGGAAAAGTCATCTTTTAATCATGTTAAAGTTCTTAAAGTTTTAAAAGTCATCTCTTCATAAACTCTCATTTTATAAATGAGGAAACTAAAGCTGAGGGAGGTTAACTAATTTGGCCAGGGTCACAATGAGAGTAGATGGCACATCTGAAATTCAAATGCAGGTCCTCTGGCTATAAAATGCCAAAAGCCTTTCCAAAAACACCACCAGCAAGCTTTCCCACCACCTTACCTGATATACACCAGCATTCTCCCAATGGCACCAATAATTCCTACCATCTATGTTCAGTAGACTAAATTAACAGTGCTAGGTGGACCATAGCTATTCACACCACATTTCCACAACTAAAGACTCTAAAGCAAGGGTTCTTAACCTGGAGGCAATGCAACTTTCCCAAGGATTCTATGCATAGTTTCCAAGGGTCCATGAACTCAGATAGGAAAACTACAAAATCCGTATTTCCACTAACCCCTTTACTGAAATTAAGCATTCCCTTCAATCATTCGTGTAAAAAACAAATATTCTGAGAACAGGTCCATAGGCTTCACCAGACTGCTAGAGTTGTCCAACACACATGGGCACACACACACACACACACACACACACACACACACACACTCACTCACACACACTCACACTCTCACACACACACACACTCTCACACACACACACAGAGCACATCAAGAAGCCCTAAAGAGAAAACTGAATTATCCCAAATTGAATCGATCAAATGGAAAAAGAAACAGAAACAGAGACTTACATATGGGCCAGCTTGATTTTAGAGGTGTGGAGAAGAATCTTCCACCTAAGATTTTCCCTACAAATGACATGCCCCAGTGTCTAAATTTATACCATTAAATAGAACTCTTCATCTGCTACAATAAATGCCTTCTTTTCTAATACAAATGACCCTTGTGTATGCTGGAGCCAACTCAAACCAGCTAGGAGGAGCTGACTCTTAAATTCTCAGGGTGAGCATTTACACCTCAAAATTAGCAAAAAGTGTAAATCAGCATTTGATTTACTGTTTTGTTGATTCCCTAGATTTAAGAAAGTGATGAAGAAAATGGTAGTAATGCAGATTAAACTGAAAGGTGTATTGTGCATGCATTTTTTCAGAGAGCCAATTGTTAAACATTTACCAGTACACCTTGACCCCCCCAAGAAGATTATACCCACCAAGCTAGCTATCATCAATTTATACAGAAGTGTAAATTCTGAGAATCTTAGATCTTTAGGAGTCAAATACATGGAATCTAGATATCCCAAACTTGTGGCCTAGTGAGGTGTGATGAACCCCAATTTTCAGAACTAGCTTATAGATTGGAGGCCCCAAAGCTTGTACTTGTTCCCTTTTCCCATGAGAATCTACCTTGAAGGGAATCCCAAGCTAGCAGTTTCAGTCTTAGTGGGAGACTCTCAGGGAAATAGACAATCCACTTTGTAAACCTCAAATTTCCTTAGACTTATAATTGTTGAAAATTTCACCATTGGGATATTTCATACTTGGAAAATTTCTTACTGATAGTCTATTGGAATGGGAACTCCATTGGCATGGGAGGTTCCTTCTCTTCCCTTCTTAAGATTACTTTAGGACAGAAACCCTTTGCTGAACAATGGAAAGGACTTTGACCTATGCTTAAGCATAGAACAGGAATTTCTTTGAGTCTTGATTGATTTAGAATTGATACAATGGAGATACTTGGAATAAATCTCCACCCTATTCAGTCCTAATAGGATTGAGTAAGGGCTGCAGCCTAGATCAAAATTTAATTATTCCAATCTCTACCATACTCAAGTTAACAGGATTTAGAAAGGGCTGTAGCAAAGGAGTATAGATTTAATCATTTGAAAATATGACCTTCAACAGACATGTGCAAAAAGCCAGAAACCTCTGGGCGGTCCTGGGTTAAGCGAGAGCCTCCATTGACAGGCAAATTGATGAAGAGTGATTGGTAGATGTGAGGACTGAGGGGAGGCAACTTGGATGGTTTCCTTAAAGATAGGAGGGTCTGGAGACTCGGAGGTGGTGGTTGTTGAGTTTTTGGGTCGGTGTGGTTGCTGGTCTCTGAGGAAGCTTGCTCTGAAGGAAGCTGAAGGTGGGGGCCTCTGAGACTGTTTCTCCATTTTGGACACGTGAGTGAAAGGGACTGATCTCTTTTCTTTGCCCCAGCTATCTAAGGGCTTGGGCCTTTTGGCCCAGCCTAAACAGAAGGGGTATTTAAGCCCTATTCCCTTCTCTCCCCTTTCTCTCTCTATATATATCTCTAATTCCTTTCTTGCTCCTATTGTAATTAAACTCCAAAAAAGGCTGACGGCTGACTTGAGTTTTTCATTTAGGAATTACATAGCTGATTCCTTGGCGACCTTAAATTAATATATATCAGTCTTTTAAAGTGATTCCCTTGTAACATTGTGGCTGACCACACGGGAGTCTAAAGAATCCTCTCAATAAAACTTTTTCCTTGCCTTTTTACTATACTGTTTCACCACTTAGTCCTTTTTTTTTAAAAAAAAAAAAAAACTTGGCTTAAAGACACAGCTGCTAGAACACGTGAGTATAAAAAACTTTTTCTCTTTTCTCCTTAAGTTAAATTGGAATCAGCAGTTTTTTCTTTTTCTTCCCTTTAATCTTAAGGGACAGCTGGGTAGCTCAGCGGATTGAGAGCCAGCCCTAGAGGCAGAAGGTCCTGGGTTCAAATCGGACCTCAGATACTTCCCAGCTGTGTGACTCTGATAGACAGAAAACAGCTGTTTTTAAATCTCAGCAACAGGACTCTAAAGTCCTGGCTGGAAGAACTGTTTCTAAATATCCTTTCCCTTAAGGAACAACCTCCTGGATTAAAAAAAAAAAAAAACCTGTGGAAAGTTTGTTGCTTTGCCCTGCTCCCCACGTGTTTTGTGAAATTACAAAATATACATATAAAAATGAGTACTACATTCTTTGACAATTATATGGCAGCTGAAGAAGTAGGGGCATTGAGGAATGAAGGATACCTCCAAATTTTTATATTAATAGGTACTGTCATTTTTGTACTCCTCAATACTATATTTAGAGATGAAAAAATAAAAAATATTGAGGATAAAATAAAACAAAATGAGGATAAAATAAAACAAAATAAGGATAAAATAAAACAAAATGAGGATAAAATAAAAAAAAATGAGGATAAAATAGAAAAAATTGAGGATACAATAGAAAAAATTGAGGATACAATAGAAAAAATTGAGGATAAAATAGGAAATATTGAGAATAAAATAGAAAAACTTGAGGATAAAATAGGAAATATTGAGAATAAAATAGGAAATATTGAGGATAAAATGGGAGATATGGAAGATAAAATAGGAAAAATTGAGGAAAAAATGCAAGCCCAATTAGAAGATCTAAAATGTTTCTTACAGGATCAATGGGCAAACACCCACTCTACCAGAAACAGACCTGTTTCTGAACCTTTGAATGAGGAAATTTCCTTCCCTGAAATAGAGATGGACAACACCTTCCCTATAGCCCAGTTAACAGATTGCTTCTCTCGTGCAGTGCAAATCTTGTCTGAATTTAATCCCCAAAACCCTTCCCCTGCAATCCCAGCTTCTCATGTTCCTTCTCCTACAGAAAACCAAATTCCAATGCAAGGGAGATCTTGTCCTCCTAGAGAAACCTGTCCTTGTCAAACTGACCCACAGGTGCAAAATTCAACTAGAGGCCTGTTTCCTCTAAGAGAAGTACCTGAAATAGGACGAAATGGGGATGTGGTGACTTTAAGACATAGGATACCGTTTACTCCCCAAGAAATAAATGAATTTACACGAAATATCCCCACATATGAACAAGATCCTTTTCTAGTAACAAAAAAGATGGGAGACATATTTTTTCAATATAATCCGTCTTACAAGGACGTTGAGAGCTTACTACAGGCTTTTTTAAGTGAACGTGAAAAAAATAAAATAATTGCTCATGTCAACAAAACCCGGGGGCGTAATGCAGCACATTGGCCATCTCAGGATCCCGAATGGGACTATAATAATCCTGAGGACTATCTACAACTATACCGTTGTAGAGAGGCCATCCTCACGGCCATGAAGGAATGTGCGGACAGTACAGATAAGTGGATGGAACTGGAAAAAATTAAGCAAAAGGAAAACGAAACACCCTCCAGATTTATGGACAGAATTATCGAGTTTGGGGACAGATACTTAGATTGGGACTTAAATAAAGAGAATAGTTTAAGACAAGTTAGAAGAATCTTTGTAAATAATTCTTGCAGAGTAATTAAAAATTATTTTAAAACACAATGCCCAAGATGGTCAGATATGGACCTTGAAGAATTGCGAAAAACAGCTATATATGTTTTTAAGGGAAATGAAGAAAAGGAGAAAGAGAATAATGATGACATGGAGGAAATGAAGAAAAAAATGAGATGTGTAATAGATAGGATAACTAAATTAGAAAGTGGGCATGATAATGAACCAACGACAATTGCCCCTCTCCAGAAATCCAATTATCAATCCATTACTTGCCACTTCTGTGAGAAGAAGGGCCACAAAATGATGGAATGTAGAACCTTTCTTAAGATGTTTGGAAGGAATACACAGTTTAATAATGGTTTTAGAAATAATAACTATAGAAATTATGATAATGGTTATAGAAACCAGAATTCTAGAAATTATAATAATGACTATGGAAATAACTATAATGAATATAGAAATAAGAACTTTAGAAACCAGAATTATAGAAATAGGAATTGGGAATTTAATGATAATGCTCAAATTGAAGAAAATTTTAATGATAATACTCAACAATATATGAGAAATGGCGCTCGTCCAAAAATTACTCGAGGTACTAATGACCCTCAGAGAGGTGCCCTTCAGGGGGGTGCCCAAGGAATATCCCAAACACAATGATGGTGCCCGGGGGGGGCTGGGGCACAGGAATCAGAGGATACAACCTTTGATTTCCCAGACCCTGATGTCCTACTACCCGTTGTCCCTATCCACTGCCCTCCCCATACTAATGAACCCCATGTTACCTTAAAAGTGGGTAACACTTATTATGATTGTCTATTAGACACCGGAGCTTCCTGGTCTGTATTAAAGAGAACACCTGATTTACAATGTTATTCTATTGGCTCAGAGAATGTAATGGGAGTATCAGGAATAACCCAAAGAGTTAAAAGACTTCCTCCTAGAATGGTGTCTGTAGGACCCCTAGAGGTACAACACTCCTTCCTTTTGATGCCTGACTCCCCTTTAAATTTGCTGGGGAGGGACCTTCTATGCAAACTCAGAGCCACAATAACCTGCTCCCCAGATGGCTCATTATCATTAGAAGTACCAGAGGAATCTTTAAATTTACTCCCTGTACTTCTCTCGGAAAACCAGGAGGCAAAAGAACCTTCCATTTTTGAAATACCTAAAGATATACCGGAGTCTCTTTGGGCCACATCTTCTTCTGATGTAGGCTTACTTAAATCTGCTGTTCCTGTGCAGATAAAAACTAAATCTAGCCCACCTCCTTCTATCCCTCAGTATCCCCTCTCAAAGGAGGCAATTGAGGGTATTACACCAGTTATTAACTCATTAATAGAACAGGGAATAATAATCCCTTGCAAATCTGAATACAACACGCCCATCCTGCCAATTAAAAAACCAAAAAAAGGACCCGATGGCAAACACATCTATAGATTCGTACAGGATCTAAGGGCAGTGAATAATCATGTTATAAAGAGACACTCTGTAGTTTCTAACATACATACTATTATTTCATCTATTCCTAGCACAGCTACATACTTTACAGTAGTAGACTTGTGTTCAGCTTTCTTTTCCATACCAATACATGAAAACTCCAGGCATATTTTTGCTTTCACCTGGAAGGGCTCACAATATACCTGGTGTCGGCTGCCACAGGGTTATGTCGAAAGTCCGAGCTTATTTGAGCAAATTTTGAGCCAAGACACAGACAATATAACATTTAAAAATAGCAAATTAATCAAATATGTAGATGATCTACTCTTGGCTTCAACAGATGCAGAAACATGTCAAGAAGATAGCAAACACCTTCTTTTGGAATTGCACAAAAGAGGACATAAAATCTCTAAGGATAAAGTTCAATGGTGTCTCCAAAAAGTAGAATATTTGGGATTCATCTTGACTGCGGGTGCTCGTTATATTTCTCCAAAACGAATTGAGAACATTCAAAAATTGAGTGCTCCTACCACTAAGAAACAGCTGAGAGCAATTTTAGGAGCAACAGGGTTTTGTAGACAATGGATTCCTTGCTATGGGGAAATCACTAAACCCCTTATAGCATTAACAAAGGATTCAGTTCCTGAACCCCTCAAATTAGAGCCTGAACACTTGTCAGCTCTAACAGATCTGAAAAAGGCTATCATGTCTGCCCCTGCTCTAGGCATCCCAGATTACAACAAGCCATTTACTTTATATGTGCATGAGTGAAGAGGAGTAGCCTCTGGTGTGTTAACTCAGACTTTGGGACCTTCTCAGCGCCCAATTGCTTATTATTCTGCCCAACTAGACCCAGTAGCAGCAGGAGCACCACCATGCCTTAGAGGAGTAGCTGCTACAGCCTTACTAGTAACAAAAACCGTTGATTTAGTATTGGGATGTCCATTAACAATAATGTGCCCACATGAGATTGAAGCATTATTGGTAAAACATAGAACACAGGCATTCTCGGATCAGAGAATTACAAGGTATGAAATAACCTTATTAAATAGTGAAAATATTACCTTGAAACGCTGTTCAACTCTTAACCCTGCCACCTTGCTTCCAGATTTACCCACTTCAGGAGAACCACTACATAACTGTGAAACATTAGTGTCCATGGCAGAAAAGCCTCGAGATAATCTCTTGGACACTCCCTTAGACAATGCAGATCTGATTTTATTTACCGATGGTTCCTCTTTTATGAGGGATGGCATACGTTACACTGGAGCTGCCGTAGTCTCAGAATTTGCCACTGAATGGTCAGCTTCACTACCTTCTAACATTAGCGCTCAAGGAGCAGAACTCATAGCTCTAAAACAAGCTTGTATAATTGCCAAGGATAAAAAGGCAACAATTTATACGGATTCTAGATATGCTTTCGGCATTTGTCACTCAGTCGGGATGCTATGGCTCCAAAGAGGATTTTTAACCTCAGCTGGAAAATCCATAGCTAATGCAGAAATTATTAATGAAGTTCTTTCTGCTCTCAAACTGCCTAAAGCCCTAGCTGTAGTTCATTGCTCTGCCCATACAGGTGGCTCTGACCCTGTCTCTAGAGGAAATGACCGAGCAGATGCCGCTGCAAAACTAGCAGCCATAGAAGGACCTGGATTAATTTTAACATTAACAACCACTGATAATTTAAATTTATCACTCTCCTATAATGAAAAGGAATTGGAAAAATGGAAACAAAAATTTAAAGCAAAACAAATTAATGGAGTATGGGTGTCACCTGAAGGAAAACCCCTGCTCCCTAGAAGTTTCTATAACCAAATTTGCCAATCTATTCATAAAAATGGTCATTTTGGCACCCAGGGCATCGTGGACTCTGTCAAGAGAGTATGGATAGCCCCTGGTATAACTACTGTAGCCTCTAAAGTATGTTCAGCCTGCCCTATTTGCCAGGCATATAACCAACATGCATATCGTGGAAAAGCCTTTGGGGGACGTCCTCTGGCTTACACACCTTTTGAACATCTACAGATAGATTTCATTACAATGCCAAAAGCTGGACGTTATAAATTTTGTCTAGTAATTGTAGATCAACTAACCAGATGGCCGGAAGCATTTCCTACGACCCGAGCCACAGCAGATTTTGTTGCAAAGATACTTTTAAAAGAAATTATTCCTCGTTTTGGCCTACCAGCACGTATTGACTCCGATAGAGGGAGTCATTTTACCGATTCTGTCTTAAATCAAATATATTCTTGCTTGGGGATAACTCCAAAATTCCATGTTCCATATCACCCCCAGAGCTCAGGCCAAGTGGAGAGGATGAATAAAGAACTTAAGACTATGATTGGCAAATTATGCACTGAGACCCATTTAAAATGGCCTGAAATTCTCCCTCTGGCCCTATTTTATCTTAGAAGCAGGCCTAGAGGAGACTTACATATTTCACCATTTGAGATGCTTTTTGGACATCCGCCTATACAGGCTAAGCCTTTCTCCCCGGCTTATACATCGCTATTAGGGGGAGATATTACTATTGCTTCCTATATACAGGAGTTACAGCACAAACTACGTGAACTTCATGAATCCGGAGCTGCAGTACAAGCTGGACCATTAGACTTTTCTCTGCATGACCTGAACCCAGGAGATAAAGTTTATATCAAGAATTTCAAGCGAACTGGAGCAACTCAACCTTCATGGGAAGGACCATTCCAAATATTATTAACTACTCCAACATCTATAAAGATTGGAGAAAGAGACTCTTGGATTCACTGCTCACATGTGAAGAAAGCATCTTCTGCTGAGACTGATTGACTCTATCCTATCATATGAATTGTGACTCTATCTTATCATAAGAATTGGAGATAATAATCCATAGACAAATGGATGCTGGTTTTTTTTCTCTCAAGAATATATTGAATTACTGATTTTTTTTCTTATTTTTTCTTATTTCTTTTCTTTTATTTTTTGATCAGAATATTTGATTTTTTTCTCATTTTTGTACTGAAGGTACACATAATTAATATTAATATTTTTTCCCTGCAGTAATACAAGTTAATATATATACTCTTGCTATAATATCAATATATGCCTAAAAGCTTTAAACTATGGGAACCTGCCATTTATTGATAAAATATTATAGGACTGTGATTAATGTTTGTGTCTGATTCCAGGAAAAGGGATAAAAACAAGGAGCACAGACTAAACCTGAATAGTGCCAATAGAGCACACATGAAATATTAAAGTGAGACTCAAGGTTGCGACGCTTAACTTATGTTTAAGTCGTAGGACTTCCTTGTATCTACACTCCTTTCGAAGTACTCAAACAAGTACAAAGCTTGACTATCATGCTGGCTCCCTATATCTCTGAAGAAAAAAAAATCAGACAAGGGAATGACATTTCCCCATCAAAATAGAATTCTAATTCTTTTCTTCTTATATTATGGCAACTTCCTGTAGTCTTGGCTACAAATGGCTAAGTGAAATATTACTGCATTCTGTCCTACATACTTGTGGGATAGAAATTACTTTAAACTGGACCTATACAAGGTCTATTTTGAATTTTTCTTATGTTTTTGATTATTTTTCTATTCTTTTGATAATTGACACATACACCCCCATAACTGAACATTGCATTCTGAGCTAAACTTGATATATTTTTTTAAATACTTACTTCAGGGGGGATTGTATTTTAATTTAAAATCTAAGAATTTTTGAATTTTTTTGTTTGAGATTGTATTTTTATAAAAATCCAAGACTTTTGTTTAAGATTTTACTGTTATAAAAAATTTTCAAAGATTTTGATTTTGTTCGAGAAAAGATCTTCAAGAAAGAAGCTTGAAACTTTTATATCCAGAGAATGAACTTTTGCAGAAAGATGCCAAAAACCTACACTTCATCAAGAAGATCAAGAATGAACTTTGGATGTGATTGATTGGACTGAACTTTTGATTGAACATTTATTGTAACATTTATGCCAAAAGGGACTGCCCCTAATTTGGCTTTCTGTCAATGCGCCTAGCAAACATTGGTTTTGCTTTCTTTTCTTTTCTATTTCCTCTCTCACTATTCTAATTTCTCCTAGAAAATTGAATATTGTGTATATCTTTAGTTAGAAGTGAATTTAGAACTACAAAATGATTATGTTAAATGATCAATGGGGAGACTAGTCTCCCAATGATCATCAGGGGGGATTGTAAACCTCAAATTTCCTTAGACTTATAATTGTTGAAAATTTCACCATTGGGATATTTCATACTTGGAAAATTTCTTACTGATAGTCTATTGGAATGGGAACTCCATTGGCATGGGAGGTTCCTTCTCTTCCCTTCTTAAGATTACTTTAGGACAGAAACCCTTTGCTGAACAATGGAAAGGACTTTGACCTATGCTTAAGCATAGAACAGGAATTTCTTTGAGTCTTGATTGATTTAGAATTGATACAATGGAGATACTTGGAATAAATCTCCACCCTATTCAGTCCTAATAGGATTGAGTAAGGGCTGCAGCCTAGATCAAAATTTAATTATTCCAATCTCTACCATACTCAAGTTAACAGGATTTAGAAAGGGCTGTAGCAAAGGAGTATAGATTTAATCATTTGAAAATATGACCTTCAACAGACATGTGCAAAAAGCCAGAAACCTCTGGGCGGTCCTGGGTTAAGCGAGAGCCTCCATTGACAGGCAAATTGATGAAGAGTGATTGGTAGATGTGAGGACTGAGGGGAGGCAACTTGGATGGTTTCCTTAAAGATAGGAGGGTCTGGAGACTCGGAGGTGGTGGTTGTTGAGTTTTTGGGTCGGTGTGGTTGCTGGTCTCTGAGGAAGCTTGCTCTGAAGGAAGCTGAAGGTGGGGGCCTCTGAGACTGTTTCTCCATTTTGGACACGTGAGTGAAAGGGACTGATCTCTTTTCTTTGCCCCAGCTATCTAAGGGCTTGGGCCTTTTGGCCCAGCCTAAACAGAAGGGGTATTTAAGCCCTATTCCCTTCTCTCCCCTTTCTCTCTCTATATATATCTCTAATTCCTTTCTTGCTCCTATTGTAATTAAACTCCAAAAAAGGCTGACGGCTGACTTGAGTTTTTCATTTAGGAATTACATAGCTGATTCCTTGGCGACCTTAAATTAATATATATCAGTCTTTTAAAGTGATTCCCTTGTAACAACTTCAGGTGGGAGCTAAAACCAATCAGAAATCGAGTGACTGTCTCCAGAAGCCTTTTCCCAGTATATCACTGAAGCCTTTTCCCAGTATATCACACCCCCCTTCTGAGGATCAAACTTGGGCCCTTCAGTTTGCAAGACTGATGCGCTGCCTATAGCACCAAAGAGTCACTCGAAATTGGACTTAGCTCCCACCTGAAATGGATTGTCTATTTCCCTGAGGGTCTCCACTCAATCTGAAACTGCTAGCTTGGGATTCCCTTCGGGGTAGATTCCCATGGGAAAAGGGAACAAGTACAAGTTTTGGGGTCTCCAATCTATAAGCTAGTCCTGAAAATTGGGGTTCATCAGACCTCACTAGGCCACAAGTTTGGGATTCCTAGATTCCATGTTGACACATTGTAGGAAAAGAACTCAGTCTGGAGACAAAAATAAAATGTTGTTGGGTAAGTCACTTCCTCTCTCTAGGTCTCAGTTTCCTCATCTGTAAAATGAGAGGTTTGGACCAGATGTTCTCAGGTTCCTTTCACCTTTAAGCCTTTGGCTTTATGTGAATGAACACTAGTATTGTCCATCCAAACCAGTCATTAATAGGATACTGTCCCTGCCCTTAAAGAATTTACAACTCAGTAGCAGTAGTCCTGGTGACCCATGCAAATCCAATTTATTTCTACACATACTAAGCATCTATTATGTATGATGAAGTTGGACTGGTGACCTCTAAGGTTCATTCCCATTCTAACATTTTAAATCTATTGTCTGGAGGAAATCACTTTGTCTTCTCTGCCTCATCTTTTCTCTGCCTCAGTTTCCTTCTCTTTAAAATGAGGGCGTTGTACTAGATCTACAATCCATCTGACCTCTATAGAAATTCAGTCCTATATATAGATAATCCCAAATGCAAGACTGAGTCTCAGTTTTCTTGCTTGTCAATCCTGGTTCAATTATCTAAATCATTCCTTCTCCCTCCACGATTAATTGCTCGTTCCACCTCAGACTCCAAAATCTTTGGCATTGAACTCTTTGCTGGTGATGTGGTGTTTTCAACCCTAGGCATTCCTTTCGCCTGACATAATCTGTATGCAAAGAACTCACTTCAGCAGAAGGCTGAGTAAAATTGCATTTTCTGCCTTTGTTTGGATGGTTGATTACAAGAGAACATCAGCACTGGTGAAAAGAAGAGAGGTCCTGTCGGAGAGCTACTGAACCATCTGAGAGAAGACAAGGAGTAAATGAAATGCAGTGAAATGCAGAGGTGGGGGGAATCCACTCCAGGTAAGTACTTGGCTGCTAAGTTCCACCATTCAGGTCTTGTTTTTGGCAGGAAAAGAAAAATAATTCAGGGGCGATGTTTAGAAAAAATATACAATGTCTTCTTCCCAAGTAAGGTTCAGACAATGAGAAACTCTTTCTTAAATTATTAAAAAAAAAAAAACCAAATGAAAGAACTGTGGAAAACAAATCCTGTTACTTGCATAATCTCTTCTCTAGAGCTCTTTAGTATACGAATTTTGAGAGGCTTTATAATATAACTTGTAATAAATAATAAGTTCTTTTGAATTTTCCTTTTGACTAATTCAGTGGGGAAAGTTAAAAAAAATGCCAGAATAACTTTCCCAACCCACAGTCTTTTTTAAGATTTAGAGCTAGAATGGGGCCTTATTGGTCACCTTGTTCAATACCTTCATTTCCACAGCTGACTTCAAAGCAGAAAGACCTGAGTTCGAATGCTATACCTAGCTGGCCAGGTGAATTTGAACGAGGCACTTGATTTCTCTGTGTTCTAGACAACTCTCAGACTCTACATACAGAGAAAGTGCTGCCTGGCATTGATTTCCAGATGAGGAAATTCCCTATATTGTACTAATGAAATCATAGGTATCTCCCTAAAGCCCTATCTAGAAAGGCAAAGAGAATCTTCCAAAGTAAAATTGCTTCCTTAGTCAAAAACCTTCAATAGCTCCCCATTGCTACTGAATAAAGGTTAGCTTCATTAACCTGGCATTAAAGACCCCTCCACAATCCAACTCCAACTTTCTTCCAGCCTTAATTCCCCTAATTTCCTTTTACACATTTCACAGTCCTGCTCTCCAGGCTCAGATTGTTAGAGTTAGAAGGGGCCTGGGAGAACAAGCAACATCTTCATTTTGAAGATGAAGAACAGTCTCAAACAGATAAGTGGCTTTTCAAATTTTCACCATAAGGAGCAAAACCAGAGCTTGAACTTTAGAAGCAAGAGTCACTAAAAACTCACTTATCCTGCCTTTTCCTGCCTTCCTGAATTTACTCAGATCACCCAGCTGTGATGCCCTATCCATCATTGCTTTTTGATATCTTTCCCATGCTTCAAGACTAAGTGCAAACTAGTTCATTGTCCTACCTGATCCCCAAAGCTGGAAGTTCCTCTTTAGGTATTTCACATTTTATTTATGCCTTTACTATTCTACTGTACTATAGCTATTGATGCACATTGTCTTCTATCTTCCATAAGATTGTCCAGTCCTCAAAGACAGAGACAGTGGCTTATTTATTTTTTCAGTCCCCCTACCTATGCCTAGATGATGATGATAGCATTCACATAGTGTCTACCATATGCCAAGAGAAAAGACAGGTTGACACCAACCCCAGAACAAATTTAGACCCTTCCTCTGAAAGATATCTATGTTACTCCACTTCATTACTATATCCTGAAATGGTATTAAAAATAAGTGCTAAACAATGTGATAAAAGTTTCTGTACTTTCTGATCAAGAGATTTTACTATATTACTATTAGCCATTTGCAAGGCATATTCAATTTGGTCATTAACAAAAAAAAAAGAGGCTCCACAAACAATAAAATATTAATAGCAACACTTTTGTGATGGGGGAAAAAAACAAACAAACCAAAAATGCCCATTGACTGGGAAATGGTGAAACAAACTGTTTATGTAAATGTAATGAAATGTGCATGGAAAGACTTACATGATCTGATGCAAAGAGAAATGAATGGAACTATAAGAGGACTACAGTAACTTAAATAGAAAAACCAAAAAATGAATGTTGAAAATTTTAAAAGAACAAGTTTAGCCCCAAAGAAAAGAAATGGAAAGATACCACACACATATATATGCTCCTTTGCAGAGGTTGCTATCTACACGAGTAGAACATCCTATATATAACACTATTCATTGTGTTGACAAATTTACTGAACTTTTGTCTTCCTTTCTTTCTCTCCTTTAAAGTAATTCTTTGGCACAATGAATGACTCTCAGGGAAGGATGAAGAGGAGGGATATAAAAGGAAATCTGGGCAATGTAAAAGCAAAAGATATCAATACAAATCTATTTAAATAAATAGAAAAATAAAAGCCTCTTTATGACTATAAGGTATTTTTCTCCATAATTAATCTCTTTGCCCCGGGGGGGGGGGGAGAAGTTTAGGTAAGTGCCTACCTAATGTGTGTAAAAATAAAATGTGCTGGTATCCCCAGATGTTTTCCACATTATAATCAAGCATTTTCTTTTCTCTCCAAAAATTCAGGTGCTTGTTGTTGAATAGTCTGTGGAGCTTTCACCCTTTGCATTGGCTTTGTTTGTTATGAAACATTACCAGGAATTGTGCAATAATCTTTGTTCAATAAAGCTGGAGTAATATAAGTTGCAGATAAATGCCTATTCTCATCACCCAAGAGGATAAACAAAGGATAAATTACATTCAAGGAGCTTGACATTAGTAGGCATTTTGAAGGCACTCAATATCCTCCAAAGCTAATCAGGGGCAGCCTTTAGGGAAAAACTCAGGCATGTCTATTTCTTTTTCAGCATCTCTCTGGGAACGTAGATGAAGTTAGAAGGGTTTTTTTTTTTTAATCAGCTTTTAAAAGTCTACTATTCCATTGCATTACCACAAAAAAAAAGTAAAGTAATTGTTTTATTCTTAAGGAATTTTTGAAAGCTCTAAATACAAAGCAAATTCCTTAAAAGAGAAAACAAAATAGACTTGGAGGAACATAGGGGGTGTTGCCATTCAGCATTTACCAAGGGTCCCCCATGTACCCGACTTTGTACTAGTCTCCATGGAGACAGGGCAGATTATTAATTTACATTGTTTTCTTTTGGTTTTGCATCAACTTCATTTCGAAGTGTATCCATTTTCTCCTTCCCAGTTAAACATCCTTTGTAACAAAGAAACAATAGGAAAAAAGAGGGGGGAGTATTACAGGAAAGCCAACCAATATCACCTGTGTCTGAGAATAGAGGCAATATGCCACACCTTCCAAAGAAAAAAGAGAAGTACATTTTGTCATCTTGTCTTCAGTTCTTTGATCATCTTCATTATATAATATTGTTTCTTGTTATCATTATTACTATTCTTTCCATCTACAGTTTCATAATCATAATGCATATTTTTGCTGGTTCTGTTTACTTCATTTGGAATTATTTCATATATTTTCCCATGATTCTCAGTAGTCTTCATATTCATCATTTTTGTGGAATACCACAATTTTTTCCTTTCTCTGTCAATGGGCATCGACTCTGCTTCTAATTCTTTACTATTACAAAAAAAGTGCTACTCTAAATGCTTTTCTTTTAGGGTTGATGAAGGTTGGATTAGAAATAGCACTGCCCAGTTTTAGACCTTTTCAATAAAGTAGTAGGAAGAACACCCTAACTGCAGGCTAGGTGGCACTGTGTATTGAATGTAGGACTTGTAGTCAGGAAGACACAAGATCTAATCTTGCCTCAACCATTTGTTAGTTGTGTGACCCTAGGCAAATCACTTAACCTTTTCAGCCTCAGTCTTCCCATCTGTAACCTTTGGGTAATGATAGCTCATATCTTTCAGAAGCGTTGTGTTATCAAATAAGATAATACGAAAGGTGATTTGCAAATCTTGAAGATTTTATAAATGCTCGCTATTGGTTGTTTTTTTTTTCATTCCAGTTTTAGATAATTATGCCTTGTGTGCTGGAAGTATCACACATTGATCTGATTAGGTAACAAGCAAGAGTTCTCATATTCTTTCATTTTGAGCACAAATGAACCAACCTGCTTCTAAACCCAACCATTCCCTTTGGGAAAATTTCTAAAAGTTGGTTCATGTAGTTCCTAGACCAGTCTGAGTGTCTTGTATCAAAGAATTGCCTTAAAATCTTTTTCAAAAGACAACCAAATCTTATCCTCTAATACAATGTATAAACCAACTGAGTAAGGAGAAAATAATCACTGCTCAGCCATTTAACAGCTAAATGCAAAATAGAGACCCAATACAACCCACACTGAAGAGCAATTCCTGTTCAATTCATCTTGCCCCAACTAACAAATCCTATTTTCCTCATGACCAGGTTGGTGTTACTGATACTGTTCAAGTTCATACAAGTGATTGTACTTACAGGACCCCCATTACTACTAAAGATTTATTTTAATCGTCCTATGCATCTTGTCATTTGATCAATAAGACTTCCAGACCTGAGAGATGGCAAATCGAAATGCATTGAGGATGTAAAAGTCATTGAGTTATTTGCGGTCTATAAACTAATCTAATAGTGAAATTGTGATTGGCCCTGGAATATTTCTCTGTTGTACAATTCTCAGTTCTATATCTTTTCATTATTATATTCAGTTTTGTGAAGAAAGAAAACAAGAAGAGAAGAAAAAAGAATAACTGAAGGAAAAATGAAAGAGAAAAGGGAGGAAATAGTGAGTAGAAAGGAAATGGGCACTGTAGTATCCTTTATGACTGTCAAAAGAAATTTAAATACAGGGAGCATCTAGGTAGTTCAATGGATATAGAGCCAGGCCTCAAGAGGGAAGGTCTTGGGTTCAAGTCTGGCTTCAGATACTTCCTACCTGTGTGACCCTGGACAAGTCACTTAACCACCATTGTCCAATCCTTACTTGCTCTTCTGCCTTGGAACCAACACACAGTATTCATTCTAAGTCAGAAGGTAGGTATTTTTTTTAAGTAGAGTACAAATCCATAGTTGGTGAGCATGAGTTGGACAGATAACCAACAAAGGAAGCTGAAAAGGAGACCTATCAATAAGACAGGAAGATGGAGAAGCAGGAAAGAGGAATATCATGAAAACCAATAGAACTAAGTATCCAAAAAGAGATCTCAAAGGCTACAGAGGAGTCAAGGAGGATGAAGACTGAGAAAAAATCTTTAGATCTGGTCATTAAGAGATTGTTGTGAACTGTGGAGAGCAATTTCAGTTAAGTAATGAATTTGGAAACCAAATTGCAGAAGGTTTTACAAAGAGAGTGACTATCTATGGCCCAATCAAATCTAAATTTAGCCTTTTTTCTGGTCCCGGGAATCCCTTCCAGGTAAGAAATACATTCCCTAGAAGAAGAATATTTTTCATTTATACATATAATTGTTTTATTTCTTTGTTCAAAAATGTTCAATGGTTCCCTATTGCTTATATAACAAAGTTCAAACTCTTGCCATTTTGAATTCAAGGACTCTAAAACATTGTGCTATCCTAGTGGAAAGAGCATTGGATTTAGAGCCAAAACATTTGGTTTCATACCCTAGCTCTATAATTTGCTACCTGTGTCACCTTTGGGCAAGCCATGCTATCTTTCTGAGCCTCAGTTTCTTAATCTGTAAAATTAGGAAGTTGCAACAGGTGCTTTCTTAGGACTATATCCTTATGTCCCTTTGACATCTTATCTAATGCTATTCATCTCTATGTACTATATAATTCAGTCAAGCTGTAAGTAAAAATATACTCTGCCCAACCCTTTCTCTCCTCTACTCAAATATTTAACATGGTGACTATCCTTTAAAGTAAGTCCAACTGAAATGCCAATCCCTCCAAGAAGCCTACCCTGATCACCTCATCATTAATAACCTTCCTCTCAGACTTCACATTTTGAAGTCTACTTAAGACTTCACTTTGTTTTGAAACTCTGAAATGTGTATTATTGTATTGTTTAGTTACCTGCATTGACTTGCCCTACTATGTTACAAACTCCTTAAAAATAAGTAGAGAATCATTTAAACTTTATTGCTTCCCTAGCACTCAGCAGAGATGTCCTCATACAGTAGACACTTTATATAATTGTTGTTGTTGTTGATTATACATATCTGTCCTTATTTCCTGCTGTTCTCTAATCTCTAGTCTTCATTCTAATTCAATCTGCTTCCTCTAAATACTGAAAATACTCCAGACTCATCCCTGCCTCAATGTTACTACTCAGAAGATACTACCAGTATCCCTTGTTCCTCTTAATTGTCTAAATTCTCCATCTCATTCAACACCAAAAGTATGACAAACCACTGGATTAATTCCTTACACAAATTTCATAATAAAAGTGCATTGTGAGGTCTGAGGGGAAAGACTGGAACCATTGAAGAGACTAAGCTAAATCAATTTTCCAGCTCTGAAGTCCTATGACTCTATCCATGGTTCTGATTCATTTCTCCCTGACATAAATATGGAATCCAATTACTTAGGAGACAGGCACCCAAACCCCTCAGAAACAAGGCTAAACTTTGGTATCAGTCACCTCATTTCATGGAGTGACCACAACTCAGACTCTCCTCTCTACCTCCTCCATACTGCCCTTCTCTTCCCACCTCACTTCCAAGCTAAATTTCCTCAGAGACTTATGTTGATTCTAGCCATCTCTATAGCTATCACCCAGTTTAATTGTAAGGTCCTCAGAGACAGAGATTGAATCTTACATAAACTTATCTCTCCAGTACTCACATACTGCTCAGTAAACAACATGCCATTTATCAAATAAATTTGTTGTATAAGTATACCTGTTATTTGTGTATTTCATATACCCCATTAAGTTGCAGGATACTAACTTGTAAATAGTAGTTGTTCAATAAACATTTTTAATGAATATAATTTTAATTACTTGGCATCTATTGTTTCCTTTCTTTTCTTAGCTCTTATGATTTCAATTCCAGGTTCAAATGTTTAATTATAAGTCCTAGTTCTAACATTTAATAGGTATGATATCTTGAACTTGTTGTCTAATCTTTGAGTGTCAATTTTCTCATTTGTTTATGAAGTTCAAGTGAGAATTAAGTAGATAGCATATGAAGATAGCTAGGTGATGAAGTATAGAGGGCACCAGACCAAGAGTCATGAAGACTCATCTTCCCAAGTTCAAATTTGACCTCAGACATTTACCAGCTTGTGACCTTAGGCAAGTCACAACCTTGTTGACCTCATTTTCCTCATTTGTCAAATGAACTAGAGAAGGAAAGGGCAAACTCCTCCAGTTTCTTTGCTATAAAAAACTCCAAAAGGGGTAACAAAGGATCAGACACTAAAGAAACAATATCAACCAAAAAAACATACAAAAAGTTGTAACACAGCAAAATGGATGGAGAAACAGCCTTAGAACCAGAAAGACGTGCGTTCAAGTACTTTCTCTGATATTGTCTGTGTGATCCTGGACAAGCAACTTTGCCTTTCCACACTCCTTAGGCAACTCTATAAGACTATATATAAACTGCAAAGAAGGTGCTAACCCATATTAGCAAGGAAATTTCCAGATAAAGGAATTCTTTTTTCTGGGAATTCTCTCTACCAATGAAATCATAGGTCTAGTCCCCACTCTCTAAAGCACCATACAAATGTAACATGTAGCATTATTTCTTCATCTTTTACAAGTCTTAAGGTAGAAAGACTTTTGTCTCTATGAATATAGAAAGCGTAGTGTAGACCCAGAAAAGTCCAATATCTTTTCCAGTCATGTAGTGGGTCATTATAAATTCAAGCCTAGAACTCAAGTCTCCTAGCCATTTCCCTTTTTTCTATACCATATTTCCCCCCAGCTATATCCTTTGCTTTGTTTAACATTGAGACTTTGCCACATGACCTAGACTTGTCTCATCTACTGGTGAGATTTTATTTTATTACTCATTGTCCTACCCTTATCAATCCACTTCAAACTCTTAACTCTTGAAGAATCAATCTACCAATCAACATGCAGTTTTTAAGTGACTACTGTGTGTCAAACACTGCTAGATGTTTGGGACACAAATATAAAGAAGTTAGCAGCCTCTATTATCAAGGATCTTACATAATGTATTTGCCTCTCCACACTACCCAAACCTCAATGCTCTCACCAAGATATTGTGAGAAAAAGGGGAAAAAAAGCTAAATTTGGAAACAGTCCTCCATTGAAAGACATGATCTTCATGCTCCCTAGATAAAGCATCACTGGGTTTGTTTTGAAATCAGATACTTTTCCTTTGCAGTTATTCTTTGCTAGCAGCAGGGGACCATTATCCTGTCCCAATGTTCTCTTCATTTGACACTCTCTCTTAAATATACCGCTTTTCTCATTTTCATTAATAATCCTTCTTAACACCTGATCAGCCTAGCTGTCTGTTCTCCATTAAAGCCAGATTATCCTATTAGAGTCTGACATTTGGTATGCAATGAGGCATTCGAGCAGAGGTGGCATTAATGGGGGAAATGGCTTGAATTAGGGCTCTGAGCATAGCACACCAAAGGAAAATGAGAGGGGTCAATCAAGTAAAGCAGTCTACCTGCCCCCCAGTCACACCATGCTGACAAAGAAACAAGTCATGTCACAGGCAAGAGCCCCAGACACTGACATGCCTTTTTCTATCATCAAGCACCAAGAAAACAAGCCTCTTCTTAAACTCATGCCCAGAATCCCAAAGAAATCATGGTGGGCTTGAAAGAAATCAGTTAAAAGACTTGACAAAGAGTCATTTCAGGGTTCTAAAAGAAATATAATAAATATACTCTGCCTTTCCTCTTTCTATCCTTTCCAACTGGTTTTACAGAAAACCATGTTTGTGGGATAACTGGATATCTTTGTTTTTAAAAACAGTTCACATTTATTAACATTATAAAACTTGAAATGGGTTTCTCTATTTAGTCCTCATACGTCATGAAAAGTGAGAAGTGTACCTATTTTTCAGTGAGGAAGAGGACCCTCAAAAAAATTTTGTTTTACTTTCCCCTGGTCACATAAGTAAAAAGTAAAGATGGGAACCCATATTTTTTTTAACTCAAAGCCTTTTAACTCAAAGATCTTTCCACCATAATAATAGATCTCATTCCTGTGGCACCTCCATCACTGTCATTCAGTTTCCTCAGGTCAGTCCTGATCCTTGATTCCACAACCCACTTGATCATGTTAACTCTTTATATTTGAATAATGGCACATAGGTTATGTTGGTCAATGTACTTATTCATAAATCCACGGTATAATTTGGAAGATATTGTTATTCCTAATTTATGAAAGAAAAAAACTGGGATAAAAAGAGAAAATCAGTAACAACAAATAGATCTAGGTCTTATCTTCAACTCCTGTACTTTGTTCCATTCTATTATTCTGCCTTTAAAAGGGAAATTAGACTTTCTCTGACTACCTATTCCCAATCCAATACCATCGACTCTTTGAACCACCTTCTCTTCCCATTCTAGCCTAACACACTCAGCATGCCGATGGATAATTATATTGACCCCCTTCCAACATTCCTGGTAAATAACAAAATTCTACTGGGCATTGTTGCCTGTTTCCTGAAAAACATTAGAAGGAAACAAAGCAAATCAGAAGCAAAAAGATACCACTGGCTTGAGCCAATGTCAACTTTGTCAACTGAATGCAAGTTTCATACACTGAAGGCTTCTCATTTATTCCTCATGACAATCCTGGGAGGTAGAGAAAATTATTATCCCCATTTCAAAGCTGAAAAAACTAAGAGAGAAGTTAAGGAACTTGCTCAGGATTACACAACTAGAAAGTATCTATGGCCAAATTTGAACTCAACTTTTCCTGACTCAAGACCCAGCATTCTTTCCCCTGTGCTACATAATTGCAGCATAATTAAAGGATATTCATTGGATTAGATCAAATGAAGTAAAAGTAAGTAAGATAGCTTGGAAAAGTGAAACACCAAATCTTAAAGTCAAAAGAAGAAAAGAAACCTATGCTGAAATTCTTTAGATTTGGGAGCCAAAAGGGTACCTTATATTCTTCAGGCTCCCAAATTAAAAGAAATAATGACTTTTAGTTCATTTAACCAGTCAGCTATTCCTACCAGTTATATTATGAACCATCTGAAAAGCCAAAATATTTCTTCCTCCTCCACAACTCTAATCACAAAGAGTTTATTTATCAGTTTGTCAGAAAGCATTCATTGTGCAAAGAACTATGCTAAGGTCTGAAGTTACAAAAAAAAAGACAAAAACAAAAACAGTTCCTTTAAGGAAGTCACATTCTAACAACAACAAAAAAAACACCTATGTGTATAGAAGATATAAAATTTTGAAATGAAAAGACTGGAGGGGTAAATGGCATAATATTCACATGGGAATAGCAGCATATATAGAATTTAAGCCCTTTGGGAGCAAGGGCATTGTCTTTTTACCTATGTATCTCCCTCAGAGCCCGGCACAATGCCATATACAAAACAGTTTTCTTTTTTTAATGCTTGTTAAATAAGTGAATGAACTCAGATAAATTTATTTAAATGAGAATAATGATCATTAAAAACTATGGTTTTACTGATGCCCTACAGATGGATCCATCTCAATCTGTCATTTAAAGACCTCCACAATATGGACGCATTTCTTTTATAACCTTATTTGATATTACTCCCCTTCACATGCTTCACATCCCCTACTCTAGATGCTAGCTAAATTGGCTTACTAGACGTTTCCTGAACTCAGTGTTCTATCATCTGACTTCCACAGAGACTATCCCATAGCAAAAATGAGCTCACTCCTCAGCTCTTGGAATCCTTACCTTTCTTCAAACCTAAGGATCCCTTCCTACTGAAAGCCAGGGATATATTGGAGCCAATCCCAGAAGCCTTGGAAACTCATTGTTAAATTTTTAGTGTGAGCTTTTAAACCTCAGAAATTAATTGGCAAAGGAAACCACACAAATGAGGACTTGGTTTACTATTCTGTTGATTTTCCAGAATTAAGAAAGTGATTGTCAATAAATATAGATTCAATTTAGAAGTCTGTGGTGGGACCATTTTGTGGAAGGGAGGAATTATAGAGCCAGTGTCTTAATATTTACCAGCACATCCCTTCTTAAAGTGTTTTCTATCCTAGCTGGGTCCCCAGTACTTAGTGTTATCTCTTTCCTCAAATTATCTAGCATTCATTTATCTACATACATGTTCAAAGACAATAAGGTATAGTAAATAGAGGGCTGGCCTTAGTCAGGAACCTGGATACAAGTTCTACCTGCCCTTACTGGGTAACCACAGGCTAGGGACTTAGCCTCTCAGTGTCCCCAAGTGAGATTGTAAATGAAGGTGAGTGGCCTAATTTGCATTTGTAGAAGGAATTTCCACAATGAGAATTTCCTGCAACTATGAAATCACAAGTCTGGATCAAAACAAAAATATATACTAATGGTATCTCTCCAACCGATCGTAAACTCCTTGAGGGCAGGAATTACTTTACTTTTTTATCTTTCATCCCTAATGCCTCATATAGTACCTTGTATACAGTAGGAACTTAATAACATTTTTATTTTTCTGTTTTCTGTTTAATTGAGCTGAGATTATTTTATTTGTTTAATTGAATTTGTTTAATTTGGTTGATATAGAGATGATAGATGAGATAGATAGATAGATAGATAGATAGATAGATAGATAGATAGATGAATGGATAAATAAATGGATAGATAGATGAGAGATGGATAGAGAGATGGATAGATGGATGAATGAATGAATGGATAGATGGTTGGATAGTTGAATGGATGGATGGATGGATGGATGGATTAGGATGGGTAAAGCATTTATTAAATACTCTATATACCAGGCACTGGACTAAAGCACTAAGGATACAAAAACAAGACAGTCCCTACTTACATTTGAATAACAGAAGACAAAAACATAAAGAGGAACTGGCCATAGGAGGGAGAGGTGGATAGAGAAAGAGATTGCATACTTGGGGACATGGCAGCCAGTGTGGAAGACTACCAGTGTTCCACAAGGCAGCCAAGGAGAGTGAACTGAAAGTGAAATAAGTAGCACAGAGTGTCTTCATATCCAGAATCCTGAAATTTAATGCTCTCAATAAGACAAGGGTCATTCAAGACATCCAGTCAGCAGCAGCTCAATCCAAGCATGTACATAAACCCTCAATTATCCATGAAAATTGATCTGTGACAGTCACAGACTGAAAATGCAAAATTGGCCCAAGGAACATTTAGAAAACTCACAGATATCACATCCACCCACCATGGGGGTTTCAGAGTATTTCTACAACCTCTAAGGTTAAGTTTATGAACTGAAACTACCTTCCTACCATACAATGGTCACCCAAAGCAGAGCAATGGGATGTCAGGACTGGCCTTAGTGACTGAATCTGCTCATACTTTTCATGTTCTCACATTACAAAGATGAAAACAGTAGTACAGGTAGAGCAGACAATGTAGACTCTAGAGCAGAATGTTTGGATATAATAATAAGTAGCTCACTTACATAACATTTTAAGGTTTACAAACCATTTCATACATTTTGTCTCATTTGATCTTCATAATAACTGTTAGGTGGATTCTATTGTTATTCCCATTTTCCAGATAAAGAAACAGAGGCTCTGAGACATGAAATGACTTGCACAATGCCACATACCTAGCAAATGTCTGAGGCAGGATTCAGACCTTCCTAAATCCAAATCCAAATCTTTATCCTCAAATAGTAACTAGATTCCAGGCTCTCATCATGGGAGTGAGTGATGTTTTCTTGTCATGCATCCCATCAAATGTTTTAGATTTCCTGGGTATGTGGGATCGGTAATGCTGGGCACATCCAAACTATTAGAGTAGAAAACTACAACACTCAAACTTTTGCTAAAATTAATGATGTCAAGCCATCCAAAAAGAAATCCATCTCCCAAGTGACACACTCGGTGGAGCCACATGTGTTTCCACCACCAATGTCTAGACAAAGTGACTTTAAAATATACAACCCAAATCCAGACAGCCTGAAGTTTCCCAGCTAGTGGCCAGTCAAGGTTCAAAACAAGAAAGCAAGAAGGAATTGTAGGCTTTGAAAGATTATAAATATCCCTATTCTGAGGAAAAGCATCCCCACATATAGCAAGCTAAAATTTATAACCTAAAAAGAATGACTGAATCATCCGTGAAGCTGTAAAATACTGTCTTATGGTGATCAAACAGCATGACAGGTTCATTGTCCTTAAACTTGACACTCCCTGACTTGCAGGCCCCCCATCAACAAGCAGCTCTGCACAGATCTGGCCTCATTAAACTTTCCAGGTGCTCCCATCCAGCAGAGGCAGTCAGCTCAGCAACATCAGACTCGGCCATCACAGACTTCCTGCGCGGCAGCCCAGTATGTGGGCAAGTCCAGAGGATAAGACCTAGGCCTTTGGGTCGGGCCCCTTTGATCATTTCTGAGACATTTTAATTTTGATGGGTACATTCTAGTGCTAAACATCTCAACAGGTAGACAGGGTCAGTCTGAGAGCAACCTTGAAGGGCCGGCAGCTGGTGAAGCAGCAGGTCAGAAGCACCACCTGCCATTAATTATGCCTCTGGAAAGTCTCCGAATTAAAAAGAAAAATCAACCAAAGTCATGCATTTCAGCAACCTGCCCTATTCCCACTGCATTTCAGTTGCTTGGAGGGTGCCCACCTAGTTTTAGGCTGCAAGGAGCACAGAATTTAATTCCTTGACATCTTGAGATAAAAAAAAAACAAGGTGATGAGATGTCAATCAGAAAATAAACATTTAGGGTATCCTCTGTACCAGGTCCTGTGCTAAGTACAGTGGGATAAAGAGAGAGAGAGAGAGTCCCCACTCTCAAGGATCTCACAGTTGAATGGAGACAACAATGTGCAAACAAGGTGGATACCGTCTAAAGTGGAAATAATCAAAGAGCTCACCGAGAGATCTGGGCTCTGATTATTAAATATCTGACCATGGGGAGATCTGTTGAATACTCTGGGTCTCAGTTTACTCATCTGGAAGTGGGAATATAAAAAATGAGGGACATCATGATGTCATTCAGAGGCAGTGATTTGGAGTCAGAGAAGTTGGGTAGAAATCCTACATGGCCTATGTGACCTAAGACGAGTCTTTTAACTTTTCTGGGACCCAGTTTCCAAATGAAGAAACTGAAATCAACCTCCTCTAAAGGGCCGTTCAGAACTTGAAACTCCAGTAATATTTGTACTACTGACCTCAAAGAGTATTGGGAAACACATGCTTTGTTGTAACACTTCATTACTATTACGAACAATGACCTGTTTCTGAGGGATAATACATGTATAACCCAGTAGAATTACTTGTCAGCTCCAGGAGTAGGGAGGGAAGAGGGGAAGGAGAAAACATGAATCATGGAACCATGGAAAAATATTTTTAATTAAATTAAATTAATTTAAAAAAAGAACAAAGACCTGTGATTTCCTTGGTGTGGATATCCATTCTATCAACAAGGAATACCACCCCTCCCTGGCTTAGAGAATCTTCAACAATTACTGTGGCCAAAAACTTAATTCCTTTGTAGCCCATTTTACCAAACTAATCTAGGAGATTCCTTGCATGACTGCTGGTTAATCTGGTCTGAACTTTTACCCAAAGTCTTTCCAGTTTGGGAGAAGCTGACAAAGTTTTTGATTCCACTGGCACAGTGGTCAAGAAGTCAATGTTCTCATTTAAGTATTAATGCATTATATAAATGAGAATTATTGTTATTATTTAATATTATGTTGGAGACACCCAAATCATCCCAGGGCATACAACAATTAGTAAAACAATCCCATGTGAACCCATGCTAGAACTAAGCAATAACAGCCAAAATTATGAGACTTCTTTTTTAAACCCAAATTCAGGAAATAATTACAAATGTACTAGTCATAACACATCTCATGTCAATCAGTCAGTCAACAATATATTATCTGAGCTCCATCATTGTTTGGCATAATGGAAAGAACACTGATTCTGGAGTCTGAGGACCTAGGGTAAAAACCTAGGTTAAAAACATCACCACTTAGTATCTAGGTGACCTTGGGTAAGTCACAGCATTTCTGGACCTTAGTTACTTCATCTGTAAATGGCACCAGGAACAACAATGTTTGTTAAACTTTCATTAGCCCAAAAAAAGCAGAGCCCTAGAATGGTCTGATTAATCAAATAAAATGACTAACCAAGAGGTGTCATATATACAATATAGATATCACCAATTTCCAAATGTTTAAAATACAATGAACACTAAGACTTTGTTAAACATGGCCAAAGCTGCAAAGCAATAATTCACTTTTGCATTTCATTGTAAAGATTACAAAGAAATTTCCTAACCGTACTACCATAGGATCATAGGATTTCAAATTGGCAGGTACCTTAAAGGGGAAAAGAAAGAAAAGAAGCATTTCTATAGTACCTTCTACATGCCATTTTACAAATACGGTATTATTACCTCATTTGATCTTCACAACCACTCTGTGATATGAATGCTATTATCATCCCCATTTTACAGTAGAAGAAATTGAGGCAAACAGGTTAACTGACTTCTCTAAAGTCTCACAGCTAGTAAGAATTTAAGGATGGATTTGAACTCAGCTATTCATGACTCCAAGCCAAGCATTATATCTATCCACTAAGCCAACTACCTGCCAAAATCATCTACTTTAGGGAATCTTATCCTAGATTTCCATAGATCCCTAAAGTAGTCCAGGAAAAAATTTTAAAGGGTCTGTGACCTTGAATGGTAAACAAAATTACGTCTTTATGTTACTATAATTGGCTTCTTTTATAATCCTCATTTCACTTTATGCATTTAAATATATTTTCCTGAGAAAGGGTTCCTAGGCTTCTCTAGACTGCTGCCAAAGAGGATCATGATGCAAACCAACCTTATCAATTTGTATTTGGAAGAACTGAGTGCCAGAAAAGCTGTCACTTCCCTAAGATCATATAACATAAGTGGGGAAGCCGGAACTCAAGCTGAAGTTCAACCTAGGTTCAGACTTCAATATACTTGGTTTTTTCACTACACTATGATGTCCAACAACCCCAACTTCCCCATTGTAGAACCTTCTTTTCCCCTCACCCTTAATGTAACTCTCTATTTCTCCCCCCTCAGCCTGTAGTAGCATCAGTTCTATTCTGCTATCAGATCTGCTCTCTGGTAAGCTCTGTTGCCATGCACACTAAAGAATAAATGACCAAAATTTTAACTGTTAATTCTTATGAGCACGTTCATATTTTAACACATCATAAAGCCTTAAATCAAAGGAAAACATCCCTAAACATGTGCTAATGGAGCCATGTTACTTTCTTCACACACCTGAAATCATTCTTCTTAAATACAAATGGTCAAATGCCTCTGCTACATCTCCAACCCCAAGAAAAAGCAAAGATCCAGTTCAAGGATACATTCAAGCTGCAGAATGCCAAGTAGGTAGACACTTACATCAAAAGCAGATCCTCCATAGTGCATCTCAGTGCCCAAGGGTTCTATGCCATGTGACTTATGAATAGGTCAGTTGCCCAGAGCAATTGTAACAGTGTCTGAATTGGGGAGAGAGCAGACAAATCAAAAGGTTCTCGCAGAAGAGTTGCCCATGAATCTGCAGAGTTGCAATATCTAAGAAGCTAGAGAACCTAGTTGTCCATGAGAAAACTAAAATTCAGAACTAAAGAAGGTAAGGAAAGGTAAAGATGAAATTATTAATTAGAAAATGGAGGGGGAGATGCTAGTCTCTTAAACATGCTTCAGTGATACTGACATTTGATCTGGCATTTGAAGAGTATGAAGGAAGGAATTCTTTATTTGGAATCAGAGGACCTAGATTCAAGTCCCAGCCCTGCTGCTATTTGTGTGACCTCAGGTAATGATCAAACCTCTCTGGACCTCAAAAGCTTTATTTGTAAGAGGTAGAGTCTCTGACCTCCAATACCTTTTCTGACTTGAAACATGTCATCAGTGTGAAAACTTCCTCCATCTACATCTGTCATCACCAATCTATGACTTATAAGTCTTTGTCTTGCTCAGAAATATTAAGTGACTCAGTCATGGTCCCAGAGCTAATAAGGGCAATGATTGGAACTTAAACACAGTTCCCCCTGACCTTATCTACCATACAGCACTTCTTCTACCCTACTAGAGAGAGATCATGAAGGCAAAATGCAAGGAGTGCTAGAGCAATAATGCTTTGTTCAGTTCAATCTTATTCCCCAAAGTTCTTATCCCTTGATTGTGACAATGCCCATATTCCAATCCCAGCTGGCACTGACAAGACCAGTCACAAGCAGACCCTGCTATTCATTCAATAACTCCCTCTAACTCAGCCATGTTCACCAAGCTATGGACCCATCCACTTTTGTGCCTATATGATGCTTCCCAGTATCTCAGGGCTATGACTTTGATGAAGTGATATTTTAGAATGGACTCTAATAATGCTGAAGCATTGGGCTTTACTAACTCCTACATTCTCTCCTCAAACATGTATGCCCCCCAGCACTCATCATGAACAGCATAGTCTTGCTGACTTTCCATTAGCAGTAATAAGGAGAGGTTCAGAAAGAGCTAAGGTACCCAAGTCCTAGAAAATGGTGGTGTGATACATAATGGTCTCTGAATGATGAAGGTAGTCTAAGTCAGAGGAAGGCTATATAGAATCCCACTAACTACATTTTTTCTGAAGAAGTCATCCCAGGAGGTATGGTCAGGTTGCTTTCAACATGACACTCTCAAGAAGAATTTTCTGAAGCCCCAAAGAGAAACAATTCTGAGAAAGGGAAAAAAGGAAATTATTAAAAATAACAGTGTCATTGTATAGAGAACTCACCCACCTTACTTAGATCTTTAAAAGTCCTATGTAAGAGCAAATAATAGAATATGGGTACAATTGCAAGTCATGGGCCTGCAAGAAGATGATTATCAGAAATGCTTTCACTCAATGTGAACTGACACTAATAAAAAAAATAAGAAAACAAAAGGGTGCTTTGGGGGGATTAGCAATTGGGGGGGTGGTAGAAGGATTAATAAGGTGACAGGGTCTGAGTGAAGGAAAGAAAAGACAATCAACCAATCAATCAATAAACACTTATTAAGTGACTACTACATACCCAGCACAGTTCTAAGTGCTAATGATACCAAAAAAAAAAGACAAAAGATAGTTCTTGCCCTCAAAGAGTTCACAATCTAAAAGATGATAAGGCAGAATGATTGGTTTTTATTTTACTTCTGTTTTCTCTGTAGAAAGGATAAATTTAATTTTTTTCAAAATGATAAAATAGAAAGAAGAAAATAAAATGACTAGTTCTTATTGATATTCCAAGTACAGAGACAATAAAAGAATACCTAGCTGCCCTTGAGGAGTTTGAGTCATCTGACCAAAAGTTTAATTTTTAGGTTTTAAGAATTAAGAGATTTGATGACTGAGCCACTGTCAGTGATATCTAAAAGACTGAATATCAAGAGAAGTTCTGGAGAAGGGCAAATGTACAGATTTTTAACATAAGGATCAGTTTTGAAAAGCAATGAGCTTGGCATTTATTCCTAGAATAATTCTCAAGTGTATGGTGAGTTAATGTATCAAAAAGGAAATAAAAATCACCAAGAGCTTAGCTTCATCCAGAAAAGATCATGCTAGACTAAGTTCACAATCTCATTTCCTTGTTTTACAAGACTATATGGCTCACAGGTCATGGGAATATTTCCGAGTTTACACTGATTTCAAAAAAATATACTTGCTAACATCTCTCATACTATTTTTATTTAAAAGATAGAGAGACACGAGCTAGATGATTTTCATTTGGAATTGCTTCAGTGACACAAAGAATATTTACACATTAATAAGAACTCTTTGCAAGGAAGTCTCCAGTATAGAGTCCCAGAAATCTGTTCTTGGTCTTCTGATGTCTAATATTTTCATCACTGGATTTTGTAAAGGTATAAAACCTACACTAATGAAAATCACAAATGACAAAGTTAAGAGATATAACTTATACACTGGATAATAGAAGCAGGCACCAAAAATATGTTGGCAGCCTAGAACATTGAGCCAAATAAAGCAAAAGGTTAAAAAAAGACAAATAAATAAAATTAATGAGGATAAATAAAAAGTCTTACACCTCAAAAAATCAACTTTGTAAGTATACACGGGGAAAGCACATTTCTCTGAAAAACATATATAGGGTTTAATGTACTTACAGCTGAATGTAATGTCAGTTGTGTGATACAGCAGCCACAGAAGCTAATGTGACTGGAAGATAAAGTCAAGATGATGAAGTGAGAGTAAGCACTTCTCTCCCACACCTCGTTCATAAATATCCAGAAAATACACCTGACTGAATTTTGATCAGAAAGGGCAAGCAGTCATCAGAGTGAGTCATTTTTCCAGCCCAGAGTGGTTTAGAAAAATGAATAGAGAGGTTTATGGAGAGGAAGAGATCTGGCCAGGAGTACATGGTTCCAGTTCTGAAGGCCCTGAGCATTCTATGTCCCAGGGACTGATAGAGGGACCAAAGAGATCACCAAAAAGAGATACACACAAATTTAAAAGAAAGAGATAGAAGAGAATATATTTGCTTCAGGTGAAGTGAAGTAAAAAAAAAATTATGATCTCAGTCAAAACAAAAGCAAAAATAGACCTAATTAAAAGTGATAAAAAGTGAAACTATATTTTGCAAAAAGGAACCATAAAGAATTACTATTAATATGAAGTACATATGCATGAAATAGCATAGTATCTAAATTCTTAAGTGAGAAGTTAAATGAGTTTTAGTAAGAGACAGTAAAACTATAATAATAGGGGACTTCAATTTATCCCATATCAGATATAGATAAATCACACCAAAAGATAAACAAGAAACAAGGCAAGGATTTGAATAGAATTTTAGTAAAGTAAGATATAAGAGAATTCTGGAGAATATTGAATGGGAATAGAAAGAAACATACCCATTCTCAGCTATATATGGCACATTCACAAAAAAAAAAAGACTATGTTTTAGAATATAAGAAAACTCAAAACCAAATGCAGAAAAGCAGAAATATTAGATGCATCTTTTATTGACCATAATGCAATAAAATTACATTCAATAAAGAGCCTTTAAATCAAAGATGAAAATGAACTGGAAACTAAATAACTAAACCACAAAAAACAAAGCATAGACATAATCAATAATTTCATAAAAATAATGGCAAAATTTATGAGATGCCACTAAAACAGTAATCAAGAGAAAATATATCTCATTAATAAACAAGGAAAAGAGCAGATTAATGAATGGGACAGAAACAAAATCCAATAAACTAAAAACCTCCAATTAAACACCAAAATTTAAATCCTAAAATGTAGATATTAAAAAGACAGTGCTTTGTTGTTGTTGTTGTTTCATTACTTAGGGTCCTTAAAGTCCTTTACAGTTTCCCAGAGGCAAGTCAGCCACTCTCTGCCTAGTGCTTTGTTCAATTTGTCAATTTGTTCTGCCTGCCCAGATATACAGATTCGTGAACAAATTCTATAGGTATCCTTCTAAATGCATATTGCAATTTAGGTAAAATGCATTAATCTTTCCTATATATGTATAATCAGGTTAACTTTCATTGAATTATTATAAATCTATTCCAGGAGGCATTGCAGTTTTCTGGGTTGATTCAATGACTACAATGCCATCTATAAACAGAAGCAGTTGAAAAACATTTCCACCCACAGTATATCCTTTGACTCTTCCTTGAATCTCCACCATCATATATCCTTGTTTTAGGACTTATCTGATGTCTAAAGTTAGAGGGTCATTATATAGTTATTTCAATTTTCATGAGTTCCAAATAACCTAAATATATTACTATGTTTTTAAAGTAACACTGGAAAACATAGGAATAGATGGATCTTTCCTTTTTTGTGATATTTATGTAAAACCATTATTACATGCAAAGGCATAAAACCAAGGGTGTTCCAATAAAATTGGACAAAAGTAAGAATATTCATTATCACTGCTATTTGATATGGTGTTAAAATTGCTAACAATAGCAATGAAAAGAACTGAGAAGAGTGAGTGTATATGACATTTAAACATAAAGAAATTTGAATGATAATATCACAATCCTTGTAGAATATACAATGTAAAAATAATAACTAGCATTTATAGTGTCTTTTTTAAGATTTGTGATGTATTCTCTAAATATTATCTCATTTTATCTTCATGACAATCCTAGGTCAGAGGTGTTTATATTGGGAGGAAAAGTAGAAAAGAAAGACTGACTGAATTATCCACTTTTCATCTTTGGTCTACACAACTATACCATCTAGTTCCATTTCCACTTCTCTTGAGTCTATGAAACACAGAGGTCAAAATACAATTTTTAAAAACTTAAACTGTCTTTTTTGGTCTAATATAAAACAGAAAAGATCAAAACCCTTCATATATAAATATTTCATCTCCTGTGGTCTTTTCTTGACTATGCCACAAGGTAATGTAACATTCATCAAACTCTGTCCTATTGTTGTCCAAAACAACAATAGTGATGGAGGCTATCCAAAAATGAGTAATTCTGTTTTTTTTTTACTAATAGGAATTTTTGTGTGTAGTAGGATTGTATCGGGCATTTTTGAAGAGTATCATATTATTAAATGTGTTCCCCTGGCTATAAATGAATGATTTTCTGTAGTAATACACAGGATAAGTTCAATTCTTTTTTAAAACTAGCTAGGAATTTAGTTTTGTCTCTCTGACATACACATCTTTTTTTCTGCTTTCTATAACAAACACACAGAAGCATTCAATGAAGTTCCACTCATCAGTATCACACATTCTATACAGGAAAAAAATATATTTTGTCTTCTGTCTTGTCATTGTTCATTAGTGGCATTCCACGATAGTCCTTTTGATTTGCTGGTTTTTACATCTGTTTTGTGACATGCACAAACTTTTCTGAAAAAGATTCATGAGTTGTCATTATTCCACATTTATCTGCACCACACTCTCTTTCTTATCTATTATCCTTTAAGAGATCTAAGTCCCTTTGTATCTGGGCATCCTCTGTACCTCATTATCTGCCATCCCATTCTCATCCTCTTCTGACTGGTGGAGTTCTTTGTTCTTTGCCTTTCATTTTCAGAGGCAAATATCAATACTCCTCACACTGTTCTAATGTTCAAAATCAAAAGTCCCATTAGAGATTCTTTCTAAATATGTTATTCATATTCAAAGTTTCTTTTTTATTTATATTGACTCATTTTTATATTAAAAATACACACATTTGTTTCAATTGGCTATACCCTTTGATCTACTAAAGGAGTGGAAAAAATAATCTGCCATTGGGTATTGTCAACTCATATTTAGTGACACACAAAGACTTGACTTTCACTCAGACCCATCTTCCTCCCTATCATTCATACTTAATGCCACATATTCTTGACTTCTTGACTTTTTTTAATCTTATATGTTGAATGGCACACAAATTAGTCCTATATTCCTCTTTGGAGCCACTTGTCATTATTTATCAGCATTGACTGAGTTATCATTGTCATCTATTCATTAGCCTTCTCAAGATTTAAGTCTCTTCCTGTGTATAATCTCACTGTATTATTCATCACATTCTGTCAGCATTACCAGTCCTCTTTCTGTTGTCATCTAGTTTTACAGTAATAGATCATTTTCTGGGCCGAATTTCTTATTAATTCCAGAGCTGCCACACTTTTAACTATTAACATTAACCTTGATGTATTTTCTCCTAAACACTCACTGCCCAGATGGATCACAACTCAGTCATCCTAAGAACACAGTAAGTTTTCCATCACCATTCTTATTTAAGTGTTCCATCATTTCATAACCTTTCTGTTTCTGTTATACCCAACAACGAGAACTGCCAAATATTGAGTAAGACTTTGTTCCCATCTACCAGTCTCAGAGAATAGCTCTAGTCTAATCATGTGGGGAAACATCACCATCCCATCACATCCCTTTTTTTGAATAGATTGTTTCATGACAGTTGGGGATGGGGGTTGGACTAAAGAATACACTAAATAATAACAACACATATAGCCCCATTCCTCCAAGAAAATAAAATGGAGAGGAAGGTCTGAAATCATGGTTTCATTGTGTTCTCTTTAACACTGCTTTTAAATTCCTTGGAAAGTCAACCCCCAAAACTAAAATGAGCTTGGCTCATAAAGTAATACTGCAAAGACCAAAAAGCAGTACTCATCTTGACTTCTCATCCACTAAACAAATTGTTGCTAGTAAGTGATTTAATGTGCTGAATATTGGTCATATATAAATCAGGTAATGTTCTAAGAATAGTTCTATCCTTGAACTAAGGACATTATTTATCTCTAACACGTTTTCTCCTGAACTATTTGATTATCTTTTATGGGCATTTCTACAAGAGCCCCCATAACTAGTGGCCATTAAACCTCATAGGAGAAAATTAGATATTACCAACTTAGGAGATATGAATGAGAAAGTGTACAGGTGCCATTTAGACCCAGATCAGGGCAATAAATGGACTTATTTTGGCATATACTGTCACTAAAATGAAGAGAGAAAAGAAATAAATGACAAAATACACTTTAATCTCTCATAATTTCCTAGACTCCAAAAGCAGCTAAGAAACTTGTGTCTCTCTTCTTTATATTGAATATGGCAAAGAGAAATATTATAACAGAAAAATGTCCATATCAGCTACACAGTAAATTCTGTGGGATGGAAAATTGTTAAAGATCTTTTGTATATCCCAGAGTACCTTGGACAGTATGATGCATGTAGTATAGATGTTCAATAAATAATGGATATGAGAATGAATGAGTGAATAATGCTGCCTTATTTCCATGACTACTTCACTGACTGTTCTGAATCATAGTGCTAGGATAGCAGTGAAACATTAAATTCTGGCTTCCTTCTACACTTTCAGAGAATAATAGCACTTTTTCTCTCACGAGCTTGGCTTTTGTGCCCAAGCCATTGCTGTTTTCTTAGATTGCAGCATCTCCTCTGGCCTTTTCTCTCCTAACTAAACACTGAGTTGATATTTACCGTCTAAAACACAGTAGACACAGGTGTTGCTACAAATTTCGTGTTGCACTGCACTGCATGACTTACAGCATGTTTTATCATGGTGCCACATTTTGGTCTTAATAAAACACAGCCCAGCACAGCATGACACTCACTATAATCTAATTAAATGCAATGCCAAGGGAAATATGTCACTATGAAGGTGAAAAATACAGGCTATTTTCTTCTCCTTTCTAAACTAGGGGAAACCTAGGTATGAGTTTAGTGAGCTATTTAATGCACTGATGCTTCAGGGGATGGTAAGGAATTTACTTGCTTACTTCCTCTACACCTCACCAGCAGGACTTGGCTTTATCAATGAGTCACTCTTGAAAGAAGGATAATAAGAGTGAGAAAAAGGACAAAGAAGAGAAAGGGTGAGGAGAAAAAGCAAAAGGAGATAATATAGCCTTTGTGTAATTGGGCCACTAGCAATAGCTCAATTCTTCCTTAGGAAGGAAGGAAGGAAGGAAAAAATAAGAAAGAAAATAGACATTTTTAAGCATCCCCACTGAAAATAAAAAGACACCATGCCAAGTGCTAGACAATGTTTAACTTATTTAAATGTCAAATTAACTCTGAGAGGTATGTGCTACTATTATCCCCATTTTAGAGAGCAGGAAACTGAGGCAGCCAAATGTTAAATAATTTGCCCAGGCAGGAAACTGAGACAGTCAAATGTTAAATAATTTTCCCAGGACCAAATAGCTGTCTGGGGTGTCTGGAATTGAATTTGAATTCAAGTTTTCTTGACTCCAGGCCAGTACTCTTTCCATTCTTCCACTAGCAGCCTGGTTTAACAATATTAGAGAAGGGATAGCATGGTACAGTGGGGGAAAAAAAAAGAAAACTACTATATTTGGCATCAGAGGATCTAATTTCAAATCCTAGCTCTTCCACTTACTATCTGAGTGACTTTTAGAAAGACACTTCACCTCCCTGGCCCCAATTTCCTGATCCACAAAATGAGGAAGTTGGACCAGATGGCCTTTAATGTTCCTTTGAGTTCTAAATCTATGAACCTACAAAGATATATCATTCAAAATATCAGGGAATAAGAAGTTGACCTTGGTAAAAAGCAAGAGAGGTTGTGATTGTGTCCATCTTGATTAGCCCTATCAACTCACTCTCTAAAAGGACATATATAAACTGTCTCTCCAAACTAGTTTTTTGCTCTCTAAATGAGAGATAGGATCTATAAGTCAAATTATATTAACTTGAGCAAATCACACAACCCTCTCTGCACCTATAAATAAGGAAAAATAACTATATTTTCAGTAATAGAAGTCATTTCTTGGACTATGGTGCTGACGTTAACTGGAAAGATTATGGGAATAGTCACCAACCATGCTACTCAGTTGGCTGAATCTAAAGGTGGTTTGATGTACACATACTTGTGCACTACAGGTTAAAAAAAAAATCCCTACCACACAGTTATTGCTGAGGACTGAGGAGATAAAGCCTTGTATCCAGTGTTCTAGAATAAAAGAACCAGAACAAAAGTCTCACCTTTGCTATATATCTATACCAGCCCATTCTCAGTATACTGACAGTTCTTAGAATATCTAACTGAATTATTTTTGTTTTTATTTTATTCCAGACTGTATATTAATATACTTTTAATAATAGTTTTATGACATTTCATAATATACATTTTCCATCCCTTCCCTTTGCCCCCTCCCCAACATGGCAGGTAATATAAGTTGTAAATATATCATACAATGCATATTTTCTTGTTCATCATATTGAGAAATAAGATACATATCACTTACCTGAGAGAAAAATTCATGAAGAAAATAAAGTGAAGAATGCATTCCGATTACCTCAGTTCCTTCTATGGCAATGGGTCACATTTTTCTTTATGAGCGAACCCCTTTGAACTGTTCTGGATCCCTGCCCTGCTGAATAGTTAATTAATTCACAGTTGATCATTGTACATTATTTCTGTTACTGTAAACAATATTATCCTGGTTCTTCTTACTTCACTTTCCATCACTTCATATAAATCTTTCCAGGCTTTTTTGTAATTATCTTTTTTTTGGCATTCCTTATGGCACAATGATATTCCATTACAATCACATACCACAGTTTTTTCAGTTGATTTCCCAAACTGGCATCCCTTAAGTTTCCAGTTCTTTCCCACCACACAAAGAGCTATTATAAATATTTTTGTACAAGTAAGTCATTTTCCTCCTACTTGGATCACTTTGGAATAAGACCTAGTAGTGGCATTGCTGGGTATGCAATTTGCATGCAACAGTTGATGGTCCTTTGGGCGTAGTTCCAGATTGCTCTCCAAAATGGTTGTAGCAATTCACAGCTCTACCAATAGTGCATTTGTGTCCCAGTTTTTCAGCATCCCCTCAAGCATTTATCATTTTCCTTTTTTTTTGTCACGTTAGTAAGTCCAATATATGTGAAGTGATAGCTCAGAGTTGTTTTTATTTGCATTTCTCTAATTAATAGTGATTTGAAGTCTGGAATATATTTAGATAGCAAATCACTACAGGATTTAGTGCTCTTAGGAAATTTGACTCCTATAACATTTAATGATTCTCTTCTTCACTACTGGTTGTATGAACTTGATGTATCTTGCCATAGAATTGCCATCAACTGAGCAAAATAAAATAGCAAAATCCCTTCATGGAAACCTATATATAAGAAATCAGAGCCTATGTCTGAATCAATTGAGCTAAAAACTAAATTGGTCTAGAATTAAAGTTAGTTTTTAGTGAGTTATTTTTTAGGTTCAGATCTGGGATTTAATGTCCTAAACCCCTGTCCTCAGATACTAGGTGGGGTAGATGGATAAAAAACCAAATACCAAACATTATTTCTAAAATTCTCAGTCTAAATAACCCCTAAAGTCCTTTCCAAATTAAAAAACTATGATTTTTAATGTCAATAGATCCATGGCCCATAATTGTTGATTCATTGCTATTCTATATAAGGAAATCATTCCTTCTCTATTTCTATTTGTTTATGTGACCTGTGAGCTACTTAAGGACCAGGACTAGGGAATAAGTTCTTTCTCTGAAAAATACTGGATGTTTAACTAAATATACAATATCAGTATCCCACATAGCTCATCATGCATGCCCATGAACTCAGCAAAAATTAAGAATTTATGTTATATGAATGTAAATTATATGTGTGTACATATGTATGTGTATATGTGTACATACACCCATATCCTCTCATGGACTTGTATGATCCATTCAGGAAAGCAAACTACATACAAAGTTAGTATAATGACCATAATCCAAATATCTCAAAGAGTTTAGCCACTAAAGGGAGGAAAATATAGAATAAAAATATAAAATGATAATTAGTAAGGATGGTCAGATCAAGGGAAGAAGCAAAAGGGAAGTGGTCATTATCAGGAAGAAAATGGAAATTAATGAGAGAGGGGGAATGATAAGACAATTTGCTATAGAAGACAAGAAACAGTAAAATGGAAGGCATGTGTAAAGGGAGAGAAATACTACCTCTTCTTGTGAGACAAGAATGAAGATGGATATAGTAGGGGGAAGACATTTGAGTGATATGAGATGAGGAAATGTGAGCGAATGGTCTCAATTTTTTAGTGATATATGAGGCAAAGTTCTTGACTGAAAGGATTGGGGAGGAATGCTACAAGAGACCTGAAGGTTTGAAAGTTTTGAAATATCCACTGTGGTGCATAGGATGATAAATTGATTAAGAAGGTGTAAAAGTACTGCCTTATTGCAATGATGGGCCCAATTGGGATCATGTAATATAAATTTGTAGTGAATCTAGTCAACATGGTTTAGGGATTTTTTACAGTTCCTTTCAATAACACATCAATAGAAGAAAAGGTATTATCAATAATAGGATAAGGAGCAAAGGATACCATAAAGTTGAATTTGATTTGCTCAGGGAATAAGACAGAGAAGGAAGGAAAATATGGCCAGTGCATTTGGGTGATGGCTTGAAAAAGAATTGATGTATGGAAGAATTATAAATTATGATGAGGATGAAGAGCAAAGTTAGGGAGTCATAAGGCAGAGGGAAAGAAAAAAATGACAAAAAGATTATGATTAGGCAAAAGAATTTTAGAATTTATGAACATGAAAATAGAACACTGCAAGATCAAGGATATGACCATCAATGTGTGTGAGTAGCTAAGGTGGCATAAAGGAGTAAATGATAGGAAATGAGTAGATTGAAGACATGCAAAAGTTAGGATGTTTGAAGGAGGATCAGTATATATGAAGTCTTCTATTACTAGGATAAGAATTAGGATGGAGAAAATTACTTTTAGGGTGGCACTGTACTCACTGAGGAAAGATGAAGAGTATCTTGGAATTTGGTAGCTATCAGAATCTTGACTGAGTGATAGAGAGTAAGTGAACCTCAAAGGAGGAGAGGTTAATAAATAATGGTAGTTGAGGGAGAGTTGGAAAGTTTACAGTGAGGAATACAGAATATTCTACTGTAATGAAGAGGGGTGAGAACAAGAGAAAGAGAGAGGCAATGAAAGAACAGGGGTGAAAATGAGAAAAAGAGAGAGGCAAATAATGCTAGAAAACTGGAGAAATAATAGTACTATTAATAGAGATTATGATGTTGATGTGAATAAGGGCATTTCTATTCCTCTTGTTCTCTTTTTCTTTTTTTTTCTGATTGTATAGATCTCACAGTTTCCATTTATCTCACTTTATCTCCATTTGCCTATATGGGTCCATCTATTCCTATATTTGTGTAAATGTTTGAAATTTTCTTTAAAATGTTATCTTGTATTTTTCTTGACTGTATCTTTGACTCTTTCTGGGTCTCTCTCATTACTTTTTTTAATTTGTGAGCTCCTTAAGGGGAAGTTCTAAGATAGACTTTCTCTCAATTTTTATACCTTCTTTCCCTACTTTTTGCCCCATATTTCCTAAAGCAATGCAAGCCACTCAGGATCTGTTTAATAAATTGCCTTAGAACAGTGGTTCTCAACCTGTGGGTTGTGACCCCAGCGGGGGTCAAAAGACCAAAACACAGGGATCACCTAAAGCCATCAGAAAATACATATTTCCGATGGCTTTAGCCGCTGAAAAATCGTGCTACTTTACAGCAAGATCTCAGAAAGAATGGGGACCCCGCTGCCCACACATTGTACTAATATTAGTTACCTATCAGCAGCCCTTCCCCTATGAGGGGTGATGGATTTACCCTGTTGCCTGGAGACTGGACTCAAATAGAGACCCAGAGAGGGCACCCTAGGAGCTGGCTCTGGAGGGGTTAAGAACGAGTCCTGGTATTTACATTCCGAATCATAACTGTAGCAAAATTACAGTTTTGAAGTCATTTTTTGGTTTGGGGTCACCACAACATGAGGAACTGCATTGCAGGGTCATAGCATTAGAAAGGATGAGAATCACTGCCTTAGAAAATCAAGATGGAAATCTTAGCTTGGTCTCCTCAACACATATTTCAAAATTTATCTCCCACAATCAGCTGTCAAGACATATCAATCTTATCGCCACATCTTTTTTGTGTCCATATCCTACCCTTCACTCACACAATGACCACTCTAGTCTAGCCTCTCATCATCTCTCATGTGGATCATCAAAATAGACTTCTAATTGAACTGCTATTGTCTAGTTTCTCCTCTACCAATCCATCCTTGATCCATCTGCCAAAATAATTTTCCTAAAACATAAATCAGGTCAGATCATCACTCCCATTTTTGAAAATATTTTACTCTTGCCTCCAGAATTTAAAAAATATGAATAATAATGGCCTGAATAAACTTGCTCCAGACTATAATTCTAGACTTATTTCACATCACTTCCCTTCATTGATCCTGCATTTAATCAGTCAAAAAGCCAACACTGTGCTAGGCACAATGAATAAAACAATTTCAACTCTCCAGGAGCTTACATTCCAATATGGAAGATTTTTTTAATATATAAGTACATAAAGAATAAAGAGAATAAATACAAATACAAATAATAACAATGTAGTTAAGCATAAGATAATTTGAGATGGAAGACACTAATAGTTAAGGGATTATGAAAAACTTCCTGCAGAAAATTATACCTAAGCTACACTTTAAAGCTAGAAAGGGACTCCATTAAGTAGAGGTAAGAATGTAGTTCATTCTAATCATGGGAGAAATTGAGTATCCACAGATGCAATGTTATATGTAAGGAACAGAGAGAAGCCAGTTTGGCAAAACTGAAGAGTGTGGAGAGGAAAGAAATAATATCCAGTTGGACTGGGAAGATAGGCTGGGACTAGACTGAAGAGAGTTTAATGGCTAAACAGAGGAGTCTATATTTTACACTAGAGGCAACAGGAAGCCTCTGGGTTTGATTGAGTCACACAATCAGATTCGTGCTTAAGGAAAATTACTTTGGCTATGGTATGCAGACTGCTCTGAAGTGGGGAGAGATTTGAAGGAAAGAATTTAGAAGTGAAGGTCTGAACTCCACCAATGAGATCTCACAACTCTAACTATTGTGAGAGTATACCACTTATTTTTTTATTTCTTTAAAGTAATCAGCATGCTTTTCTCTGAATTAAATTAAATCTCCTATAAGATTTTCAAATATGCACACCTAAATTCTACTGTTTAAAAGTTGAGCTGGGAAATATCAGTTTTTCACATCTCTTTTCTATATCCTTGACTATCCAATAAAGTGGTATAGAAGTTACCTAGGATGACATAGAGAGAATTTTGACCCAAGAATTTTTCTGCACATCTCATATAGTATGCTATTTTTTCCTTCAAAACTACCTTTTTATAACCGTGCCTATGGGCAAGAACCAGACAATCTATAAATTGTGAAATACAGTCTGCTTACGTGAGGAGAAAATCTTGATTCATGATTTTTAAAGCACAAAGTTTAAGAAGTAAAAGAGACCTTAATGGTCACATAATCAAATTCCTAATTTTGTACATAAGAGCATTGAGGTCAAAGAAATGAGATAACTTACTCAAGATCATATGACTAATTAATCTTAAATTCAGGACCAGAACCCAAGACTTCTAATTCCCAGTGCAGCATCTCTACTACAACATCAATCTTTTTTCCCCCCTTAAAGATTTAAAATACAATAAATGGTAGAAACAGGTGACATTCCTACTTGGTTCAATAAATTAATTGTTCATTTTAATTTGTAAAAAAGAATTTCTTATTCTCTATTAATGAGACTAGTAAATTCTTGTTCCTACTCTTGGTGAGGTCAATTTTTAACTTAATATTTGATTAAATTTTAAATAGGCTTTAAGTAAAAAAACACAGCAGATAAAGCTTATATTAGTACAACAGTTTTCTATTTTCATTTAAAAGTTCTTTAATCCAATTTGGTTCTAATCTACTATCAATTCAAATAAATTATTTCAATTAACTTTATTATGTTTTCCTTCTTTGGTGTCTTATTGTAATGTCTCATTGTAGTGCAATGATGACTTTAGATTTTCAAAGTCTACACAAAGAGAACAAACTCTGGCAGGATCTACACCAATCTGAAAATAATGTCAAGGAAAGTGTTCTAGTGAAAAACTAGATCTCTGTCATATGAGGATCAGTCTAGTTAAAGCCTCCAAAGTCTAATTACCAAAATGGTGAACACAATGAATGACTCTTTTCCAACCAAAAACATGGCTTACACAGACTATCTACCAAGATACTGAAGTACCATCATCTCCATTAAAGGAGGAAGTACTCATGCCATTAATGAAAGAAATCCTCATATTTTTGAGTTATACATTTTTAAGTCTTTGCACTACAGAACTTTGGTTGTGTCACACCATCACCTTCATGATGTAATTTAAGTGTAATTCTTTACAGATTTTCTAGTTCTGGGCTCAGAGCTTGAGCTTATCTTTCAGGTTGGTGCCAGGGTTTACCCAGAAGATGCTAGTTTTAGTTGAACAGATTCAGCAACTTCAGAAATATGTAATTCTACAGAGATCTAAAACCACCTTCCAAATATTTGGCAAATTTTTATAGTTCTAGTTTGTACAATGTTAATTAAAGGCAAAATTGAGATTTGTTACTAAATTGTATAAAAGTATGACATTTTTAATCCATTTCAGTGAATCTAATCCTATTCTATTTAGTAACTCATGTGAAAGGCACTGTTATATATTGGGGATAAAAGAGTTTTTAATTGCACAGACCTTTTCTGAAGGACCTCACATTCCACTATGACCTGCATTTTGTAAGTATAATTCAAGACAGGGTGTAATAGAAACATAGGAGAAAGATTTATACAAAATATATACATCAAGAAAACTTGAGAAGGGAGAAAATATACTTTCTGAGGAGAAAAGTACTTTCAATTGAGGAGATTCAGGAAGGTTCACATGGTGATATCTAAATATGAAACTTAAGTGAAGATAAAGATTCTGGGAGGGACAGTTGAGAAAGTCTTTTACTTCTGGTATGAGAGATAGCTTGTATGAATAAACTGAGGCAGGAACCTGGAGGCAGGAAATGTAACATAGTCTTCAGGGGAAAATAGTCCAGTTTGGATTGATGGTGAATTTTGTTATTTGAAATGGAAAACTGGAATCACTACATATTCAGTGATGATAGAAATCTTGATTCTTTTGGAAAAGGCAATTTAAGCAGAGTTAAGAAACTCTAACCTAACCTCTTTGTGTACTCTATACCTAGACATGTAAAGTTAAAATCAGTCAATTATTTCTTGGTATGATTTTGCCTTCTTTAATTATTTTTAAGTTCAAATTCTTTTCCTCTCAAGAAGTATCAGGGCATGGGTGGACCACACACATCTGGTTGTCACTAGAAACCCATATTGGAATAATCATTTAATGACAAATTACTCTATTAATATGTTCTGGTGAGTCTTTCCACAGACAAGTTACTTTCTTCTCACAAGCTATTTGTCATATGTCTTTTTAAGTGATCATTCTGGAAAGGACTAAAAATGGCACACATTTTTCACCCAGTCATTGACAGTGACCAATGAGTATGTTTCCCTGGGCATATGCTTGGCAGGTGGCTTGTCTTATTTTAAAGCAGAATTGTGTATTTTCTTTTCCCTTATTAATGAACTTATTTTTTGACATTGGCTGTCACATTTTTATGTATATCACAGTCTTCTGAACACTAATAAGCAGATGAAGAAAAACTTTGATTTGCTTGGTTGATTGCTTACCTTCTGTAGAAATCATCTAGTTACTTATTAAGTGAAATCATTACATTAGTCTTACTGAGGAGCTGAAGAGTATCAGCCATTTCAGATTCAATGAATAACATAAAAGTTTGAGTAAGGTCTGACCCAAGTGTCAAGCAGCTGAGCATCTATTGATCTAGTTGTTTTTCTACTTTTAATTAGATATTGACTTCTGTGCTTCTTTTAATAATGTAAAATGTTACATTTTACATTAGAAACATATTAGAACTATTAGGGAAATATAGAACTTTCCAGTACTTTCCTAGGAACCCTAATCCCATATACAATTCCTACAAAAACAAATCAAAGGAAGAATTATATTACCTGTATAAATTAACATCCTTTATTTAAAAAATCCAAAACTATTCAATATGATATTAAAGAGGCATAAATAAAGAAGAAAAGAGATTCAAACTGCCAAAAACAAGGTCTAGGGGAAATCACTAGCAATTTCTTGTATTCTAAATTATTTTCCCAAGAAAATGTTTAATTTAGGTGCCAAGACTTTCCAAAGAACAATGAATGACAACAACAAAAAGAATTCCTATTCTCTGAGGCCATTAAGATTATGAATATTTTTCAAAATGGTTGGGTTCTTCTTCCCTACAATACTAACATTTCTCAAACGAGGATTCCCCTTATATCAGAGCTTATTTTTTTAAACCTCTACCTTCTCTCTTGGTATTCTCGAGTTACAGAAGTGAATAATGAGCAGATGAGTTAATGATGGGAGCAGTTGTTATCCACATTCTTTCCAAGTCTTGCATTCTGTGTAATCTTTGGAAATACAACAGTAACAGAATACAGTGATGATACATCCCAGTTGTGAGACCTATGGGATCCAGGGAAAAGAAAAGTGAATGGTGTGCTTCCTTGGCAGTATCAAACAAGGTAATCTGAGGAATAGAAAATACTTCCATTACTCTGGAGCCCAAAAGTTATAGTATCTGCAAAATAATGAATGGGACAATACACCAACTCTGGAGAGACTTGGAAGGAATGAAGAATAATCGTGCCACTCTTATTTTCAGTACTGAATTCAATCCATAATTTGAAGTTATAGAGATAAATTCCATGGGTTCCTATAGACATGAAACAGGTTTGTGTGTCTAATATATCTTGGCCCTGTACATTTTCAAGCAAATAACTGAAACATTCTTTAAGCAGGGAATTTATGTCTTGTGACTATCTGTAACTTCTTGTAACTGGAGAGGAAGGATCAAAATATTTCCCTTTTGTTTATTTTCATATATCAAAGGGAGGCTTCAAAGGATTACAATTGTTTTTAAATTTTCTGTCAATAAAATTGACTTGAGAAAAAATGTGAAATTAGAAAGTCTTTATTAAGCAATGAAATACATGCACAAGGGAGTAAATGAGCCTAGTTTCTAATTCCTCAAAATGCAATAGCTTAAACAAAACTCCCTATTGGAGGTATATGCCACTTTAAATTATTTTGTTTGGGGGCTGTTTTTGTCCTGTTTTGGGATTTGGGTGGTGGTAGCAGTATTGGGTTTTGTAGGTTGTTTTGTTTTGTTTTTGAAACTAGTTTTCTTTATCTCATCCAGATTAGAAGTGACCACTCATGGGTCCAATTTCAGTAGTAATTGTTTTGACCTCCTCCATTTCTGACTCTGGCCAACTTGACCCTCCTAAGGCAAACCCCATAAGTTCACCGTATAAGTATAGGACTTATTGTGGCCATCAAATCACATAGGTACAGGATTTGTTGTGGCAACCCAATCAGTGTTGACTCAACTACAGCTTAGAACTCAAGCTTCATCAATCTACCAGCCTCAGCATCCTCAGGAGCAGGGGTTACAGGTGTTCCACCACTCCCAACTTGTAGATATGACAGTAAAAATAATTGTTTGAAATTGAGGGGAAAGCTACATTTTCCCCCTCCAATAATATTTCAGAGTATGAATGGGGGAGAATATGAACCAGGGAGTCCCTTTACTTCCTGTTCAACATTCTTATACTATGACTGGCATCTCGGGAGAAGACATTGGAGCAAAACCGGTGTAGTCTTCTTCCTTGTCTGCATATGGGACAGAATTCCTTGTCCTAATATTAACCTCAGGGCAGCACTCCTTGTTGGCCCATAGGTTGTTTTCTTTAAGGAAGTCATGCTTCACAGTTTCTTTTGACAATTTAACATGAAGAGTAGCTTTCCTTTGATATGGCCCAGAGTTCATGCTTCTTGAACAGGTTGTCTGAGGTAAAATAAACCCACCATCTGTTCCCAATGCTTGTTTAATTTTGGAGGGAATCTAAAATTTGACTAACTGTGTAAGATGAACTGAGAAAACGTAAACAAAGCCTCTTTATTTAAAATTGACTAAATGCGTGTTTTTCCCATTCCAGACGATCTGCTTCCTTCCAGCTGTGCCTGCTCAATTCGTGCATCATTCAGAGAGCACCAATGTCACAGCGGTGAATAGGCAGAGTTCAAGGAAGATGAAGCTGTGCCAATCTTACCTCCACCTTCTGAATACAAATGCAAGCCCTTAGGAGGGCATCAATAATGCAAAAATAAGGCAGGGAAGCTGGGTTTACGCAGCCCTCCACGCATCAGCAAAAGCAGTTAGGACACACCACATTGAATGTGTCTAGGAACACTGACCATCTGCATGGATTCCAATTCTCCTTTTCCATCACCTTCAAGGGCTCCATGAATAAAGATGAAACCAACAGACACTCTGTCTCTTCTGTCTCTCTTGAGTACCAATGCAGGTTCACACTTAATAGACTTCCTTATCTCTTAGCGTAAGAACCACCTCAGAGATGCTGCAAATCCATAGCTGCAATCTTTTCTTTTCTGTTCTAAAGATATATAGGTATATTTATTTATTTATTCAAATCACTGAGGAAAATGATAAAAGGAGACATAACTGACAACGGGGGGAAATGTACTTATCTTGAGGAGATGCTGGGAACAGCCCAGTGTGTGTCTTTACCAAAAATATTCACCAAGTAACAAATGTGCCTCAAACCTTAGCATCCCACTTCCCTCTCCCAGGAAGGACAACCAAACTTGGAAGTAATCCTGGGTGAGCCTCTGGTGTCATGTTACCACTGTCACAGGGTAAGATGCTTTGAGCACCTTCTAAAAATCATTTCTTTCCTTTAACTATCTATTGGATCTCTAAGGCTTCTTGTGGCTTCTAAAATTGGGTGGGAGAGCAGATATTGACCTGGGTGGGAAGGGGGAAGAATCAGGATAAGCCTCTTATAAAAGAAATCACTTGAAATAAGCCTTAAAGGAAATTGGGAATTGTAAGAGGTAGTGATGAGGAGCCAGAGCATTCCAAGCATGGGGTATGACAAGTAAGGTACCCTGCATCAACCAAAAAAGAGTCTTTAGACAAAGACAGGGATGTCATATATGGGGAACAGCAAGGAGGAAAGATTAACTAGAGCATCAAGTGAATGAAACGGAATTATATGCAGTAAGTCTGGAAAGAAAGGCAGAAATAGATTGTGAAATGAATCTAAATGCCAGACATTGGTTCAAGAGATAATAGGGAGCCACTGGAATTTCTTTAGCAGCAGAGTGACATGGTCAGATTGATGCCTTAGGAACATCATTATATCAATCTGAAGGATTAACTAGAGAAGATTGAGATTTGAACCAAGACTATTTTGAACCAATTAAAAAGCTATCATAATAGTTTAAGCAAGAGGTACTGAGGAGGGGGCAGCTGGGTGGCTCAGTGGATTGAGAGTCAGGCCCAGAGACAGGAGGTCCTGGGTTCAAATCTGACCTCAGACACTTTCTAGCTGTGTGACCCTGGGTAAATCACTTAACCCACATTGCCTAACCCTTATCACTCTTCTGCCTTGGAACCAATACATAGTATTGATTCCAAGAAGGAAGGTAAGGGTTTAAAAATAAAAGAGGTAATGAGGACCCAAACTAGGGAGGTAGTCAAATAAGTGCAAAGAAAGAAATAGGCACAAGGGATGCTGTAGTAGTAGAATCGGCAAAACATCTGGTTATGAGAGGCAGAAGATAAGAAAAAGATAAGTTCCATTTTTGATATGTTGAGTTTGAAATTACTATGGACCATTCTCTTATTCTTCTCCCCTATCTTTCATGAAGAAGTAGCCCTTCTCCTTGCCAAAGCAACTTCTCTACATGTATCTTTCATCTGTGCTCTTACAAGTTCTCCATCAGATCATGCCAGCTATCATTCCTATTCTCCCTTGTCTTCAGTCTTGCATTGTCTCCTGGCTCCTTCCCTTCTGCATACAAATATGCCCATATCTCTTTCATCCTTTAAAAAAGCCTTCACTTGATTCTACCATCTCTGCTAGTCATCATCTTATTTCTCTCATCACTTTCATGATGCTAAAATTCCCCCAAAAAGTCATCTATCTTTTTCCTCCTTTCATTTCCTTCTAAACCTTTGGTGAACTGGCTTTTGACCCTATCACTTACCTCCAAAGTGACCAGTGATCTTTTATTTTTTTAGAAATAAAAAGAATCTTAATAATTTATTTATTTAGAATATTTTTCCATGGTTACATGATTTATGATTTTTCCTACCCCTCTTCCCTCCCTGCTCCTGGAGCTGACAAGCAATTCCAATGATCTTTTAACTGACAAATCTAATGATCTTTTCTCAATCCTGATCCATCTTGGCCTCTCTATAGCATTTATACTCTTCAAAGCTCTTTCTTTTTTTTACCATTTACATGTAATAAATTTCCACACATTTTCCTAAGTTATATGATCGAATTTATCTCTCTTCTTCCCTTCCCTTCTCCCTTCCAGTGCTGGCAGGCAATTCATTCTGGGTTATACATATATTATCGCACAATACATATTTCCATATTGTTCATTTTTGTAAGTGAATAATTTTATAAAACCAAGAACCCCAAAACATAAACGCAAATAAACAAGTGAAAAATCATATGCTTTCATCTGCATTCTGACTGCAACAGTTCTTCCTCTGAATGTGGGTAGCCTTCTTTGTCATAAGTCTCTTGATTATATTCTCTTCCTTGATATTCTTTCCTCAGTAGGTTTTTATGACTGCACTCCCCTGCTTCTCTACCTATTTCTCAAGCTTCTTTATCACATTAAGATGAACAGCTATTTTTTTTTAAATAGTCAAAGTACAATGATAAATTCTAGGGGCAAATTGAAAGCCAGGTCTGTAGACAGGAGGTCCGGGGTTCAAATATGACCTCAGGATTCATCCTAGCTGTGTGGCCCTGGGCAAGTCACTTAATCCCCGTTGCCTAGCCCATATCACTTTTTTGCGTTGGAACTGATACACAATAATAAATAATAATAATATAAACCTATATAATAAATATATAAATAAATAACATATAGATTCTAAGGTGGAAGGAAAGGGTTATAAAAAGGTATAAATACCATATGTTCTTCATCTTCTTTTCCCATATAAAACAACATATGTTTTAAACTACAATGTCATTGAACTATGAATTGGTCCAACCGTTCTAATGCCTAAAATAGTCGGACCCTTTAACACAGAAATCCCACTGTTAGGTCTATAACTCAAGAAGATGAATGATAGAAAAGAAAAGTCCCATAAACACCAAAATAAAACAGCAGCATGTTTTATGGTATAAAAGGACAATGTAGATGCCCATCAATAGAGGAGTCACTGAACAAATTGTGATACGTTCATACAATGAGGTATTACAACACCATAAGAAACAATAAGTGTGAAAAGATACAAAATAAAGTCAGGGAACTAAATGTTTCTTTAATTCTTTGCTATAAGAGACAGCTTTCTAGATGAGAGGGAAGAAATATAGTAAGAATAGAAGGTGATGTAGAAATATTCAAACATCAATAAATGTATTCTAAAAACTAGAAAATCTTTATTCTTCAGGTGTATCCATCAGGGAAGATGAGCCAAAAACTTCTACTTGCTATCACCACTCCCCAGATTCTGCTGGTTCATCCAGGACTGGATTTGCCTAGAAGGCAAAGTCGTTCAATATTACTTAAAATTTTATTTGCCATTTAGAACCCTGGCTCCCAGATCAAGGCTGCCATCTATGCCCCCCCAAAAGTGACATTGATATTGACCATGAATCCCAAGATGAAATGTAAGAGTAACCCCTCCTGGCCATTTCTGTGTTCTTTGCAGGAAGCAGAGGCAGTTGTATGGGCTCCAGAGCTGTCTCTTCTTGCTATCCATAGCAATTATTTAGTGGGCTGGGAGAGAGCAGATGCTGGTTGTAGTCCAAGTTCAGCTGGGCAGTATTTGCATAGCCTTGAGCAAATCATCCAACCATTCTAGATCTCAGTTTATAATCTCCAAAAGGAGAAGTTTAAGTTAAGTGATGGATAAGTTTTCTTTGAGCTGAGACTTTAGGTGACACGATGTCTATGAGCTAACCAGTCACTGACAACAGGAAATCATACAAATGAAAAGACTTGCTCAAAAGGAAGAGAGGAGGACAGAGTGCCAAGGAAGGTGAAAAAGACCTGAGAAGGGAGTCTGGGGTTCCTTTCCATTTTGCCAAGGGTGGGCCCTAAGGCTATTGCTATTGGTTATTCCATGAAATAAACAAGGCCTGAATGAAAATGATCACTCTGCTTGGCATGAAAACTGACAGCTTATGGTCCATTGAAACCCGGGCCTCCCTTTGATCTGTGAGAAAAATGACAAGTTCTGACAGTGTCGGCTTGGAAAGGATCAAATGGAATACTTGCTAGATTTTTTTTAATACTTTGCAAAAAAGACTTAAAAGAAAATTTAACATTTCACCATCAAAAAGAGGCATAATTGGCCTCTTCAGAACACTGAGTGAATAAGAAAAAAATTGGGGAAAACTGGAAAGGTCAGTTTGTTTCCTAAATTGGGGCAGTTACATTATTTTCCACAACCAGAGAAATGGAGGTGAAGATAAAACGCCTTCTTAGAAGAACCAAGCTGTTCTGTGAACAGAAGAAAAAAAAACTATTTAAACAGTTGGGCTCTGGCAAAGATGAAATGGACTAGAAAATACCTCCAGGTGTGATGTGCTGGCTGAGATCTTCACAGAAGATAATTTGCCTTCGGGGTGGCAGCAATATCCATTGCCACTATAGACCCACCCTCCAGCATTGCCCAGAGACCACTGATTCCTTTTGAAATGAAGTAGCCCCCTCCTCCCATTATCCTTTTCTCCTTTGTTGATCTGAAACAAACCGCTGAAACATTAAGCAATTTAATCAATATATTATTCTAAAGGTTTTCAGATTTAAGACATTGGAAAGATGAAAAGATAAGGTAATAAAGTGGATACATTTTTGCAAAGCTTGAGGTGCTATGAAAATATAGGCAATTATTATTTTAACAATAATAACAACATTATTAGTAGTATTAGTATTTCAGAACATTGGTTCTCCTACAAATAATAGTCATCATATTGTTAACACTGACACCAATTCATCCAGATGGCTAGGGAATTTAGTCTCATTCTCATAAACTTCTACTGTTAGGGACGTGGGCCTCAGAAGCTCACTTCAGAATTAAACAAATGTGTTTATCTAAGTTGTCACCATACTACTTAAAAATCTGTTTAGTTCCTGTCATCCAGAGATCCCACAGCAATTCACATGGATTATAATATTTAATAACAATAATGTGGCATAGGAAAAATAAAAGGAAAATAACCAATAGTTCACTTTTGAAAGGAGCATCAACTTCCAGGGGGAAAAGGGTTATCATGTGTCTAGAGTGCTGAGTTTGGAGACAGGAAGATCTGGGTTCAAATTTCACCTTTGGTTTTTATTAGCTATGTGCTCCTCAGTAAGACACAACTTCTGTATGCCTCCAGCAACTCCCTAGGACTTGTCTACCAAATCACAGTTGTAACGTCCTTAATGAAATGCTATGGCAGCTAGAATTCCCACAGTGATGAAATTAGATCCTTTGTTATTAAGTGTTAATCCTCATAACTCCAACTATCTCGTGTTAATTGTCTTTCTCCCAATATTGTAAACTCCTTGGAGGCAGAGATTAAATATACTTAAGAATATAGGATTTAGAAATGAAATATACCGTGGAGACCTAGCCTTGGTCTGTCTCATGAGGTCCAGTCCTGGATCCCCAACTACCCATTCAAATTTTGTCCCATGGTCACATCAAATTTAAAATTTAATAATAAAATAAAACAACTTTCTCTAAAAATCCACCCCTTCTAAGCTTCCATATTTCAGTCAAGGGCATCACTATCCTTCAAGTCACTTGGGTTTTTGATTTTAAAATCATCCTCAGCTTTTCATTCTTCCATATCTCCCCTATCCAATTAGTTGCTTATCCTTATTAATCCTACTACCAAAGAATCTGATGCATCCATCTCCTTTTCTCCAATTGCTTAGTCATCACCTTCATGACTTCTTGCCTGATCAATAAGCTTGAATTACCTCCCCTCTTTCTAATCCATTACCAACACAGTTGCCCAAATGATATTTCTAAAATCTGGGTACAACCAAGAATATTTTCTACTCAAGGAAATCCAGTGGCTCCCCATTTCCTCTAAGATCAAATACAAATTATTGTTTAGCACTTACACCCTTCAAAACCTGGTCCTAATCTCCTTTCCATATTTGTTACATATTACTCCCTTCATACACTAGATTTCAGCAAAAATGGCCTTTTTGCTCTTCCTCTCACAGGACCCTCCATCTCATCTCTGTTCCTTTGAACAAACTTTCTGTCCATCTCCCCCACCTGAATTGGACTTCCTTCTCACCCTTCACCCTTCAAATCTCTAGTTTCCTTCAAGGCTCAGCTCAAAAGCCATCTGCTACATGGAACTGTTTTCTAATCCTCCCAGATCCTAAGTGCCTCCCCGGAGAAATCACTTTGCATTTTCTTTGGGGATATTTCTATACATACATGTTCTTCCTCCAAACAGACCATAAGCATCTTGAGAGCAGCAGAGACTTTCATGTTTGTTTTTGGATCTCCAGAATCTAGCACTGCATATGGCATAAGTTAATCTTGCCATTTCATTTAACAGATGAACAAACTGAGACCTAAGGCAATAAATTGATATTTCCAAACACACAGAGGTAAGTGGAAATGGTAGGACTATTGCAGAGCTCTGAGTCCTCTTTAACAGATGCTGCTTCATAAAACCTTAAAATCCCAGTGGCTCCTTGCTATTAAAAAGGACGCCCCTTCTTACTAGCAGAATCTGACAACTCGCCCAGGACCTAAATCCAGGAGGCCAGTGCTAGTAGTCAGGGCCAAGGCCAAGCCCTTGGTCATTGCCTGAAGCACATTAATATTAGCCTTTAGATTGATTGGCCTTTGTATTACTCGTTACAGTTTCTTTGTCTCTTCCTCTGGGATTCTCTCTCTCTCTCTCTCTCTCTCTCTCTCTCTCTCTCTCTATATATATATATATATATATATATATATATATATATATATATATTTATCTTTCTCTCTCTCTCCATCCTTCTCCCCCCATCTCTGTCTCTCTCTCCCCCCTTCTCTCTCTGTCTCTATCTCTCTCTCCCTCTTTCTCTGTCTCTCTCTGTCTATGTCTCTGTCTCTCTCCCTCCCTCCAACACTCACTCCTTCTCTGTCTCTGTTTCTCTCTGTCTCTTTGGCTGTCTTTGGCTCTCTCTCTCTCTTTCTCTCTCTCCTTTTTAACAGTCTTTATTGATTGTGTTTCCCATTAGAATGTAACCTCTTTGAGGTCAAAAACTGTCTTCCAGGATTTTATTTGTATTTTAGCACTTAGCACAGTGTCCAGCCCATAAAAAGCCCTTAATTAGTGTTTTACTATCTCATCTAATCCTGTAGTACTGAAGACACTGTAGGTTTGTGATGCTGAAAGAAAACACTGTATTTAAATTGCTTTGTACATCTTGGAACCCTATTAAATATAATTAGCTATTGTTAGTTGTATGTTCTGGCCTGGATGATGAGCCCCATGAAGGTAAAACAATAAGTAACATTTCTTTTTTCATCTTCTATTATGCCTAGTACAAGGCTAAATCAGTATTCCATATTTGATGACCAATTAATTCTGAGGAGATTCTACCATCTGGCTAGTTCTGTGAATCTTGGGGACCTCTGGCTTCTTAGTTGGAAGATGCATCCTTGTTCCTATCTGCAGCGTGAAATATGGGAGATGAGCTCTGAGCAATTCAAGTAGACCTTGAGAGCCTATTAAAAAAGATTGGGGGGAAGAGGAGGAAGATTGAAGCAAGGAAACTTTCCGTATGGAAGAACAGAGAAAATGCTTTTCACCTCTGGAAGGACTTTGATAATGTTTGAGGAGATTCTCTCAATAACATCTGTAGAACCATTTTAAGAGGTCATGTGGTCTCCTAAGAGAAGATTTAGTAACCTTGTCCACTACTGAGGAGTCATGAACATTTGCTGAAAACCTGAATGAGCAAATGGTGTGGAGGGTTAGTGAAGATTTCTCATGAATTCAGGAAGCTTACTACCATTAAGTAATATTTAATGCTATTAATAATATTAATGATATGCTTAAAGCATCCCCTTTCAACCATCACCTTTCTAACAACAAGAAGAACGCTGACAGGAAGCCCCAGTCAGATATTTCTGGCTTACTTTTTAAAAACTGAAAGCAAAGTTCATAAACATTCCATTCCAACACCTCATAAAACATAGTTATAGATAGTTCTTCTTGCTTATATCCTTCTAATCACAATTTCCTCTTTTGTCCTAGGGGAAACTAAGAAAAGCTGAGCATCATTACCTTCAAAGTCCTTCAGTAGTATAAATACCATTCAAATCATACCTCAGCCTTCTTTTCTCCAATTATCCCAGTGAAAGTATAGGTTTTAAATTTGGAAAAGATTTATTTCCAAAGATGTACTTTAGTTTAGGTTCAACTCATATATGCAAAGTCAAATGTAATCTATGAGCAGATTAGTAAATAGTTTCTTCTAGTAAAAAACAAAAATTATTTTTAAAGTAACTAAGGAGGCAGCAAGGTGGTTCAGTAGATAGAATCCTGGGTTCAAATGTGGCCTCAGACACTTCCTAGCTGTATGATGTTGGGCAAGTCATACCCATTACCTATTCTTTACCATTCTTCTGCCTTAGAATAAATACAGAGTATTCATTCTAAGACAAAAGGTAAGGGTTTTTTTTTAAGTAACTGATCAGATTTTTCTGAGGCCAAGAAACCTATAGGTATGTATCTCAATGACAAATAATAATCCTATCATTATATATCAATGAGACCTAATTGGAGTCAAAGTATTTTTGTTGGTGGTCCTTCATTTTTTAAGAGAACCAATTAACATCATGAGCTGATGTCTTGACTTGAGTATGAAATGGATTTAACTGAGGCAGAGTTGTACAAAATTGTCAATCTCACTCTCTTCGAGAATCATCAGAGGTGAGTGGCAAGACAAAAGTCAGGATGACAAAGTTTTTTTGAAGGGTTAAAGAAAGAGCTCTCTATCTGCATTGCCCAGGAGTTCTCCTCCATTCTAGAATACACATCTCCATCCAAATCTACTGCTAGTATTTTGAACTATGGCTCAGAACTGAACCCAAATAAAACTTGGGATACCATCCACTTCATTCTTATGCTACTAAATTTTTGTCTACTGTGAAGTCTGGATTTGGCTCTCTCCTGATTGTAACAATGAAGGTACTTAGCTCTTCCTAGATTATGAAGATTGAATTGTAATCCCCTGTCTATTTGTTGATTTAATCCTCAGAAATGTAAGCACAGTACTTGAAGTTGAGTAGGAAGATCTGTGCATATTAGATCTGATCACCAAGGGTGTAAATCTCCCACTTAATCATGAGGTGGGAGATCTGTGACCCACATGTGTGATAATGGGTAATGAATTAGAATTAGCTAACTGCCTTTTGGGAAGTCCTAGAGCAGAGAATCAGCTGTGATTGGTAGATGTGGAATTAGTGGAAGTGACGCAAGAAAAAAGGTCTTTAAAAGAAAGAGACAAGGGCCTAACCGAAGTTGGTTGTTGGGTAGTGGAAGTTGGTCTTCTGGGAGTTGGTGGTAGTTGGTCTTCTGGGAGTTTGAAAGAGACACACTTGGAGTGGAATCTGTTGGAGTTGAGGCTAATAAAAGAATCTGCTGATTGAACTGACAACATGGTTAGTGTAAAGGCTGACTTCCTTCCTTGCCCTTTCTGGAGGCATGAGCTTCTGGGAAAGGCCCATGTCTTGAGACTCCTTTCCCCTGGCTGGGGCCTTAGAATTTCTACCTGGCTCAGAGAAAGCCAGAGCACTCTCTCTCTCTCTCTCTCTCTCTCTCTCTCTGTCTCTGTCTCCCTCTCTGTCTCTGTCTCCCCCTTTTTCTCTCTTCCTTAATATCTTCCCTCTATTTTAAAATAAACTACCATAAATTCCATTTGACTTTAGTAATTCATTTTGGGGATTTAGAAGTTAAATCCCTGGCGGCCAATTAAATATTCAGTCCAACCATAAAATTAACACTACCCAACACATTTTCCCCTTTTTCTCTACAATATATTATAAACAACAGGAAACATCAATACAATTAATTAAACTTGCTTTGCAACTATTTAAATTTAAGTAATTGAAATTCAATCCACAAAAATGCCATAACAATTTTTCAGTTGCTACCTCTAAGACTCCCTCAGGGTTCATTCTTAGTACTTCCTACTCTATTTACTTTCACTGTTTTGGGTCATAATTAGTGTGTATTCTATTCTTCTGATTCTTATATTTTTATTCAGAATTGACATGATTATCTTTCTATATTTCCTCATATCCTTCATTCTTCATTCTTATTTTCATCTTAACTCCATCATATTAATGTGCCACAATTAATTCAACCATTCTTTCATTATTTAGCATTTAGATTGCTTACAGTTTCAGGTTTTGTTTGTTGTGGTGATTAGTGGTGGTGGTGGTGATGCAATTACAAATAATGCTGTTATGAAAATCCTGTGCTTTCTACTCTTTGAAGATAGGTTTATCATCAGTCCTGCCCAAAGAAGAAAGCTAGTTCTCAAAGTTCTTTCTAACCCAAGGAGACTCCAACATGGCTTTCATATGCCTCCTTGAGACAAAGAAGAGAGAATGGAGGAGAGAGAACCAACATTTTCATAAAGAATGGACCCTAGTCTTAATGCCCTAAATTAGGTATTCTTAATCCTTTTTCTAGTCATGGACCCCTTTGGCACTCTAGTGAAGTTTATGGACCCATTCTCAGCAGAATTTTTTTTAAATGTATATAATAAAATCCCCAGGATTGCAAAGAAAAGTTTACATGAATTAGTGGAAATAAAGTTGGAAATTTTTTTCCTATCCAAGTAAACAGAACACCAGGTTAAAACCTCCTACACACATTGTATACTGATCCTTCATCTGCTTCTATTATTGACTAATTGGTAAGTCTATCTGGTAACTGATGAGAAGATGCTGAGTATACTGATCTTTCTTTTTCTCAGTTCAACTTGTTTGGAAGGAAGGAAGGAAAAAAGAAATAAAGAGAGAAAGGGGGAAAGAGGGAGGGAGGGAGGAAGAGAGAAAAGTAAAGAACAATAGGAAAAGAAAGAAAGAAAGAAAGAAAGAAAGAAAGAAAGAAAGAAAGAAAGAAAGAAAGAAAGAAAGAAAGAAAGAAAGAAAGAAAGAAAGAAAGAAAGAAAGAAAGAAAGAAAGAAAGAAAGAAAGAAAGAAAGAAAGAAAGAAAGAAAGAAAGAAAGAAAGAAAGAAAGAAAGAAAGAAAGAAAGAAAGAAAGAAAGAAAGAAAGAGAGAGAGAGAGAGAGAGAAAGAAAGAAAGAGGGAGGGAGGGAGGGAGGGAGGAAGGAAGGAAGGAAGGAAGGAAGGAAGGAAGGAAGGAAGGAAGGAAGGAAGGAAGGAAGGAAGGAAGGAAGGAAGGAAGGAAGGAAGGAAGGAAGGAAGGAAGGAAGGAAGGAAGGAAGGAAGGAAGGAAGGAAGGAAGGAAGAATATCAAAAGAGATTAAATTTTCCTGGTTGTAGGCACTGAGCCATCTAGCTGCTCCTATCCTTTACAGCATCTATAAAGCCTTCCAAAATGATAAGTTGATTTTGTACCCATTCTGACTGAATCAAACCTCTTATTTTGTTAGTATGTACTAGGAATCCCCAGGAAGGAACCTCCCTCTACCAATGCCAAGCAGCAAACTGTTTAATAACTATTAAGCGAGTTGCTTGCGGCACAGAATCAATATGAGACAAATAAGATATTTGAACTCAGATCTTCTTGACTTTAGCATTCTCTATCTCTCCATTATTTCACAGCAGACAAAGTTGACAACAAAAATCTAAAAGCAAGTATCGTTGTTAACATGATATTTATATAGCACTCTACCATTGCTTTTTGCACAGTGTCTCAACTAGACTTCATGGAAACCTGTTAACTATTACTAATATGATTCAATTGATCTTACAGATGAGAAGGATAAAACTATTAGTATATATAACTGGGTAACAATTTCTAGAAATCCTGTGGTATAATAATTATAATAATAATAGGCATCTATAAATAGCTTTAAGGTTTGCTTAAACACAACTTTGGTCCCCATGAAGAATGATCCCAAAATTAAGAAGTTTGCCAGTAGGCATTAGCCCCATGAAGTTCATTGTGAATGTAGCATAGTCAAAGGGACAGGGTGTCTCCTTTGATTGCAAAACACTGCTGGGCTAGGTCAAATATGTCAGTTCCCAGGGCTTTGAATCACATTTAGGACATCTCCTTCCAGTTCCAGGTTCCAGTTACCCTCTGAGAAGGAGAGTGACATCAGCAGGATACACTGACACATAATATGGAGATTCTTATGGACTTATGGGAAAAAATCTAAAATGTGGCTTTTCAGTCAAAGCCAATGGTAGCTTGGGAATATACTTGTTTAATTCTTCATGTGAATTATGGGTATATCTCTGTAGAGGCTGTTGATGAGGCTTGTGTACCTTGGAAATTTTTTAATCTTTTTCTCTGGTTTTAGGAATGAACAATATCTCTTACAGTCAACTGAAATTTCTTATGATGACAGACTGACTCCAGGGTAAACTTAGTAGCACTCATTTAAATATTATCAAAGATGTTTCCCTCACCCACAGTCAGGGTACAATAGTGTTGTATAGGATTAACTATAAAAAGAAGTTCAATGACTTGCTTAAGTTCAAAAACAATGTTACTCAAGACTTGACTTTCTGGTAATAAAAGCCATGGGAACTTCTCTAAAAACTACACCATAGCAGCTGAGCAACCTGTTGGCTGAAATTTAAAAGTGGAGTTTTTAAAGGTAGATTAATGGGGATCTTAACCATACATTCAGAAGTCTACCAGAGAAGAAGACATTTCGTGCTCCTAGACACAGAAATTTCATTCCCTGGATGTTTCTTTTTAGCAAAAGGAGCTGTAAGCATTTTTTCCTCATAACAACCTTTATTGGCCATTCTTGACCACAAAATATATGTTGAAAATGATTACTATATAAAAATATGTAATGATAAAGTCCTTCTTACTAGCTGTGACCTTAGGACAATTATGAAAGCCTGCCTCCTTTCCTCAAAAACTTTAGCCTTTTAATGACTAACATCATTGGTAAACTTGCTTTGAGATGATACAGTAGTATTAAAAACTAACTATGCCACTGGACCTCTAGTTTGGGCATGATAGCAGCCATTTTCTTTATGAATATCAAAGAATTGAGCTTTTGCTAACATAGAAAATGATGCAATATAAGTTATTTCTCAAGAATGATGCTTTCAATGTATTTTACTTCTGCTAAAACTTTTCCTGAATAAAATAAAAATTGTGTGGGTTTATCTCTAGGAAATGCCAGAATGGCTGTGAACACTGGGGAAATTAAAAGAGTGAAAAGAAGGTATTTCTTAGGGGAAAATGAGTCTATGTATGCACGGACTTGCTTGGCTTATTTATTAAATTGTGTGCTTAGAAAGGATTATCTGCCCCAGTTGTATACATTACCATCAGTCAATGATTTTAAATAGAGGAGTTTTTCTTTTATTTTGTTCTTTGGATTAGGGTAGGCCAAGTTCAAAATGGAATGAAAAATGTAGTAATGTTAGAAACTTTGCCTCTGATACAAAAATCATGAAATAAATACTGGAAAACACAAAGGAAAGGTGTGTTAAGGGGCAATTCTGACAGAAACACAGTATCTCAGAAGTGGGGAAATCCTCAGCAGTATTTCATTCACCCAATGTCTGAACAAGAATATCCTCTACAATGTAACTGGGGAATAGTCAGTCACTCAGACTTTACTGTGAAGACCTCTTACAAAAGGGAACTCTAACTGGGGAGCCCTTTCCAGTGTTGGTTACCTTCAATAATTAGTAGGTTTTTTCTTCTCTTAAGCCTCAAATTGTCTCTTGACAATTTACATGCATTTCTCCTAGTTTTGTCCATTTGAATCAAAGAGCATATGTTTAATAGCAAATGAAGACTTCAAACTATGTATCCAGAAATCTATTTCTCTGTCTGGGGTGTATGGGGTGCTCAGGGAGGGGTAATATCACTGGTATGGAGGGCTTTTATATACCTGAAACTGTAAGCAATCTAAATGCTAAATAATGAAAGAATGGTTGAATTAATTGTGGCACATTAATATAATGGAGTTAAGATGAAAATAAGAATGAAGAATGCCCTTCTAGGGCAGCTCTCCAGCCACTGACCCTCACCTGACACCCAGCTCTCACTTGTGGCTCCTAGTAGCTGCTAGCATGTGGCAGCTGCTTCGACAGGCCAGCTAAACCTTGTGAGGGTAGCCATCGTGTCATTGTGGACCCCAGGTTAACCAGGGCTTTGCTCACCCAGCATGTGAAGACTGCTTCAGTGGAACAGGCGGTATAGACACTCACTGAAGAAAATAATTCTTTAACAAATTAGAATTGGACAAATGGAATCTAATGATTGCATGAGATACCAAGAAATAATCAAACAAAATAAAAATAATGAAAAAAAGAGAAGAATTTGTGAAACTCACAGGAAGAAAACTGAACTAAAAATAGATCAAGGGGAGATAGTTTTTTAATTATTGGACTATCCAAAAGCCACAATCAAAAAAATTACCTGGACATTGTATTTCAAGAAACTATCAAGGATATTTTATAGAACTAGAAAAAATAATAACAAAGTCCATCTGGAAGAACAAAAGATCAAAAATGTCAAGGGAACCATTGAAAAAAATGTCAAGAATGGTGGCTTAGAGATACCAGATCTTAAACTGTACTAATCATCAAAACAATCTGATACTGGCTAAGAAATAGAAGGATGGATCAATGGAATTGATTAAGGGTAAATTACTTCAGCAATCTAGTGTGTGATAAATCCCAAAATCCCAACTTTTAAGACAAGAACTCACTATTTGACAAAAACTGCTGGGGAAAATTGGAAAAAAGTGTACAAAAATTAGGTTTAGATCAACATCTCACACCCTATACCAAGATAAGGTCAAAATGAATATATGATTTAAGCAAATTAGGAGAACATAGAAGAGTTTGCTTGTTAGATCTATGGAGAATGGAAGAATTCAAGAACAAACAGAAAATATTACAAGATATAAAAAGGGTAATTTTTATTAAATGAGATTAAAAATGTTTTGTACAAACAAACGAATGTAACCACAATTAGAAGGGAAACAACAAACTGGGGGGTAGGGGAATTTATAACAAACTTCTCTAATAAAGGTCTCATTTCTCAAATTATAAAGAGCTAAATCAAAAGTATAAGAATGCAAGTTATTTCCCAATTGATAAATGGTGAAAGGATATAAATAGGCAGTTTTCATATGAAGAAATCAAAGCCAACTACATTCATATAAAAATGTTCTAAATCACTCTTGATTAGAGAAATTCTGATTAAAACAACTCTAAGGTACCATCTAACACCTATCGGACTGGTCAATATGACAGTCAAGGAAATTATAAATGTTGGAGGGGATGAGGAAAAATTGGGACACAAATGTATTGCTGATGGAGTCATGAACTGATCCAACCATTCCAGAGGCAATTTGGGATTATGCCCAAAGGGCTATAAAACATTGCATACACTTTGATCCAGTAATACCACTCTTGGGTTTGTATTCCAAAAATATTTTTTTAAAAAGGAGAAAGAAAGAAAGAAAGAAAGAAAGAAAGAAAGAAAGAAAGAAAGAAAGAAAGAAAGAAAGAAAGAAAGAAAGAAAGAAAGAAAGAAAGAAAGAAAGAAAGAAAGAAAGAAAGAAAGAAAGAAAGAAAGAAAGAAAGAAAGAAAGAAAGAAAGAAAGAAAGAAAGAAAGAAAGAAAAAACCTGTTTTTACAAAAATATTTACAATATTTACAGCTGCTCTTATTTGTGGTGGCAAAGAAATGGAAAGTAAAGGGATATCCATCAATTGGAGAATATCTGAACAAATTGTGGTATATGATAATGATGGAATACTATTGTGCTCTAAGGAATGATGAATAAGATAATTTCAGAAATATCTATATGAACTGATACAAAGTGAAATAAATAGAAACGGGAAAACATTGTACACAGTAAAAGTAACAGAAATATTGTGGAACAATCAAATCTGTAGACATAGCTACTATCAGCAATAGAATGATCCAGAACAATTCTGAGGAACATACAAAAAAGAATACTATCTACCTCAAGAGAAAGAACTTTTGGAATCAGAATGCAGATGAAAGCATATGATTAATCACATGTTCATTTGGGTACATTTTTTAAGGTTTTGGTTTTATAATATTCACTTACAAAAATGAATAATATGAAAATGTGTTTTTCTGGGTAATACATGTATAATCAGAATTGAATTGCTTTCCAGCTCTGGTAGAGAAACAATTTGGATCATAAAACTTCAGAAAACTTATGTAGAAACTTGTTATTAAAATTAAAATAAAACATAATTTTAAAAATAAATAATAAAATGAGTATAGCTTTTTAAAAAAAAAGGAATTTTCAAAGAAATCTGTCCTGATATTCTAGAAGTATAAGGTAATAAAGAAATTGAAGTAATCCACCAATCAACTCCAGAAAGAGATCCCAAAATGAAAAATCCCAAGAATATTATAACTCCAGACCTCCCAGGTTAAGGAGAAAATGTCAGAAAGAAATAATTTAAATATGATGGAGCCAGAGGCAGGATAACACAAAATTTAGCCAATTCTATGTAAAAGGATATGACGTCCTGGAATATGATAATCCAGAAGTCAAAGAAGGTGGGATTACAACCAAGAATTACTTACACAGAAAATGCATATAATTCTTCAGGTGAAAAAAATATATATTTAGTTACATTGAGAATTTTCAAATATTCCTAATGAAAAGACCAGTGTTACATAGAAAATTGGATATTCAAACAGCAGACTCAAGAGAAGCATAAGAAAGTACGCAAGAAAGATAAATCATAAGTGATTCAATAAGGTTGAACTCTTTTTTGTTCTTACATGGAAAGATAATATTTGTAACTCTTAGGAACTTTATCGATATTAGGGCAATTTTAAGGAATAAATACACAGAGGATATGGGTGTGAATTAACTACAATGAAATATTATACAAAAAAAACAAATTACAAAATGAGAAAGAAGACTGAACTGTGAAAAGAGGGAAGGGAGAAATAAGGGAAGGGAGAAATACAGTATGGTGAAATATCTCAAATAAAAGAGGTGCAAAAAGAGTTATTAAAATGGAGAGTAAGATGGGAGGAAGGGGTAGTGACAGATAACACTTGAACCTTATTCTCATCAGATTTTACTCAAAGAGGGAATAGCATACACATTCAGTTGGATATAAAAATTGATCTTACCCTATAAGAAAATAATAAGAGACAGGGTTAAGAAAAGGGGGTGGGAGATGGGAACTGATTGAATAAAAGACAGATTGGGAAGATGGTACTCAAAAGCAGACCATTTATTAGGATGGATAGAGTAAAAGAGAGAGAAAGAAAAGAATAAACAGGATTAAAGTAATATGATGGGAAATAACATTTTAAATTTCTTAAGTGTAAAAGGGATAAACTCACTCATAAAATGAAAGCAGAGAACAGACTAGATTAAAAACCAGAATACTACAACATTCTGTCTACATTTGAAGCAGGGAGACACACAGAGAATAAAAGTGAAGAACTTGGATCAGAATCCATTATGCTTTATCTGAATAGAACAAAAGTGGAAGTAGAAATTCTGATCTTAGACAAAGCTAAAGCAAAAATAGATCTAATTAAAAAAGATAAAGAAGGAAATTATATCTTGATAAAAGATACTAGAGAGGAGATGCATTGTGGGTGGAATAGGGCCATCTTCCTTGCCTTCCTAATACTGCCCACAAACAACGAAAAAAAAAAAACACACAGACACAACTCCATAGAATCAGGGCTAAAAGCAGCAAAAACAGATATAAGTCAGGAGTGAGGCTCAAGAGCCAAGGACAACTAGGGCAAGAAAGGCTTTTGCCTTCACAGGCCTCAACCCCACTGCTACAGCCTCTAGAGGAAGAAACAGAGTAAACAGTTTGGAATCAACAAGACAGTCACTAAGAGGAGGACCAGGAACATCACCTTGTTTGCTGAGCCCAAGAGCTTACATCCAGGAGAATCAACTAGAATCCAGGTAGAATCAGCAGGTGGAGGACCCTAGGAGCAGCTGTGTCAATAGTGGCCTTCTCTGAAGAGATTCCCACCCCCACCCCCACTATCCACAGCCAGGGACTAAAGAAGAGACCACAGGTACCAAACTCTAAGGGCAAGACCTCAAGCCTCACTGCTAAAAGGCAAGGATAGAGATGGAAGGAAGAGGTAGAGGACTGGTAGTACTAGAACTCTACTTTCATCAGACTTGGGATAGAGAACAGCATATAAAATAAGAGGGGTAAAAATATTCTTAATGTACAGAGAAACAGAAAGGAAAGGAGACTAGATAAAGGAGGGACTGAGAAAGGACAAAGGAAGGACCATGCAATGAAAAGCCCTTTAAGGGAATGAGGGACTAAAAGAAGGAAGAATAAATTGAAAAAAGGGAGAACAAGGGGATAAGAAAAGGGATAAGAAAAGGGCAGGAATGGAGTACAGATCAAGAAATAGAGAGGTAAAGTGAGGGGATAAAGGACAAATTCCTGGGATAAAGTAAGGAAAGGCTTTTTAGAATCAAACTCATGTCAAGAAGTAGAAGGGCATGGTAGGGGGATAAGACAGGGACTTTTGGAAAGGTAGCTAGAATAGGAATTAAAAGACAAGCAGAGAAAATCAAGAGAGGGACTCTTAGAGAAGTGGGCCAATTTGGAATTAGGAGGGCAAAGGGATAGGATAAGCATAGACTGCTAAGAAAAAGAGAAGAAATTGAAGAGACACAGAGAAAAGAAAGAGGACAAAGGGTGAGGAAAAATAGAATGGAGGAAATGAAGGGAAATCCATAACTAGCAATTATGACATTGAATGTGAATATAATGAATTCACTCATATAATGAAGTACTGTAAAAGGAGATACTGTTAAGTAAATTAGAAGAGGGAACAGATTATCTATCAGATTTATAGATAGGAGAAGAATTTATCAGTCAACAAGAAATGGAGAACATTGTAAAAGTAAAGTAGATAATTTTGAGTACTTTAAATTGAAAATTTTTGTACAAATAAAATAAATGCTGCCAAGATTAAAAGGAAACCAGAAAACTGAGGGGGCAGAAGTCCCATATCTAAAATACATAGAGAACTCTATCAAATTTATATGAATAAGAGTCATCCTCCAATTGATAAATGAGCAAAGGATAGGAACAGACAATTTTGGAATGAAGAAACCCAAAGCTATCTTTAGGTATATGGGAAAATGTTCTAAATCACTGATGATCAGAAAAAAATGCAAACCAAAACAACTCTGAAATATCACCTCACACCCATCAGTCTGACAAAAAGGTACAGGGATAAATCTTGGGGGGGATATGGTAAAACAAGGATACTAGTGCACCATTGGTGAAGCTGTGAACTGACCCAACCATTTTGAAGAGCAATTTGGAACTATATCCAAAGAGTTATAAAACTGTATACTCTCAGACCCAGCAATATCATGGTTGGTTCTTTTTCCCAAAGAGATCAGGGAAGAGGAAAAGAATCCATGTGTACCAAAATATTTATAGCAGCTCTCTTAGTGGTAACAAGAATTTGGAATCTGAAACCATTCAGGTAAGGTTTATACTAGTATATATACATATATACATATATACATATATACATATATACAATATAAATCATCTCCAAACCATTGTGGACAGGTTCTCCACCGCAACAAAACTGTTTGGCCTGACTATCAGCCTCAGCAAAACAGAGGTGCTGTTCCAACCTGCACCATGGAGGCCAACGAACCAGCTGTGCATTACAATCGACGGCACGCAGCTTTCTAACGTCAACACTTTCAAGTGCCTGGGCAGCACCATCACCAATGACGGGTCCCTAGACCACGAGATCAATGCCAGGATCCAAAAGGCCAGCCAGGCACTCGGGCGGCTGCGCTGCAAAGTCCTCCAACACAGCGGTGTGAGCACTGCGACGAAGCTCAAAGTGTACAACGCAGTGGTCCTCAGCTCGCTCCTGTACGGTTGTGAGACATGGACACCGTACCGGAAGCACATGAAACAGCTGGAGCAATTCCACCAACGCTCTCTCCGGTCAATCATGAGGATCCGATGGCAGGACCGAATCACCAACCAGGAAGTCCTCGACAGAGCCAACTCCACCAGCATGGAAGTCCTGGTCCTCAGAACCCAGCTACGATGGTCTGGACACGTCATCCGCATGGACCCACAGCGAATACCAAGACAGGTATTCTATGGTGAACTGTCAGCTGGACTCAGGAAACAAGGCCGACCAAAGAAAGGATTCAAGGATCAGCTAAAGTCCAACTTGAAGTGGGCTGGCATTACACCCAAGCAACTAGAACTCGCTGCCTCTGACAGAAGCAGCTGGCGAACCCACATTCACCAGGCCGCCACCACCTTTGAAGATGAGCGACGTCGACATCTTGCCGCTGTGTGTGAACGCCGACGCCAGGCCACAACCGCACCTCCCATAATAACTGGCGTCCCAGGCCCCATGTGCCACACACTCTGCGCCTCAGCCTTTGGACTTCAAAGCCACATGAGGGTACACCGTAGATGAAACTGCACAAAGACAATCGTCATTCTCGATCACCGAGAGACTACCACTACTACTATAATATACTAGTATTACGGTGATGGTTCAACCATACCAATAACAAAACAAACAGAAAGTGTATGATTCTCTTAATAGATGTAGAAAAAGCTTTTGACAAAATACAACATCCATTCCTATTAAAAACACTAGAGAAAATGGGAATAAATTTAGCTTTCCTTAAAATAAGTAGTTTCTGTCTAAAACTATCAACAAGCATTATTTGTTATGGGAATAAGCTAGAAGCCTCCCCAATAAGTTCAGGGGTGAAACAAGGATAGACCATTATCACCACTATTATTCAGTATTACATTAGAAATTGTAGCTATAGCACTAAGAAGAAAAAAATATTAAAGAAATTAGAATAGGCAGTGAAAAAACAAAATTAGCACTCTTTGTAGATGACATGATAGTATATTTAGAGAATCCTAGAGAATCAACTAAAAAATTAGTTGAATTAATTAACAACTTTAGCAAAGCTGCAGGACATAAAATAGACCCAATAAATCATCAGCATTTCTATAGAAATACCAAAAAAAAATCTCAGTAGCAAGAGATAAAAAAGTAAATTCCATAAAATACTTGGGATTTTGCCAAGGCAAACTCAGGAACCAATTATTTGAACTTAATTACCAAACACTTTCACACAAATAAAGTTAGATACAAACAATTAGAAAAATATTAATTGTTTAATAATAAGCTGAGCAAATATTATAAAAATGACTTTATCTTAACTATTCTACTTTTTCAATGCCATACCAATCAAACTGCCCAATATGTTATAGAGCTAGGAAAAAAAAGAAAAGAAAATTCATCTGGAAGACCAAAAGGTCAAAAAAATCTAGGGAATGAATTAGAAAAAAAAACTGAAGGAAGGTAATCTAGGATTACCCAATCTCAAATTGTATTAGAAAGCAGTAATCATAAAAATAATCTAATATTCTTGTAATGGAATACTATTATGCCATAAGAAATGACAAAACAAGATCATCACAAAGAAACCTGGAAAGACATGTGAAATGATCCAAGATAAAGTGAGCAGAACAATGAAAATGTTGTACACAGTAACAATAATAATGTATGATGATCAGTGGTGAAAGATTCAATTATTATTAAAAAGGCAAGGATCCAGAATAACTCCAAGATGCATGACAAAAAGGTGGATATTCACCACCATAGAAAGTATAGATGGAGACTCAATGCAAATTAAAATTTACCATTCTATATACCCTCCATGAATTTTTCTTTATTATAAGCAATATGTGTCCTGTTTTGCAACAAGATGAACATGGAAATATGCAATATGTGATAACATATGTACAATCAATGTCATATTATGTGCCTTCTTGGATGGGGTAGAGGGAAAGAGAGAACATGAATTGTAAAATATTAGAAACAGATATAAAGAAATTGTATTGACATATAATCTGGAAAAAAAGTATCATTTATTATAAAAGTAAAACAATTTAGCACTGTCTAAGAAATAGACCGGTGGATCAGTGGAATTGATTAGGTACACAAGACTTAATAATAAATGATCATGGTACATTTAGTGTTTGATAAACCAAAAGATCCAATCTTTTGGGACAGAACTCACTATTTGACAAAAACTGTTGGAAAAATTAGAAAATGGTTTGGCAAAGACTAGGAACAGACCAGCATCCCCCACCACATATCAAGATAATGTGGGTACCTTATATAAACATAAATGATGGTACCATACACTAATTAGAGGAGTAGGGAAGTTTGCCTGTCAGATCTATGAATAGGGGAAGAATTCAGGGACAAATAAGACATAGATTGCATTATAAGATGTAAAATGGATAATTTTGATTATATTAAATTTTAAAATTTTGTAAAAACAGAACTAATATAATCAAGTAGAAGGAAAGCAGTAAGCTGGGGAAATAATTTTACAACAATTATCCCTGATAACTATTTCTCAAATATAGAAAGAATTAAGTTAAATTTATAAAAATGTCATTCTCCAATTAATAGTCAAAGGACATGAACATGTAGTTCTATAGGTAAAGAAATGAAGCCATCTATAGTCATATGAAAACAATGTTCTAAGTCACTCTTGATTAGAGAAATAACAATTAAACCAACTCTGTGGTAACACCTCACATCTATCGGATTGGTCAATTTTACAGAAAAGGAAAATGTTAAATGTTGGAAGGAATGTGGGGGGAATTGGGACACTAATATACTGTTGGTGGTGTATCTGATCCAACCATTCTGGAGAGCAATTTGGAAATATGCTCCAAGGGCTCTACAACTGTGCATATCCTTTGATCCAACAAAACCATTAATGGGTCTGTAACCCAATAGATTGTTTTTTAAAAGCTAAAAGGGTCTATTTGTACAAAAATATTTATTGCAGCTCTTTTTGTGATAGGAAAGAATTGGAAATTATGGGGTGATCCATCAACTGCAGAATGGCTGAACAAGTTGTGGCATGTGATTGTGATAGAATACTATTGTGCTATAAGAAATGACAAGCAGGATGATTTCAGAAATATCTGGAAAGACTTGCATGAACTAATGCAAAGTGAAGTGAACAGAACCAGAAGAACATTGTTCACATTGACAGCAACACTTTTTGATGAACAATTGTGAATGATCTAGTTATTCTCAGCAAAGCAGTGATCCAAGACAATCCCAGAGACTCCTGTTGAAAAATGCCATTTACCCTCTAAGAAAGAACTGATGGAGTCTGAATGAAGACTAAAACATAATTTATTTCACTTTACTTCTTTCCCTTAATGGTAGTGCCACCCCTGTGAGATTATCTCCTCTTTATTTTATCTAGTATAAATATCTCATTTGTACATAGTCATTTGCATGTTGTCTCCCCCATTAGACTGGAGCTCCTTGAGAGCAGGAAATGTTTTTTTTTTTTATTCTTTTGTGTATGTGCATCATAGCATTTAGCACATGGTGTTTAATAAATGCTTGATTCCTATTTAGGATATCTTCTGAAGACAAGGTGCCACAACTAGTTTAAATTTACATGAAGGAGCTGGTAGAAAGTTGATATAACCTGAGAAGTCAAGCATAAATCAGAATGAAAACTAGAAGGCAAAAATTCTCATTTTGAGCTCCAACTGAACTCAGCACATCTGACTCTTACAAGAGTATGGTAGAGACTTGAAGAGAGAGAGGTTTTTCAGGACTCTCTTCAAGTCTCTACCACAAGAGACAATGAAAAGTCCCCGATATTTGTTTTGAACTGAGGTAAAAATTTGACTTTCTTTTTAATAGATCTTGTATGTCTCATATATATTGGTTCATGATAAACCAATTTCCTAAACATAGAACACATATGCTTCCTCTAAGACAGAGGAAGACTGACATGAACTGCTGGAAGTTGGAGTTTTGCACTGTTTTTTGAGGGAAGAAAATATCATATGGTTTGGATATTCCAATTGTGATATCCCAAAAGGAGAGGCTATAATAAGAAAAGAATACAGTAGGAAGAGAAAGGATACTGTGTAGGGGGATACAGGATATCACGGTATTTCATTTTTCTTTTATGAAGGGCTAGAAGAATTTTGCTATTAGAATATATTTTCTTTGAATGTATCTAAGACAAGTCAGGTCCCTTATTGTCTTGCTATACTTCTCTCCTATCCATCCTATTCTATTCAAATGTTCCCTTGGCTCTTACCTTCCAGAGTTGGAGAAAACAATTACGTTTAATCAAAGATCAAAAAATATCTTCTTTGCAGGTCCTTTGGCAAAAAGAATGAGCCTTTCTCTTTCTTTAGTTTAAAAGTCCTAAACTAGCATAATGAACATAGGCCTAATAATCCTGGAAATAAAAGTAACCAGAGCCAGGATGGGTTGAAATTCATTTGACTATAACTTGGGTACCTCATAAAGCCTTCCGAAATTATGAGAATCATGTCAAATCTACTTATGTCATTCAGAACAGCCTCTAAAACTTCTGAGAAGGTGGGTATTTGGCCTATTTTAAGGATCATTAGGAACCAAGAACCTGTAATCTCCCTCAGGAATCTCTTTTCAGTGCCTAATTACCCCTACTGACAACAATCTCATTCAATAACCCTCCTGGTGAAATTTGTGCCTATTGGCTTTGGTTCTATCTTTGGTCTAGCTTCTTTGGAGATGGAACAGAATCTAGTCATTTTTCTTCAGATAGACTTTTCCATATTTCTCACTGAAAGCAAATGTGAGCATAAGAATTTCTCAGGAAAGGAAGTAACTCTTGTGAATCTCATTTCAAATCATTTTAAGTTATAATTCATAAGTCTTACAGTTCCCACAGTAAATTTTAAATTATAAACTAAAAATGTTTTTTTGAGCTGAAATAGTTCGTCTTTCACATAAGGGACAAAAAATAACTGACAATTTCATCTCTAAAATAAAAAAGTTTCTATGTAAAATTGATCTGAAAATAAACTTGAGAAATTTTTTTAACCTGACCTCAAATTTGTCTGAAAGTGAATTAAGATTAATTAATTTTTGAATTAAGAAATCCTGATAAATATGAACAGGTGAGGGAAAAGTATACACTTTACAAAAATAAATGTGACTTAACAACACAGAATATTTCACATTAAATGCTAAGAACAGTTTTGGAAAATATTTCTGGTTTCATTGGGGGGGGGGGCTTTCTCACTTTCTCGTTTCTCCATTTTCTCTCCTCCTTTTAAACAGAAATATGGTTTGTGTTTTTTTAACAACCTGGTTAGAATGACATTTCTTGTTATGGCTCCTTCACTCGTGATGTTTTTATTTACATTTTCAAAAAAAAGTATTTTCTAAGAAATACATGTGCTGACATTCCTGTCATATGGCCCACTGAGATCCCATTCTACTCTCAATGAGCCACAAGAAGCAAGTGGAAATGAAATGGAGTCTTCGCTTAAGCAAATCACAGGCATTCCATCACCACCTCCATCCAATTTCCTCCCTCCTGGGCTCAGGATGTCCACAAATCTAGAGGGAATTCATCAATGCACTTTTCTCTCCTGCCAAGCCCAGAAGTGTAAAAATGTACTTCTCCATTGCCAAGGATTTATCCTCTGTTGTTAGTGATGCCTACAAGCTTCCAATTACTTGATGAGGCTAATGGGTAGAAGTGCTTAAAAGGCTATGCTCTATGCTTCCATTATTGTAATCCATGTCAAATGAAGCCCAAACCAACATGCCCTGACAAGCTTTCAGACTGTTGTTCACACGGTGTTTTTTTAATTACAGTCTTATTTAATTTCTAATCGAGCCCTGACATTGCATACGGCTGCCTTTTTTGTTAGAATTAACCCCCAAAAAGATGTCTGTGTTTTCCAGGAGTGGCAAGCTATGGAAAATAACATGGATGGCCATGGTGGGGATGGGAGTAAGGAGAAAGGGAAGTGAGGCAGAGGACAAGAAATGTATAAGGGACATTAAACTTGAAAATAAGTGTAATTTCACATCTAGTTACTTTTGCCACTTTGCTAATGGAGGCAAAATAGACATTCTCCTCATTTTGGGTCCCTTAATAATCCTGTCATTTGTAGCACAGTAGGGAGAAGAATTTACAAGAAAGCAAAAGAAGAAAACAACATCTCCTCAAGCTTGACTAGAGAAAGAAGTACTGATAGAAGCAAAAAACCATCGCATCCTTTTTTTTTAACTGATATTAAGAATGAAACTGTCAAAGGCAGACTTTAAGTGCCTATTACTTTGAAAAAGAGAAATGCCACTACTTGGGGTTGGCAAGATGCCCCATCCAACCTCCCAAAGATAAATATTTCCAAGCTAGGGTCCATGGCAGCAACTCTTTCAAACAGTTCTACAACATCAAAAGAACTTTGAGACCAATCGAAATAAGCATTGTCACTCACAATCACCAATGCCATCCGCACCTTTGGGATCATGTCCAAAAACCAAGAAAATATGTAGCAAAATTGTAAATTAATATGATGAGTTACGTGTGCACATGCACGCACGCACACACACACACACACACACACACACACACACACACACAATCCAGTCAAATCATGATACCAAGGAGGTGCATTTGGAGTCAGGGAAATCTGAAGTCAAATCCTATAAGGAACTTATTTTACTTTTTGGAGCTCATTTCCTCATCTGTCAAATGGGGGCAATGATACCTCTAGTACCCACCTCATCGGCTCAAACAAGATAATACAAACTATAAAGTGCTTATTACATGCTGCACACAGATTTGTAATTTGCTTTAAAAAAAAAAAACTTGATGACCTCGATGAGCATTCTGGCCAATCCCAATTCAAATTCACACTATAGAAGGGACTCAGGAAAAGATTGGAAAGTGAAATATTTCTTTTTTTTTAAAACCCTTACCTTCTGTCTTGGACCAAGGCAGAAGAGTGGTAAGGGCTAGGCAATGCAGATCAAGTGACTTACCCAGGGTCACACAGCTGAGAAGTGTCTGAGGCCAGATTTGAACAAAGTGAAATATTTCTAAAGAAATGATTGTTTATTTTCACTTTTCTTCTACTTTTTAAGTAATAACAATAGTTTAATGTTTGCATGCTTACTATGTGCTAGACACTGTGCTAAGCACTTTATAATTATTTTCTCATTTGACCCTAATAACAACCCTGGAAGATAGGTGTTAATAGTATTTCCATTTTACAGATGAGGAAACTCAGGCAAACAGAGGTTAAATGACCTGACCAGGTCCACACAGCTGAAGTACCTGAGATCACATTTAAACTCAGGTCTTCCTGACTCCAGGCCCATCACTTTATCCACTTCCCCAACTCTAAAATAAATGTAATAATCCTGAAAATGAGGGCAGAAAAGACAGAAGCTATTGATTTTTTCATCTTGGAGAGTCATGTTTCAGAGGAAAATTCCTCACACAAAGGACCTGAGGACACCCATTTCTTTCTCAGATTCATCTGTCCTTTCTCAACTGAACCTATAAGTATAAATATCTAACCTAGGATCATTAGTGTTGGCTCCCCCATAAGGGCACAAGGTATCAAAAATAGAAGGGCTTTTACTTAAAACATTAAAAAATATAGAAAGAAATTCTACTCATACCATATATAAACCACATGCCATCAAGAAGCTCCCTAACTTTTCTAGAGGGTCATTTGCCCCTAGTTATAGTTGTACACTAAGTAGAGCATAGGGAAACAATGTGAGCAAAACCATGGCAGTAAAGCACATACAGAAGAGAACAGTTTGGTTTACTGCTGTGAAGAATTCATAGAAACATAAAAATCCATCATAACTATCTTAATTTGCCCTCTTCTCAAAGAGGGAAGACCTCAAAGTTCATGAAGGAATCAAGAGGCCACCATTTTTCTGATGGATAGGTCAACTCTCCTAAAATATTTGTGCCATCCACATGACCCACGGTACTACCTTGGATGGAACCTCAATTTGCAAAGTTCAGATTTTCTCTCCTCCAGGAACCTATACTTCATTTGAAAATTCAGCAATACAATCAATTTTCCCAACTGCCTATTTTTTCAAAGCTGTCATGCCTCCTTTACCAGCTCCCTGTTGCGAGTGTCTGTCTCCTCTCTCCTTCTGTGTGTGTTTGTGTGTGACTTCTCTCTCTCTTTCTCTGTCTCCTCTGTCTCTCCCTCTTTCCTCTCTCTGTGTCTCCTCTCTCTCTGTGTCTCCTCTCTCTCTGTGTCTCTTCTCTCTGTGTGTCTCCTCTCTCTCTCTCTGTGTCTCCTCTCTCTCTCTCTCTCCTCTTTCTCTGTCTCCTCTCTCTCTCTCTCTGTGCCTCCTCTCTCACTCTGTCTCCTCTCTCTCTCTGTGTTTCCTCTCTCACTCTGTCTCCTCTCTCTCTCTCTGTGTCTCCTCTCTCTGTGTCTCCTCTCTCTCTGTGTCTCCTCTCTCACTCTGTCTCCTCTCTCTCTTTCTCTCTGTCTCCTCTCTCTGTCTCCTCTCTCTGTCTCCTCTCCCTATCTCTCCTCTCTCTCTCTCTCTCTCTCTCTCTCTCTCTCTCTCTCTCTCTCTCTCTCTCTATCTATCTATCTATCTATCTCTCTGTGTCTCCTCTCTCTGTGTGTCTCCTCTCTCTCTCTCTCTGTCTCCTCTCTCACTCTGTCTCCGCTCTCTCTCTCTGTGTCTCCTCTCTCACTCTGTCTCCTCTCTCTGTGTGTCTCCTCTCTCTCTCTGTCTCCTCTCTCTCTATCTGTCTCCTCTCTCACTCTGTCTCCTCTCTCTCTCTCTGTGTCTCCTCTCTCACTCTGTCTCCTCTCTCTCTCTGTGTCTCCTCTCTCACTCTTTCTCCTCTCTCTCTCTGTCTCCTCTCTCTCTCTCTCTCTCTCTCTCTCTCTCTCTCTCTCTCTCTCTCTCTCTCTCTCTCTCTCTCTGTGTGTGTCTCCTCTCTCTGTGTGTCTCCTCTCTCTCTCTGTCTCCTCTCTCTCTCTCTCTCTGTCTCCTCTCTCTGTCTCCTCTCTCACTCTGTGTCTCCTCTCTCACTCTGTCTCCTCTCTCACTCTGTCTCCTCTCTCACTCTGTGTCTCCTCTCTCACTCTGTCTCCTCTCTCTCTCTGTGTCTCCTCTCTCTCTCTGTCTCCTCTCTCTCTCTCTCTCTCTGTCTCCTCTCTCATTCTGTCTCCTCTCTCTCTCTCTCTGTGTCTCCTCTCTCACTCTGTCTCCTCTCTCTCTGTGTCTCCTCTCTCACTCTGTGTCTCCTCTCTCACTCTGTCTCCTCTCTCTCTGTGTGTCTCCTCTCTCACTCTGTCTCCTCTCTCTCTTTCTCTCTGTCTCCTCTCTCTGTCTCCTCTCTCTGTCTCCTCTCCCTATCTCTCCTCTCTCTCTCTCTCTCTCTCTCTCTCTCTCTCTCTCTCTCTCGCTCTCGCTCTCGCTCTCGCTCTCTCTCGCTCTGTCTCCTCTGTCTCCCCCCTTTCTCTCCATTGCCCCAGCTCCTAATGCCAGATTCTTTCTCTTAATGACATTTTACCACTTTGCTGCCACTGTAAGCCATGCTCAGAAGTCATCCTGACCCACCTCATTACATTTTCTCATCCCCACTATTCTCCGTTCTCTTCCCCACGCATGCTACTATCTCAAAAAAAGCTAAATTCTTGAAGAGCACTGTGTAGTATTGCTCCTTTAAATGAAACAGCAAGAACAAGATTACATTAGTCTATCCAACACTTTCCAACTCTTTCAGACAAGTCCAAGGACATTCGAAACTTTTTGCCCTGGCGTAATGGAAAGGTCACTACATTTGGAGTCAGAAGACTTAATTCTGCCACTTACTGCTGTGTCACATTAGGCAAGTAACTAAACTATTGAGAGTTTCATCATCAGTAAAATGAGGAATTTTGTCTAGACAATCTCTAGAGACCCTTAAAATTCGAAATCTATGATGCTAAAATTGAGCAGTGGTATTCACTTACAAAGTAGCTTTACAAATCCTTATTCTATTTGGACCTCCTTAAAAAAAAACTAACTTTTGCACCAATTTAGACCATTAATTTGTCTAGCAAGTACTTTACTCCCATATCAGCTTCACAGGTCCTAATTATTGACATTTTTAAATTGAGAGCATCCAAATCATTGGGTTTGAGTTGAACCAATCTAAGAGACAGCTCTGAGCAGAGGTAAAAGTCGATTAGTTATTCCAGCCAGATTTCTGGGAGTCATCCCCAAATTAAGATTCAATACAAATCATTTATTTGCAGTGAAACATTTGGCCATTTTAATGGCAACCTGATCCCAGAGCCCACAACACTGAATAGCACATTGGGGATGAAAACAGAGTAATTTAAATTATACTGCCCCAAGACAAATGAGCCTAAAGCACAGAAAACTATATTTAGGATTCTATAGTCTTTTCATTTTGAAAGATTAAAAAAGTTTTAGTATTTTTTTTAGTTTTTAAACCCTTGCCTTCCATCTTAGAAACACTACTGTGTATTGGTTCTAAGAAAGAAGAATAGTAAGGGCTAGGTAATAGGGGTTAAGTGACTTGCTCAGGGTCACACAGCTAGGAAGTGTCTGAAGCCAGATTATAATATAGGATCTCCCATCTCTCGGCCTGGCTCTTCATCCACTGAGCCACTCAGTTGCCCCTTATGTATTTTTTAAAGATGATCAAAAAAGGAAAAATTAAATCATATTATGAAAATTAAAAATGAACAAAGTGAGTTAACAATGGAAAGGAAATAAGAAGTGTCAGAAAATATTGTGCCCAATAAATATACTAGCAAATCTGGGAATCTAAAGAAAGTAGATGACAATATAAAATTCTCAAAAATATAAAGTACCCAAATTAGCCAAAAAAATAAGAAAAAGAAACTTTAAACAACCCAATACCAGGATAAGAAACTAAATAAATTACAAACAAATTTCTGAAAAGAAAAAAACTTTAGTCTAAACAGTTTTACAAGTAAATTCTACCAAACATTTAACAAGCAATTATACTACACTACAAAATTTTTTCTTAAAAATTGAGAAGTTAAACAGTCAATAAGCATTTATTAAATTCCTAGGGTGTGCTAGGCACTGTTCTAATTGCTAGGAATAAAAAGAAAGGTAAAAGAGAGTCCAGGGCCTGCCTTTGAGGAGCTCACAATCTAACAAGAATGGATTCTACATGATTTGTACTAGGAGATCCGACTACCTAAATCAGGGAAGGATGAAGCATAGAATTGGAATTATAGACCAGTATCACTCATGAACAATAATAATAATGTAACATTATTAATCAACAGAAGAAATACAAATAAAACCCTAACAATAAAATAATCTATCCAAAAACTCAATTGAGTTTTTCATTTTATCTCCTGGTCACTATGCCCAAATTGAATTAATGCCAAGGATATAAGACTGATTCAAAATTAATTTAAAAAATAATATAATCACTGCATTATTGTAATCAATAGATTTGAGGGAGATAAAGACCTTGGAAAAACAGCATTCATTTATGCTAAAAACTCTAAAGATTATAAGCATTCACAGGTCCTTTTTAATATATTTAGTGTTCCAAAACTGCACTAAAACCTTTGGGCCATTCCACATAAGCACATTCACACAACCACACACACAAACATAAACAAAAACAAGTACTAGTTACTATAGGAAATATGATAAACTCTAAATTGGGTTAAGCAAAAATATCAATATCATCATAAATATATTAAAATATTATAAAAATTATATTACTATTGTTATTTGACACCATTTTAGAAAGCCTAAAGAGAGCAGTAAAATAAGAAAAGAAAATTATAGACCATAATATCTGCATTTCTCCTGCTTATCACTTCAGGCTGTCCTACAGAGCTATCTCAGAGGACACTGCCAAGTCTGAGTGTTTCTGAGGAAGGTACATCATTCACCTTCTTCTTTGTCTGGTTTCTGTGTCCACAGTGGGTGTTGGATGAGCCCATCATATTAATCAACACCTAGCACAGTGCTTTGCACTGTGAAGCGTGAATCAAACTTTCTTTGTCTATCAATCAGCAACTTTTAAATTAAACAATCAAGAAATCAAAGCACTTGTACTTAACAATAAGTAAGAAAATTCACAAGTCACTTGCTAGAGTGAGTGACAACTCCAGAGATCACTGCCAACCCCCTTGGGCAGTGCTAGGCAAATTGAAAGACTGCAATTGGTTCCCATAAAGTGTAGGAAGGGACAGGAAGGGATGTAAAAGAAGGACTATAAAAAGTCCTGAACTTCCTGTCCAAGGAACTTCTCCTTTGGACTTCTTCTTTGAAGGACTTCTCCTTGGATCTTCTTCTCCTTGGGAGTTTGTGTTTGGAAACCCTGCATTGGTGAACTAGGTGAGTAGCTGACCTACCTTTCCTGGCTTCTGGAGAGACTGGTTCTGGAGAGGCCTTCCTTTCCTGAAGGAGGCTGCATTGGCAAAACCCTTGCTGAAGACACCACCAGGTCCTCTGGATCAAGATTACCAAACCCAGCCAGGGCTCAGCCAGATACCCCAGAGCAACACTTCAGGTGGTAGGCTGTATTATAGGGGTTGTTTAGTTGTAACCAAGGGGTTAAGTCTTTCAGAATAGAAAGAGAAGAGTGGAGAACCTCCCTTCTTAGATACAGGGTTCAGGGGAGACAGCTGATGTTTGGGGTTGGCTCAGAGAGAAGGAGGGGGTTTGAATATTTTCTCCCTTCTGTCTTCCCTCCTTAGCTAAGGCTACTCTCCCAGATTCACTCTTGTCCTTTTTGTCCTCCCTCTAATACTTGAGACCAAAGGGTCTCCCCTTGATCTGTTCACTCACACTTGTTCACAGCTTGGGGAAAAGATAACTATTTAATGTCATCTTAACTCAATCAGGCTAGTACAAAGGACAACTTTGTTGTTGTCAGGGAAAGAATGGGAGAGGAAAGTGGAAAAAAGGGGTCCCTGTCTCCATTTAAAACCCTTTTCCTCCCTCTTCAAGTTTGAGGGGAACTCAGGCTTTGGCAAACTGAGCCCCCTGAGAGAAAGTCAGGTTGACTCACCCTGGGTTTGGCCCCTTGGCCACAGTTAAGACTCAGGGCAACAGGAGCTGAAGTAAAGTCAGAGATTTAAAATGCCTTTTCTCAGGTTTTTTCTTCAATAGTCTTTTCAATTGGGAAATGTTAGGGGGAGAAGGTTTCCAGTCACCATCAGGAAAGGTGGGTAACCCTCAGGAGAAAGTCTTAATCCACCTTCTCTCTTCAGCCTCTCCCATTTGAGAGACCAACTCCTCTACCAGCCCAAATCTTCTCCTCCTCAAGATTCCAATCCCTTAGGGCCCCTCCCCCATCGAGGTGTTCAGTTTCACATACTCTTCAGTCTGGCACTGTGCCAGCCTCTGTCACAAGACTAGACATTTCTCTACCCTCTTCTTACATTTTTCCACCTTTACTCTTTCTGCCTCTTTGTAAATAAAGCTACAAAAACCATTTGACTTAATCTATAATTTTTAAATTGGCAACCACAATATTATTTTAGAACTTTCATGTTAGCATAAAAACTGAATTTTAGATTTTCTCCACCCTTATTAGTCTTTAAAATCCTAGCAACCAGGAATGTATACACCCCTACTTAAGAATTAAGTGTTAAGGAGGATGGCCTATGACAGACATGTGCTAGCAAGTGACAAATAAGAAAAATTGACAGACCCCATGGGCTGTCCTAAATCAAGCTTAAGCTACCATTGGTACATGTGAGATGCAGGAAGTGATGTAAAGAATGGTCTATATATTTCATGTCACTTCCTCTCTCCAGCCTCTCTCTCGCAGAGATGTGGCTCTCTCTCTGGCTCGTGAAGCTTGTGGCAGTGTGCTTCTGGCCCCTAGCCTAACCCAGGCAGGGAGAGTTGGTTCTTAGCTGGCCTCAGCAAAGCTGAGGACCTGGGGAAAAAACTCTCTTAAGAGGCTCATCTCTCCTGAGGCTAATTTCTTCAGAAAATATCCAGGAAAGGAGTCAGCTCTTTCACTCACCATGTGTCAGTCCAACAGTCTCATCAGGAACAGGGTCTCAGGTCCAGCAGCAGATTTTCTCCTTCAGCCTCCACTCCAAAGAATAAAAAAGTCCCTCTCACAGGAAGTGACCACCCCTTTTAAAGACACTTCTTTTGCATCACTTCTTGTGTCTTCCTCTACTTTTTACATGGACAAACTATAGTCTAAAACCTTGCTTAGGACTGCCTAGGAGGCAGTCAGTCAATTCTGATTCGTCACCCACTATTGCATAAGTGGGTCACAGTCCTACCACTTAATGATTAAGTGGATGTTTACACTTTTGGTGATTAAAATCTAAAAAAATGGGCAGATATTCCCACTCAACTTTAAGTAGGGTATTCTAAAAATAGGCAGGGGTTACAATTTTAATCTTCACAACTATTCATGACCCCATATGGTGTTTTTCTTGACAAAGATCCTAGAATGGTTTACCATTTCCTTCTCCAGTCTATTTTATTGATAAGGAAACTGAGGAAAACAGGATTAAGTGACCAGTTAAGACAACTGGTACATGTATGAGTCTGGATTTGAACTCAAGGAGATGAGTCCTGACTCCAGGACTGACACTCTCTCCACTGTACCACATAGATGGCCCCCAGATACTAGAGAGAGAGAAGTTAACACAGTAAATTCCCCCATTCCTTAGAGTTACATGGGAAGAAAAAATAACTCTGAGGGTCAGTCTCACCAAACCAAGTGGATTCGTCATTGTAGCCCTTTATCTTTGGCCAGAGTATCAGCCGACATGGATGCTAATCAGTTAGACAGTGCTAATCATCTATTCCCTTAGATTTTCTACATGAAAGAACCAGGGCAAAGTTGGGCACAAGCAAGCATCATCCTCTGTTTGCAAGATCAAAGATATGCCCAGAAATTCTACTTCCTTTTCATCCTACTTTTGTCATCATTTAGCCCTGAACTGACCATAAATAATCCCAAAACCCTTAATGGAATCTTGGGAAAGCATTTTACCCTCAGCTGGACAATCAACAAACTACTTGAGGACAAGGACTATCTCTTTTAAGTATCTGTATCTTCCACACTTAGCATAGTGTCTGGCACACAATAAGTACTTAGTAAATTATTTGTTCATTAATTCATTCTAAAGTTCTGAAATTCATCCCAAAATGCATACTTGGCAAAATATTCTCTGTGGGCTTTATGGTCCAGTAGTCTGAAGCTTAACTGCTTAGTAGCTGCTAAATTTTCCTAAAGCAAGACTATTCTCCAGCATCTGACCCTACCCATTTAGACACTACTCTACTGCTCTATTTTATAACTCTTAATACAAACTATAGGTAGGTGGCACACTGGATAGAGGGACAGATCAAGAGTCAAGAAGACTCATCTTCTCAAGTTCAAATCCAGCCTGAGATATTTACCAGTCTGGCCCTGGGCAAGTCACTTAACCCAGGTTGCCTCAGTTTCTTCATCTGTAAAATGAGTAGAAGAAGGAAATGGCAAATCCCTCCAGGAACTTTGCCAAGAAAATCCCAAAGGGGTCGCAAAAAGTCAGACTAGACTAAAGAGACCCAACAACACCAACAGGAGTCAATGTATAACAAGGTTTAATAGATCAGAGTGAAAAGCAAAAACTAAAGGTCAGAATCATCCCCTTTACTCTTCTCTCCCTCCTCCTTACCAAGCAGGGGTCAACAGGGAAGACTCATCTTAGGGAGGCTGAACAGGTCCTATATTTCCTTTTAACCCTCTGATTTGGGGAGCTTATAACAAAATGCCAGAAATTTGACTTGTAAATTGTGTATCCAAGTAGATTCTCTAATAATGGCCCTGGGATTGAGGCTTTGGTGCTGAGCTAGGAAGAAAGCTTCCTACACAATTTCCTTCTGTGTGGCTAGAACTACTCAAGCTGTCCCACAACACTCTCCCACCATAACAAATGAACTCAAGGAAATATGTTTGTCTGGGTTAACCATAGAGGTTTATGAATAAGGACCATCCAGTTCCTCCCTCTTTCCCTCACCCCAAACACTTGACTTTTACAGAGCTGCAACCACATGAGGAATTGCTGATGGGTCTGCCTGCCTCACTTCTTTCCATGCTCCAATCCATCTTCCATTCAGCCTTGAGTGAGAAGGTCCAACCATCTTACCTGCCCCCTATTAAATAAACTGCAGTGACTCCCTAGAAAAACATTCCTCCCCCCTGCATGGGAACAGAATTTGTGCCTCTCCTCCCTTTGTGAGAGCTGTTTTGCTTCCATCAGATATTTGCAGCTAAGGCTTTACGAATTTCATAGTAGATATAGAGGGTAATGGGGGAACTGCCAATGGAAGTCTCATCCTTTGAAAATGCACAGGGTTCTTCTGGCTGCTGATGCACTTATGATCGGTTAGAATGCTAGCAGGTATCCATAAAGGAGACCTCTACTCTCTATTTTATTGAAAGTTGAAGAAAAAAAGTTTTCCAATTGGCTGCTAGCAAAACCTAGTGTGAGGAGTCAGTTGAGTGGCTAAGTGGATAGAGAGCCAAGCCAAGAGACAGGAGGTCCTGGGTTCAAATGTGATCTCAGATACTTCCTAGATGTGTGACCCTGGGCAAGTCACTTAACTCCAATTGCCTAATATTTTACACAGTATCAAGTCCCTACTTAGTATCAATTCTAAGGTAAGGGTTTTTGTTTTTTGTTTTGTTTTGTTTTTTAAGCCTAGTTTGTACATACAAAAGACTCCTATAGGGGCATCTTTTTCCTCTTCTGCTGATGACTGAGGAGGAAAAACTGCTATGGGCCTCTGGACTGGGAGGAGATTTCAGACGTCTCTCACCCATGAAGATCTGAGCTTATATTGGGCAAAAAAGGGAAATTGTAAGATTTTATAAAAAGCTACCACTGCAATGAAATGTATAGCTTTCATCTGCACAGTCCTAATAGTAGAGTAGACAGGAATTCTCAAGATGTTTTTATTATAAATTAAATTATAAGATTACAAATTTCATGTTAGATTAATATACTGTGTTGTATTATCAATTTTATTGTCCTCTCAATAATCTGTCACTTAAAGTCGTTTCTTAGTAGATCCTTGGATTTCCATCGTCCCCAAATGGGGCAGTTTTACTTTGCAGCTGGTATCAGGAAGGGAACAGAAAGAAGTATGACTGCTGCAAAGATTAGATGGTGAGGGCAAGACTTAAAGAGATTAAGGAAAGAGTACGACAGACTAGGAAAAATCTGAAGAGACCTACCTACTGTAATCCAAATGATGACTATATCTCCATGCCTTAAATCCAGCTGCTTCTCTCCATTGACACAATCATGACCTTGTTCATGCCCCTATCACTTCTTGCTGGACTATGGGAACAGCCTCCTCAATTCCATTCTCTCCCATCTCCTATGTGCCTTCCACATGGCTCTCAAAAAATCTTCCCAAACACGTCACACCCCTGTGGGGAAAACCTTCCCTGGATCCCTACTGTCTCTGGGATAAATGAGAGCTGACATTTATGAGAGCTTTAAAGGTTGCAAAATACTGTGTAGACCTCATGTTTGTTCCTCCCCACAGCCCTGGGAGGCAAAAACTAACAGCTTGATTAGTAAATAGGCAAGTTGAGAGTCAGTGAGGCTAATTGATTGGACCATTGTCACCTGAAAAGTAAATACCTGAAGCTGGATATGAACCCAGATATCTGCTGACCCTGAATACAGTATTTGTTCCATTTCAGCATGCAAACACTTTCAAATCTATAGTCCTCTGCCTAGAGTTTAAGGTCCTCAATAGCCTGACTCCAGCCAACCTGACCAGCCTTCATTCCCATGTTCCACTGTACATACTCTATGCAATAAGACAAGCAAGCTGGATTACTTGCTTTTCCCTGAACTTGGCATATCCATGTCTCACTTCTATGCAATTATGCAAACGATCTCTCCTCCCTCAAATGCACTTCTTCCTTATCTCCACCGCTCATAATTATTATCTTCCTTTAAGACTTAGTGCAAACACTACCTTCTCCAAAAGTTTTCTCTGTTTCTAGTTCCTTATTTTAAAATGTTCTCTCCTTCCTCAAATTACCTTGCATTTACTTTTTGGTATATACACCATATTCCCCCAGGTAGAATGTAGGCTCACTGAAGACAAGAATTATTTCTTTTTTGTCTTTGTATAGCCAGAGTGCCTCGTACTACATATCAAAACATAACAAATATTAGTTTGATTGAATTAAGTAAACAGGATTTGGTAGAACCATTTGGTCAAGTCTCTATGTCAGTTTTCCAATGGGTCTTTTCCAGGTTCAGATAGTTGTTCTGTTTAGGAAAAAGATGATTTTCTGCAAACAAGCTTGCTAATTATCATCTGTTTTATGTATGAAAGTGGTTTTCCTTTAATTAATTCCACTTAAGGGGAAAATGGGTGGTTCAGTGCATAGAGTGCCAGGCCTGAAGTTAGGAAGACATGTTCAAATCAGACAGTTACTAGCTGTGTGACCCTAGACAAGTCACTTAACCCTGTTTGCTTCAATTTCCTCATCTGTAAAATGAGCCAGAGAAAGAAAATCCTCAATAAGGTCACAAAGAATCAGACATGACTGAAATGACTGAATAACAACAAAGATTCTATGTAAGAATAGCAGCCATGATAGCATTGTCTAAACTTTTCCTTTCCACAATTTCTTGGCATTCTACATCAGAAGATCTCAAACAAAAGAATGGTGTCAATAACAATGAATTCAGGATTTAGTGCTGTCACACTCCTGGAGAAGAGAAGGAAAAAGAGATAGCAACAGGAAAGCATGAGCAACATTGACATCTAAGGAGAGCATTTGTAGCAGGTTAAATCCTGGGCCAAGAGAATTCATTTTAGATATCTCCTTTAAAAGGAAAAAAAAAGCTGTTATATCATTTATTAACTGAGGAACTTATCAGACTGATGAGGAATTTCCCCAATAAAGGTAATGAATCAGCTTCCTATAAGTCAAAGATACTGTGTTTCACATGTTTTGTAGAACCTGAAATTTCATCAGTGGAGAGAATTTTCAGTGTAGAAATCCTCTGTACTAGATATTGTCACTTGCTCATTGTCACCCAGTTAGTAGTAAGTGCCAGAGAAAGCATTTGAACACAGATCTCTTTTTCGCTCTTCTGTCAACTGCACAGTTATGCTTCTTGTTTACATAAAAGGGATACAAATTTTCTTAGCTCCAATGCTACATCAATTCCTACGTTGAACATAAATTCTGACTTTATGTCACCACGTATTTATGTATTAATTAAAGTGTGAATGGAAAGAAAATTTATATTTCATGTGTAATGAACAGATAAGTCACTTGGCTAAAGCCTGAGAAAGGTTCTCAAATACTTCACTCATCCTGAGAGGATCTATAAGGACTAGACCATCTGCTGCAGAAAAATTGAAAAGGAATATTAGATAGTAAATTAAATGGAAGAACTGATGGCTAGCCCACACAACTTGCATTGGACCCTGTGATTCTCTCAACTACAGGAACTTGACCTACAATTTCAATGGTATAGAGGACTCTCTAGTGAGGAAATCCCCTCTTCCAAAGCAATTTAGCATCTTCTCTGAAACTTACAGAGTTGACTGGAACACTCTGATGACTTGCCTAAAGTCAAATGGCCAGAATGTGTCAGGTCCAACATATAAGATGTCCTTCCAATCGAGCCCCCCACAGTTATTATCCTGGAAGAAAACGCTATAGAGACGCTGCCAGACAGCCCCACCAACTGCCTCACTAAAGCAACAAGACACTGAGAGAGAGAGACAGGAAGATGCATCCAGCAAGTCAAAACCCTGCTAACTCCTTCCCCCTAAATACCAATGGAAATGGCCCAGGATTCTAAACCCAAGAGCCTTGAAAGTGGCAGGGCCCCCTTATAATGCCACCCAAACATCCTGGTCCCTGCAGCCATCTTTAAAGAGAACAACCCCAAAAGAGAAGGAAATTGTTTTCCTCAATCCTACCAACACCAAGCACTGACCATCTGCCATCAATGGAAAATCAAGAGCCCTTGGAATGGCGGCACTTCTTACACCAATAATCCTGGTTCCATCCTTGCTCCTATAGTGATCATCCTGGAAACTAAACCTTGCTGTGATGCCACTTTACCAAGTGCTTCTGCAAGCACTGAAGCCATAGCCCTTTGACAATCACAGCTACTGAAGACCCAGAAAGGAAAATCCTTTAAACCAAAGACTTGGGCATTATCAAATTATTCAACATTCCAAAAAGTTATGACTTTATCCATAAAAAGGGCATCAAAGAGGATGTGCTATCATCTGCTTTGCCACTACATACTTAAGACTAAGGCCCTTTTCATATGATTTATAGCTTAAACTTTCTAAAAGAAAGAAATGAAGTGGTCCAATAGTACTATCCTTTGAATTGGGAGGACTTGAGCTCAAATCCTGCTGTTGACAGTACTAAGTATGTGATCCTGAATAAGTGGCTTAACCTTTCTCAGCCTCAGTGTCCTCACCTGCAAAATGGGATAAAAAATAGATCCTATTTCACAAGGTTGTTGTAATACAAATTGAGATAATATGTAAAGTACTTGGCATTATATAAACATGAACTATTATTATTGACATGTGGTTTCTCCATTTAGACTGTCAAATCCTTGGGAAATGAAAATTGTCTCAGATTTTATATTTGTTTATACAGAACTTTATAAAATGCTTTATCCACAGTAAACACAATAAATATTTTCCATCATGTGTTTATAGTTAGTTATTAAAGAGTTGGCATTGACTTAGGTACCAAAAAGATTCTCAAACCAAAGGAAATGTAGCTACATAACTCATTGTCTTCGAAGAACTAGTTGTCAACAAAATGACCATTTCAGTCAACTGCATAAAGTGGCATCTCTGAACACAATGGAAAAACACGTCTTTTTACCTTTAAAATGGTGGTGGCTCAAAAACATTGACCATGTTTCATTGGGTTATTTTTCCCCTCCATTGGGTCTGGAATGGTCAACTCAGAACAGAAAGAAAGAACAAGCAGCTAGAAAGTTGGGACAAGAGAAACACTCCTCCCTTGCCCCCATGAAGGTTTTTCTTGATGCTGAAAGGTGTAGTGTAGCTCCACTTTATAAATGCATGGAATTCATCATGGCACTCCAAAGGTAATGGAAACGCTAAGTCAATTTTAGCTTTTATAACTGTCAAACAGCAAATGATGTGAGGCACACTCCAGATGGCAGCTCCTTTCTGCATGGAAGTACAACCACTGGCAAAGATGGGTTTCCCTCCAAAGGGTATGGTATAAATTACGTTTCCAATCCACCCTCTGCCTAACCCTCCCACCACCTCCAGTCCCCACTCCCCTCTAAAAGGAATGCAAACTGGCTCTCTATAATTTAAATTTAGTGCTACCAAGGAAGGGAACATTCTGTGCCCGGAGAACATTAACACAAGATAAAGCGGAAATAAAAAGCCAATGTGTTGATACTCTACTGCATCTGCCACAAATGATAAAAATCGTCTTTCCTCCCTGCTGTGTGGAGCTGTGACTCTGACTTTAATTCTCTCATCAGGTTCTATTGTCTCCCAATCTTTAGAGCTTAGTATGAAGTTTGTTTTTGTTGTTTGTTTGGCTTTTTAAGTTTAAAAAAAAAAGGAGCATCTGTTGGATGAAATGGGCTTCTTTTCCTCTATTGTCAACAGCTCTTACTTTCACAAGTCTGTCTCTCTCCTTGGCTTAAAAAAATTCAAGACTCTGACAGACATTGCAGCTCAGCTTTCTGTTCTGTTTATGAAGAGGTGTCTGAGAAGCACAGCCTAGTGGAATCATGCTAGAGGGAAAGAAAACTTCCCTGCTAGTACAAGGAGATTTGAAGAAGGTTATGCTGCCCTTGAGATAATGTTTTCTTCTGTAGCCAAGTAGGCTTTTACATAGACCATAACATGAAAAAAAAAAGTCTGCATTTACAAGGTGGGTGTTTCTAATTCCTGCTGTGCCTTAAATAACCGTTGTAATAGCAAAGCTGAAAAATGAAATTCCATTGAAGGGTTTCCAGGAAAGATTTTCCTATGATAATCAAGAAATTTCAGATTCAAAAGGGACATCAGGGGCTATCTTTAGTTGTGTGTGACTCTTCGTGATCTTTTTCAGGACTTTCTTGGCAAAGGTACTGGAGTGGTTTGCTATTTCCTTCTCTAGTTCATTTTACAGATGAGGAGCTGAGGCAAACAAGGTTAAGTGACTTGCCCAGGGTCACACACAACTAGTAAGTGTCAAAAAGGCTGGATTTGTACTCATTTAGATGAGTCTTCCTGACTCCAGACCCAGTACTCTATCCACTGTGGCCCCTAACTGCCCTCAGGAGTTATCTAGTCCAATTTAATCTGTAAAACAATCCCTTTCCCAACATACCCAACAAGTATTTATCTAGTCTCTACTTAAAAACTCCAAGGGTGAAGAAATCCACTACCCCCTGAAGCTGCTGACTATTAGGAAGTTTGGGGATTTCTACCCGCCCCCCCCCTTACTTTAAGCCAAATATAGCTTTTTTGTAACTTCCACCTAATGTTACTGATTCTGCCTTCTGGCAATAAACAGCATCTAATTCCATTTCCAAATCATAGTTTGTAAATCCTGAAAGACAGCTCAGGTGTCTCCCCAACTTTCTCTTGTTTTGTTGAGGTTAAAAATAGCCATTTCCTGCAATAGAAGCTCATAGGGCAGAGAGTTGGGTCCCAAATGCATTTTGCTTGCCACTCCTGTTTATATGTGCCACTTTATCATTGTGCTTCCTCATCTGTGTCACCTAGCAATAAAAAAAATGCTCCAGATATTGTCTGGCCAAAGCAGAATACAATAGAACTAAACCTTGCCTTGAAAGATGTACATTTACATGCAGCCCAAAATCACATTAGTTTCTGTGGCTGCCATATCACTTTCTTGATATATATTGAACTAATTTTTTTTGTTTTATTGGACTAAAGCCCCCAATTTTAAATGTGTAAATCTGATTTTCAAAGATTGCCTTAATTCACATTAATTTTAACTTAGTCCATTGAAGCCCATACTCAAGAGCCCATAGACATGTTTTGGGCTCTTCTTTCCCTCATCCAGTCTGTTAGCTATCCATCTCAGCTTTATGACACTGGTAGATTAGATAATCCTGCCTTCTCTGCCTTTATTCATATAATGGATTTTTTAAACCCTTATTTTCTGGGCTTCTAACAACTCTAAGATAGAAATACAAAAGCTAGACTTAAGTAACTTGTTCAGGTTTATAAAGCTAGGAAGTGTCTGAGGCCACATTTGAACCCAGATCTTCCTAATTCCAGGCCTGACTCTCAGCCACCTACCTTGCTCCCAAATTTCGTTTATTTTTGGTATAACTGATTTTTTTAATGTTAAACAGAAAAGATCCCTGGAGAAAATCCATCCAAAATTATATCAAACCATTAATGATTCCTTGAGTCCAGCCATTGTACCATTTCCAATTTTTATTATACTCTCATTTAACCCTCATGTCTTGATCTTTTCAGCAGAAATTACAAGATATTTATCAAAAATATTGCTATATCTATACCATTCTCCTACGCCTGCCAGTTTGGTAACCCTGTCAAAAAAGGAAATAAGTTTGATCTGGCATAATCTGTTCTTGCAAATATCCTTCTACTTTCAATTTCTTAGATGTTCACAATCCAACTCTTTAACAATCCATTCTAAAATTTTGCCAGGAATCAAAGTCAAGCTCACTTCTCTATAGTTTTGTGATTTTCATTTTTTAAAAATCAGGACATTTGCCCTTCTCCAGTCTTGTAGTACTTCCTCAATTCTCCATAGTCTTTCAAATATCACTGACAGGAGCTCAGTGATCATACCAGCCAGTTCTTCCAGTACCTGAGGATCTAGGGCCAGGGAACTTGATTTCTTCAAAAGGAGTCAGGTGTTCTCTTATTATCTCTCTACTTATTTTAGTAATCAATTAACTTTTAGCCAATTTAGTTGTATCTTTTCCATTTGGGGAAGGAGGGAGACAGAGAAGAAAAGAGAGAGGAGGAAAATGATAGCCATACTCATGAGCAACTCTATAAGCCAGCCTCCATTTCTCTGTAAATTGAACAAGTGTTAGCATACCCATTTCCAGGGTAACCAGGTAGTGTAGTGGATAGAGTGCTGGGCCAGGAAGACTCATCTTCATGAGTTCAAATCTGGCAAGTCACAACTCTGTTTACCTCATTAATAAACCCTTCTAATGGTAAAATGAGCTGAAGAAAGAAGTGGCAAAACATTCTACTGACATTGCCAAGAAAACCCTAAATGGGCTCACAGAGAGTTGGATATGACTGAAAAATGACTGAACAATTTATTTCCATGTGTTTCAGTTATACTATCATCCCAGTGCTGACTTTCATAATGGGCTTTTTATCATCAACTAATGTTTTTCTTTAAGCAGAGAATAAGGTTGTAAAATCTGGCAAACATATCTGAAACCTGAATACTAAAAAGCCTTCCCTATTCTAAACTGCACAGTTTAATGGGGAATGGAGGAGCAATGAGTATACAAATATCTATAATTCAAGGGAGAATAAAATTAGTGCCAAGATGAAAGAAAGACTAAATGCTGAGAAATTTGAATAGAAACATGTCAGTTTCACCTGAGATGATCAAGGAAGATTTCACGAAGGACGATGCAACTGAATTGGGCTCTGAAGAAAGGAAGGGCTTTCAACAAGACAGAGGTACAGGTAAAAGGAAACTATTCTAGACACAGAGCAAAGACAAGGAGATAAAAGATGTTGAGATGAGAATAGGGAACAGAGACTAGTACAGGATGGCCGAAAGAATCTAGTTCATGAAGATGGAGCAGAATTTCTATTTTCTCTCCAAAGGTAGACATTTTTCTTTGCAACTTTAAACTATTACTCATTAGTCCCCAGCACCACAGAGGTATCACACATCTCCTGGGAAGGAGTCCTTTGCTACCAAATTATTGTACAGCTTTGATGGGTAAAATAAACCCTTGCAAAAAGTAGTGTCACATTGTTCTTGCCAATTGAAGGTTGCATTGACACAATTAATTGAGTTCATTGTGAACTGGGTGGGTGAGGTAAAATGGGCTGCTATAACCCAAAGTCTATTACCCATTAGTAACAGACTCATCCCCTATTCACACTATACAGAAGAGATATTGAAAAGGAAAATAATCATCAGTGGTTACTCCTGCCTATGCTAACAAACAATAAAGTGTCCACAAGGCAGGCAAGAGAATAAAGCAGCCAGGATAATATGGACAGCTATTCTTTGAATAATTGAATGTAACTAAGGGAACCATTTCAGAATTCAAGCACAATTCTGCTGCCTTCCAGACACAGTCTTAATAGCAGGTGTAGCACTAAGGAGCATTTTCCCCCCCATTGTACTATGTGGATTTGATATTTACAGACCATAGCTAATATTCTGTGACTTTTTTCAGTTTTAGATTGTTTCGTGATGACCCAAATGTAATTGCTCATTCAGATGAAATGTGCGTCCAGCTGCTGAAGCCTCGAAAGTGAACAAGGAAAAAGATAGAATCCCTTTAAGATGGTTAGGACAAAGAGGATGCTGAGCTGGCCAGAGTGTTATTAGAAAGAACATTTCTTGGCAGCTGGCAGGTGACTCTTCTGAAAGAGGGCATTGATGCTCATCCACGTGCTGTCTGAGCTACATTTAGAATACCCACTTGGGGTATGACATTGCCCTGGCCACAGCCACCAGATTAATTATTAACGTCATTGAGTCTCAATTTTTTTTCTTTTTTGTCTGCGTGTGGGAAGTGCTGTAACACTCCATGTGCTGGGTTCTGTGACCCAATGTACCACCCACCTTCTTCTACCCACATTTCCCCAAAAGTGCTATGTAGAACATATTCATTAACATTAATTTGGTTTTGAGAATTAGAGAATTTCTCTCCATCCCTAGAGATAAATGGAGAGACCTTGGAATTATTGCAAACAAAGGACAGTTTTTAAGAGAACCATTTCTTGCAACTGTCTTGTAGTCAAGACAGGCAGTTCTCGATCTTTCTCCAAGTGTGGTCACATCGCTGACAATCATTCAGAACCTGTGGTGCAGGAGAAAGTCCAAAGGAATCTGGGTTTTGTAGTTCAAGAAGTCAAACATAGCTGAGGGCAGCACATAGGAAGATGTCTTATTTGACCCTATATATTCAGATCTCTCTATCCCAAAGAAAATGGCTTAAGACCCCAGACTTGTTTTCTTCCCATGTCCAGTGTCACTTCATTTCTCTGTCCCTCAGTTGAAAATAAAGTATTTACATTGATTGTGGAATGGCTAAAACAGTTGCAATAGATGAGTGTAATGGTATATTACTACACTATAATAAATAATAAATGAAAAATAAAAAGTACAAAGAACTCACAAGTACAAGAAGGAAGAGGCATGGTTAAACAGCAGTTGTTCTAAAAAAAAAAAAGATCAAAGAGCATTTAGTGGACTATAAATTCCATGTCAATCATCAGTATATTGTGATCTTAAATTGCATCAAGATAGACCTAACTTCTAGGACAAGAGAGGTGAACACTCTACCCTCATCAGACTTTCCCTGAAATATTATACTGTTCAGTGCTGGGCACCAAGATTCAAGAAGCACATTTACAACTGGAGATTGTCCCAAGAACAATAAGGATGATGAATAGACTTAAATCTATTTCAGAGGAGAAGCAGTTGAAGGAACTTTGAATGTTTAGCCTGGAGATGAAAAGAGAAGACATATGTGTCTTCAAGTATTTGAAGAACTGTTTTGTGGGAGAACATTGTTTGTTCTATTTGGACACAGAGATGAAAATCGGAAGCTTTGGGTAAAATTTGCAAAAAATCCAATTTAGGCTTGATAATGAGGAGAAAAATAAGCAACTATTAGAGTTGTACTAAAGTGAAATGGATTTACTTAAGAGTGAGTTCCAGGGACAACTAGATAGCACAGTGGATAGAGCAATGGGCCTGGAGTCAAGAGGACCAGGATTCAAATCTGGACTCAAATACTTCCTTGCTGTGTGACCCTGGGCAAGTCACTAAACCCCAATTGCCTAGCCCTTGCCATTCTTCTGTCTTAGCATTTATACTAAAAGAAGGGGAAAGTTTTTTTAATTAAATTTTTTAAAAATTTTTAAATTTTAAATTAAATTTAAATTTTTAAAAAAATTTTTTAAGTTTTTAATTAATTAATTCAAAACAATTTTTTTAAAAAGATGATTTCTCCCTCTATGGAGGTCTTTAAGCTGAGATTGATTAGATGACCTCTTGTTAAGTATATTATAATGAAGACTCCTTTGATGTATGGATTGGACTGGATCACTATCCCTTCCAATCCTCAAATTCTGTGATTATGTGTGAGAAGACTTAAATAATGCAAAATGAAGTAAACATAACCAGAAAACAAGCATACATATTGGAAATATAACAATACAAATGGGAAGAACAATAAAGCAAAGAAAATTGGATGATAAGAAATTATAATGACCAATCATGAACTTCCCTCCCCAAAAAGATATGAAATTATACCTCTTCACTTCTTGGGTGGCACTCTGCTTATGATTAGTTTTACTGAACTAGGCACTTTTTTCTCTTTTTTATTCATTGTTATAAAAAAAATCACTCTCTGTGAGGTAGCTGGAAGAGTGAATTATTGGGAAATGTAGGTAAAATTTTAAAAAGATGTTAATAAAATTTTTATTTAAGTAAAATAAGGTAAGTAAACTAAATTATCCCTTCATTTATAGGTTCCAAAAGAATGGTGAATATGAGGATAATATCTATACCCTCTAAATGCTCTAAATGTGAGCCTTTAGAAAATTCATTAGAAGTTATTGTACCAAGAAAACTAAATAATATTCCATGATTTTTGGCATCAAATATCATGACCCATGTATATTATAGACATAATAACATTAGAGAAAATATATTAGGCTCTAGTCAAAAGTCATTTCATTGCCCATTGGATCCCCATCTTTAAGTTTTGGTTGTCTCGCATGGATTTTAAAATCAAGATGAGGGGGAGGGAGGAGGGGTGGGAAAGAATATGAATCTTACTGTAATCATGATTTGTGAAATACCTGAATTAGTTATTTTCTTCCTCCCTGACCCTTTTCTGCTTTCTCTTATGTGTTGTATTATTCATTAGAATGTAAGTTTCTTAAAGGCAGAGATGATCTTTTTTTTTCTTGTATTTGTTTTTCTGGTATTTAGCATAGTACCAGGAACATAGTAAGTGTTTAAATAAAGGCTTACTGATAGATCAATTGAGGGTAGGGACTGTGTTATTAATTTTTACTTTTATCTAACATAATGCTCTGCACACAGCAGATACTCAATAAATGTTTATTTCATGAATGAATGAATCAATCAAAAAAAAATACTTTCCTATGTTCCAGTGAAATAGGACAAAATATTTAATAACAATGAAAGATTAACATTGCAGCATTCATTTTTTCTAAAGATAACACTTTCAGGACCAGAGCCTTGTACATGATCTGATTTCCAATTCTACTTCAACACTGATTATATGACCCCAGGGAAGTCATCTATGAACTTCAGTTTCATCTGTAAAAGAAGAATGTTAATATTTGCATTATCTACCTCACAGGGTTGTTGTAAAAATCAAAATAGATGCTGTGTGCAAAGTACTTTGGAAATATTAAAGCTATATAAATGTGTGGTGGTGGTGGTGGTAGTAGTAGTAGTAGTAGATGTAGAAGTAGAAGTAGAAGGAGGAGGAGGAAGAGGAGGAGTATCATTCTGGTTCCAGGATATTGATAGTGTCATATTTTTATTATGGAATTTACCCTCACAAATTACTAATAGATCTTTAGATACATTGGCACAACTGGACTACATATATTGATCACTAGATTTACAGAATCAGTGACTTCATCAGACTTAATGATTTTCTGCACTAAAGGACCCATTAAAATGTCATAACTATTATAAAACTTGTAAACACATTGTTATCTCTAATCTCTTCAAAACAATTATGCATTATTTATGAAACCTTGGTTAACAATCTCTTTATTTAACACTTGATAAAGCCAATATAGTAAAAGCTTCCTTTAAATCCAGCACAGATTATTTCTTTTCTTTCTGCCTACTTATAATTTCTTTTTTTTTTAGTTAAAATAAGTTTAGTGATGCCTTCTGTCATGTCACAATAATTGGCAAAAATATTCACACATACACACACATATGCAACAAATGGACCATCTTTTAATTTTTTAAAATGGTGGCTCAGTGGAAAGAGAGCAAGGCTTAGAGACAGAAGGTCCTGGGTTCAAATCTAGCCTCAGATACTTCCTAGTGGTGTGACCTTAGGCAAGTCACTTGATCCCCATTGCCTAGCCCTTACCACTCTTCTGCCTTAGAACCAATACATAGTATTGATTCTAAGATGAAAGGTAAGGGTTTAAAAAAATCAAACAAAACCAGGTTTAATAGTGTAGACAATGTTCCATACCAGTAGGCTCCTATCTTTCTTTTGTTAAGAGAATAAGCATCTTCATTTCTTTCCCAAAACCAAGACTGATGACTACCAAAATAAAAAGCTTGGTTCTAAGAGATCCACCACTTCTGTCCTCCCTTCTTAAATATGATGAGTTTACTGATCTCCCCATGGAGTATCCACATGCCCATTAGAACACCATCAAGATGACAAAAATAACTCCCACTATGGTCTCCAAGACTACTGTTGGACCATGCTGAATTGGCTGGTTTGGAACCATTCCTTGGCCTCTGTTAGAGGACAGGTCTCAGTGAGTAGGACTACCCACAAAATGGTTTGTTTGGGAAGAATGGCGTGTAGCAGCAGAGTAGACTCTTGACTGAAGACTCTACTCTGTTCTGGCTTACAAAAGGGGAGCCAATAGCTGACTCTGAGTTTGGTGGGGGGCGGGGGGGGGGGGGAATGAAGGTTATTAATTAGTTACTTAGCCCTTATACATCCATTAGCTTATTTAATCCTTATATCAACCTATGTAATATATAATGTAAATATTAATTATGGAGAAGAAAACAGGTTTAGAGAAGGAGTTTAGTAACTTTTGTACGATCACATAACTCATAAAGGAACTAGAACTTGGACTGAGGTCTGTCTAATGATTCAGTATTTTCTATGAAGCTATGCTGCCTTGAGGGGGGTGAGTAGCATAAGTAAAAAGGCAAAAATTAAAGGATCAGGCAAATGGCACGGGTTAGAGGTATCCAAATGGATCTGAAGTCTAAGTCAATAGGAGACAAAAGTCAAGAAGGCAAAGGCAACAGGACAATAAGGACTTCAGTGTTCAGATTAGGAACTGGGTCAGAAGATAGAAAAGTCTATTTTTTTACAAAATTTTTAAACCCTTACCTTCTGCCTTGGAATCAGTACTGTGTACTGGTTCCAAGGTAGTAGAGTGAGTGGTAAAGGCTGGGTAAAGGGGGTTAAGTGACTTGACCAGGGTCACACTGCTACCAAATTTGAACCTAGGACTTCCCATCTCTAAGCTTGGCTCTCAATCACAGAGCCACCTAGATGCCCTCTATAAGTAGAGACATTTATAACTAAAACAAATCTTGAAATTACATCATTCAACATGTACTGAATGTATGTTCTATGAAAGGCACTATCTTAGATGCTAGCAGGAAACAAATGTAGCATCCAGAGTATCTTTCACCCATGCACCCCCAAAAAGCTATCCCAAGACCATAGTTCACAAGCCCTCTACCAATATATTTTTGTTTATGGTCAACCAGAAGATATGCTGATTACAAACAGAATGACTAATTTATAATTAGTTGCTATATAATTTGTAATATATAATTATTATTTATAGAATAGATATATGATATGATACTATATTATATATAAATATAACATTATGATATATAACAGTGCTAAAAATACTCATTAAACTACTTAGTGAATCAAGTGAAAAGAAAAGGCACTTCCTTCCCCTCTTGTATGGGATATACTTTGTCACAGGTTCTGTACTATCTGTAGGGAAGGCAGAAATGTAGGGGCAAATGTGACTAGAGAATGTTTGTGAACAAACGTGTCCAGGAATCAGGCAAGTAGGAGAGCCAGGCTGCAGGCATTCCTGGGGGAGCTTGCGCTCCGGATAGTGCACAGTCCCAGACGCCCTCTCGGTGTGTCATTGGAATGTCCTCTGCTCAGTGTTAGGTCTCCGCTCTCCACTGCACATCTGCCCTGATTTCTGGCTGCAATGTTTACTATACTCTGCTACTAGTGCTTAACAATGCCATTTGCTGCTCTCTGATACCATCTGCTGGGAAGCGTCTTGCAAGGGAAAGTCAAAACTCCTTTAATTGTTGTTGTTCAGTTGTTCATTTTTGTCCAATTCTTCATGATCTCATTTGGGGTTTTCTTGGCAAAGAGAGTAGAAAGGTTTGCCATTTCCTTTCCCCAGATCATTCCACAGGTAAGGAAACAAGCAAACTTAAGGGACTGGATGTGGGTCACAAAGGAGTTAAGTGTCTGATCTGAATTCAGGTGGTCCAGTGCTCTATCCACTGCACAACTTGGCTGCCTCTTTAAAGCATCCTCAGAGCCAAATATCATGGCACAGTAGCCACATTAAACCAGTCAACAGAAGCCGTCAAGAAGTAGCAGGCTAAGATTAAGTCTCTTCTTTTGAGTGTCCTGTCTGCAATGAAATGTTTCTAAGTGCTCCTCTAGCAACATGTCAGCACAAATCCTGTTAACATGGTACCGGCTTATTTCACAAGCAGAAAGAAAATATCACAAAAGGTTTTCTTCCATTGTAGGGAAAACAACAGTTGTTGGACCTTTTTTTGCAGGGGGGGGGAATTGGGGGGGCGGGTCGTTGGTTGGTTTGACACTATCTGCTGTAGGTTACAAAGCAAATTATTTTTATCAGAAATCAGTGTGGAAGAAGTGATTTTTTTAAAATATGATAAAGCAAATATGTCTACATATCTTTAAAAAAAAAAGTTATATGCTAGAGTGCCCTTGCCCTAACTAACTATATAATTTGGGGCTAGGGAAATACTTTTAAACAAGCAAGTGTAATATATGACCAGAAGGAGGTCTCACACACACACACACACACACACACACACACACACACACACACACACACACACACACTGGGGAACTGAAAAGAGGGGGTGAGAGAACTGAAGAAATGGAGAGAGGGAAGAGATTGATCTTCCCCTCTCTTCCCTTTGGGGAAGATAGCACAATTTGTCTTCCAGAGGGACAGAATATTTCCCCTCAGAGATTGGGTTTAGGAGGTGGAGATTAAGGACTGGAGGAGAAGGTTTTAGAGAAATGACCCATCTTCTTGATATTAGCTGTTGTTGAAAGGCAGGTAAATTTCCTGCCTCTGGATCCTCCCAATATCCCAACTGCCACTTTTCCCCTTTGAGACCTGAGTTCAATCCTCAGCCCTAGCCTTGAGTTAGTTCTCCTCTTTGGGGAAAGATATGGTTCTCCCCAATGCTTCAGTCCCCTTCTTTGGAGTCAGAAAGCAGGTAGACCTGATCTAAACGGTAACACTAATTTTGAGGACACACAAGGCAGGGAGAGTAAGGGTGTTGGGTGAGGAAAGTGGGAAACAGGAATCTCTATAGATTTGCAACTGACCTTCCCCCTGCCAAATCCTGAGGGGTTCAGGCTATCAATCTGACCCTCCTTTTGGTCAGTTGCTGGTTTGTCCTTCCTCCTAAACTAATCTAGCTATAAGCTGAAGTTCAGGATTATTTGGGGGAAGAGAGATCTTCTCAGTAGACAGCTTCCTATAAAGTCCCAATCTACTTTTGTCTTCAGCTTGAACCAGAGAGATTTAGGGGTTCACTGGAAGGTAATCAATGTCCAGAGGGATCCTCCACTTCAGAGATCTTCTTCTCAGACTGTCCACTCCAGCAGAGAGCTGACCAGAAGTAAGCTGGCAGTTTTGAATTCTCTCAGCTCCTCTATTCCTTCCTGGAATCTTGAGTCTTCCTTGCCCTTCCCCAACTTGGGACATTCCCCGACATTTCTGGATATGATTTTTTTCTCTCCTTTTGTAACTTCTCTCTTTCACAAGCAAGCAATAAACATTCAAGTATTTTCTATATGTGCAAGGTACTATGATAGTCATTGGGATAGGAAAACAAAAATGAAAGAGTCCGTGCCTTAAAGGAGTTTATATTCTACCTGAGAAAACAACATGAAATTCAACAGACTGATGAGAGAGAGAGAGAGAGAGAGAGAGAGAGAAAGATATGTGTGTATATATGCATATATATGAGTATATATGCAAAATAACTTATTTTAAGATAATTTGAAGAGAGAAGAGCACCACTATCTGCAAGGGGGAGGGAGAAGGGTGGGAGAATCAAGAAATGACTCATGTAGAAAGGGGTACTTAAATGGAGATCAGGAACTAGGTTTCCTGTATTTTTTTATCATTGTTTTCAATATAATTGGTCTCCTTTATAATACTATTTATTCTATATATTATTCTAATAGGTTCCATACACTTTACCAGAGGATCAAAGGTATAAAGGGAGAGAAAAAAAATGAAGAACCCTTTAGGTAAAAGATAGCACTTGAGCTGACATACAATTTCAAGCTTTGTTTCTGTCATCAATATCTCTACCCATTGCCCAGGTTCTTTATCTAAATACTCAAGCCCTTGTTGCCTAATTGCTTTTACCTGGATTCTCCATTGTTGCTCCCTGCTTACTTGGCCTTCTGTTCCATTAACTATCTCTATCCTATAAAATTTGGCTAATCTCTTCATTCTTGCTTCCTTTGCTCCTAACCTCCTTAATGTAACTTAATAGAAAGCACTGAATTAGCAGTCAGACCTCAGTGCAAGTTCTAGTTCCTTTATTTACAAAAGTTACTTACCTCCTCTAAACCTCAATTTCCTCTTCCATAAATAAGAATAATATTTGCATTTAAAGGAAATAAAAAATTCTAAGAGATAAGATGTAAAAGGAATATATTCCAGGCAGGAAGACAACCAGTGCAACATCAATTCCCTCATTATTTGGTGTCTGTCTCCATAATCTATTTAGGTGAATTCTATCCAGCAAAAACTCCTAAAGAATTATTTGGGGGGGACAGAAAAGTGGCTCAGTGGACTGAGAGCCAGGTCTAGAGATAGGAGGTCCTGGGTTCGAATCCAACCTCAGATGCTTCCCAGCTGTGTGATCCTGGGCAAGTCACATAATCCCCATTGCCTAACTCTAATCATTCTTTTGCCTTGGAGCCGCTATACAGTAAAGATGGAAATGAAGGGTTTAAAAAAAACTATTTAGGGCTATTTAGTGAACCTATGGCACTTGCAATGGTAGGAGCCATCCCCTTCCCCCTCTCCACATGTACCTGAGGACATTTTTCTCATCACCAGCCCCTCTGCCCAATAGCCCATTGGAGTAATTCCTCCCTCCTCTATGTGGGGTAAGGAGATGGGAGTGAGGGTGCTTATGTGAAAGTTACAGTTTGGGCACTCAGCCTCTAAAAGGTTTGCCATCACTGGACTAGGACAATGAAGCTTCCCCAAGATTCCACAGTGCTCCTGATTGGGATGCATGGAAACCTGAGAGCAAGGACAAAAGGACTTGAAGCCTGGAGGATAATATATCTTTTTTCCTCTATCCCTGCCTTTACTAATCATATTGGCTAACAATAAAATCTTTCATCTTTCTTTATCATTCTGACCTAAACCAAAGGGCTGATGTCTTTGTGCAAAGATAAATAAGACAAGTGTCTCAAAAGAACAATAACTTAATAAAGAAAACAAGATATGTTCAATATAAATACAATTCAAAGAATAGTGTGATAAATACATGAAAGTACAAAACAACAAGTTATTAGAACTGTAAACAAGAAATATCTCTTTATCTGAGGGAATAAGGAAAGGCTTCATAGAGAATTTAATAATAGGAAAATTTATTTGCTTCCTATAAATACAAAAGAATTCTTGCTACCCCCAAACCCCAGCCTAGAATTTTACATACAGAAATCAAAGGATGAAGGACTAAAAGATAGTCTGTAAAATTTATTTGGAATAGAATTCTAGAAGAATTTGCTCCTTCATTCCCTGAGAAGCCTTTTTTACATAGAAGGCATCATTTTTTTTTGTAGTAACCTCTACCAATGCTAGGTTCTAAATTCCTTCCATATTAGAATATCTACAACATATTTTTAAAGGTTACCTTTATTCTGTACCCCAGAGTAATCCTGATTTAGTAGCCATACTCAAAAAGGAAATTGAAAAACTTATTGCCAACAAAATGGGCTGACCTTGACTTCCAAGTTCACCTCCATCCATTTGGGCAAAGGATTTATGGGTATATAAGAGTTTAAATTTAGGTTTTATGCTAAATATGAGAGTTATAAAGTAATATTGTGGTTGCCAATTTAAAATATTATAGCTTAAGTCAAAATGTCTTTTAGCAGCCTTTATTTATAAAGAGGAGGAAAGAGTGAAAGTGTAAATGTAGATGAAGAGATATATTTCTAACAAGCCTACCAGCCTTTGGCTTCCCTAAGACTCTGTCTCCATGTGGATTTCCCAGAAATCCTCAGTCAGAAGTCCTGGTGGTGTCTTCAGTCAGGATTCTACCAATGCAGCCTCCTCCAAAGCCAAGATAGGAATCTCAGCTACTTACCCAGAAACCTATAGCATGATCCAAAGGAAAAGTCTCTTTCAAGTCAGGAAAGGAATCTCTGGAACCAACCAAAATTCAGGAAGGGATTAAATGCTAGACCATGCTGGTCTCTTCTTTTATACTTCTTTTTCCACATCCCTTCCTGTCACTTCCTATCACTCCCGTTCTTCACAAAAAAACAATGGCAATCTTTCAATTTGCCTAGCACTGGGGGGGGGGGGGCCAGGGGAAGGAGGAACTGGGGGGGGTGACCTTTGGAGATGTGAGCTTACTCTGGTAAGTGACTTATGAACTCTCATACTTAATGGTAAGTAGGGGTACTTTAAGTTCTTGATTTGATTAGCTAAAAATAGACAAGGGGGGAGTTAATCTTATCCTCACAGGTAGAAGAAGGAAAAATTCGGATATAGGAGTGCAAGAGGAGACAATAAGGAGACTAATGTGGGCAGTCATAGAAATGAACAACTGAGATATAAGCCATAGGAGCCAGTCGCATTGTCTGGACTAATCCTGTGTTTTAATCACTCCAAAAAAAAAAAAACATGTTGGCATACAAGGATCAGACTTGCAGGAGCCAGCCAAGGGAAGAGATTGGGTGGGCTGCTCTCTTCTGCTTCCTAACAAAACTGCTTATCCCTTAACTAGTTATCTAGATGTACATCTTTGTTTGCCTTTGATTCAGAATTCATTTACCTATCATAAAGCCTTATTGGCCAGCAAGAAATGATAAATTATGCATGTGTTTTGTTTAAGGCTTGCAAATAAAATAAAAGAGAGAATATGCCTCATTTAAGGGAGATAAAGTGTGATTTGGACTAATCCTGGGGGCTTGAAAGCTAATTTAAAACAATTGGAAAAGGGAAGAGACCATGATTGGATAGTATAAGCCTGGAAATGAATTTGGAATTCAAATACTTCTATAAATAAGATTACAAGCTTGGAGTAGCCTGCAAAGGGAAAAATGCTTGGGATTTTTTTTTCCTTTCACTTACCATGTTCCTGATAGTGGTCATTTGCCTCTTTAAAAGGCAAGCTATGATCCTAAAAGGGTGCTGTTAGGAAACTTCAGCCTATGTACAAGGGGGATAAAATTGTCTGGGCCATGGGATCAGCCAGCTGACACAGTGGATGATTGGCACTAACTCCTAAGCACCACCTTTAGCCTACATGTAATTTCATTTTAATGGTATTTTTGACAAAAAAGTAAGAACCATTTAATAAGGTGCCTTGTATGAACTTAGCATGCAATACATATTTGTTGGTTTAATTTAAGAAATAAATCTAGGCCAATGGTATCCCTTCTAAAGCACCCCAAGGTAGATGCTACAATCAGGATACATAGCTAGCTAGATAAATAGGTAAATAATGGAATTGACATGGGCACTGTACCCCCAGAAACTCAGACAAACTATTAGCAGTGAAATTCCTTTGCTCCCTTACATCCTTGTGACTCTTATCCTAAAACATCCAATGACCCCTACTGGACCCTGACATGATTGTCCTCCTTTGATCCTCCTTTAGATGTAAGATGGAAAGAGATGTACCTCCAGGCTACACCTCGATTCTATCAGGCTGTATCTTGGACATCTGTCTGCTCCCTAAAACTAAGGAATCTTTTATGAGGGTCATTCCCTATGTCTCCAGGCAGACCCCAGTCAGATAACCAAACCCCTAACTGAATACCTGAGAGTTTACCACTCTAAGTCACGTCCACACCATGACATAGCATCTGTTGTAAAGAGTATAAAATCCCCAGAATTTATGTCGTCTGGGGGGTACAGCCTTTCCATCCATGCTGTCCTCCCAAGGAGCAATCTTCCATCTTGTTGTTCCACCTGTACCATCCTCCTGGCCATTCTCAACATTACTCTCTAAATTAATAAATTTCTCTTTTTATTTTTAAGCTAAGTTTTGGAGTCTTGCATTCTTGCAGAAAAGTATCCTTCCCAAACCCAAGGGGTGCACCTCTTCACCCCCACAACAGAATGAATGCAATAAGCATTTGCTGAGTGCCTATTATGTGCTAGATTCTGTGTGAAGTGCTTTACAAATATAACCTCATTTGATCCTCACAACAACCTTAGGGACTTATATTTATCATATATTTATTATTCCCATTTTACAGTTGAGGAAACTGAGAGAGCCAAAGGTTAAGTGATTTGCCTAGGGTCACAAAAGTAGCAAGTATCTGAAGCTAGATTTGAACTTAGGGGTTTTTGACTACAGGTCCAGTGCTTTATCCTCTGAAAATTCTAGCTGCCAATGAGAGTAAAGAAAAGAAGAAAGGAGGGAGAAAAGCAAGTAGAAAGAGAAAGAGAGATTTTTCTTTCATACAAACATGATTTTCCTGTTTTATATTTCATCTAATATTCAAGATAGACATTGTTCTAGATGATGGGTTTCTTCTTAACAATGTCATGCAAACCCCAAAACTAACTTCTAGAAGTAAAATTGTAGGTAATGATTGAGCCCCACAAGTGGTGAATATTTCCTGAAGAACCTAGGACATGAGTATTCTGCAGGTCTCTTTTAATTCCATTATAATAAAAGCCAGCTTGGCATTTGCCATTTCCTCTATTATCTCTATTCTCCATCCTATACCAGGATTTTATCATGACTTCCATTCTCCTAATAAAATGGCATCATGCTTTTATGATTTTATATATGCAAAAAAGCCCCCTGTATTTTTTTAAAGACATAAAAGCAAACCTATCACCATATGGTAGTGGAATTAAAGCCAGCATATTGTAGAGTTGTATAATTCATGATCCTTAGAAATGATTTCTCAACGATATTATGGCATTAACCCATTACCATTTGCAATGATTCATGATAATCCCAACTTTTCCATTGTAATATTGGTTACTCCTCTGCCTTTTAAGTTGAAATTGCTGAATTTAGCCCAACAAATATGCTTATAACTTTAGCACCATTCATCCTTTTATAGGCCAATAGGCATAACTCCTTCCTCAAGGAGGATTTATGAGAATTGCCTATTTCAGTGTTGTCAACCAATATACAAAAAGAGTATTATTTCACAACTTATTTCACATGTTTCTAAAATATCTGGAAGTTCTTGGGGACCGTAGATCAAAGAGCCATGTGTTAGAATTTGAATGCCTTATGAATAGAAATTCTTTAATATGATATATTGATAGATATATATGTGTGTGGTAGTAGTCTCTTGGTAACCGAGGATGACTATTGTCTTTGTGTGTTTTTGTGCACAAAGACACCTGTGCATGAAGATTTAAGTGGAAAAGTCAGTGCACAGAGACAGTCCCACTCTCTGGGCTTTGGAAGCCTGCGTCCATTGGTACGAAAAGTCTTTACACCTGGAGACTTCCTGAGTTGCATTGGATGGCTGTGTTGTCCTTTGTGCTCCAACATGCCCTGAGCACTCCGCAGTGCTTTGCTGCATAGCCCTCTCAGCTGTTGAACCTTCTTATTGGTTTCTTCCATCTGTTCGGCCGAAACAGTCTTCACATGCTGGGTGAGCAAGACCCTGGTTCACCAGGGGTCCACGACGACCCTATGGCTACCCTCACAAGAGTTAGCTGGCCTGTCGAAGGCATTGCCCGGTGTGTGGTCGCTGCCACATGCTAGCAGCTACTGGGAGCCACAAGTGAGAGCTGGGTGTCAGGTGGGGGTCAGAGGCTGGAAAGCTGCCCTAGGAGGGCACGACAAGCCCTCCATACCAGAGATACTACTCCTCCCTGAGCACCCCATACACCCCATATGTATTTATACACATATATATATATATATACATATATATATATATATACATACTTGTAAATCCAGCACCTAGCACAGTGTCTGACTCATAGGAGCACATAAATGCTTGTTGAGTGATTGGTTAATTGAAGGTAGAAGTCATGTACAAGCATACATTTCCCAAAATAATTTTGTCTAAATTTCCTTTGCACTAGAAAAGACCTCTTGCCACCAGTTTTAGAACAAAAGAGAGAAGACAGAAGATGTGGAATGGCATGCCCTATTGGCCATAGAGAGTAATCAATGAATAGACTCAGACTGAATCTTTAGGCACTACTAGTCTTGAAGCCATGATTCAAGGTTCTACTTATTGTGTTTCAGACAGCATGAGCAATAAGACTCTTCCTAGACAACTGTAAGAGCCACATGAATGTGGACCCAACAAAGGACAAATAGAGTAGGATTGAAGCCAGACCAGAATAGAATAAGATTTGTCCAGACTGGTTCATATCTGAAATCATATCATAAATCATAAATCAAAATTTCTTTATTTTGTTTTCTGCCACTTAAATCACATGAAATCAGAGTCAATAAACATTTTTCAGGTGCCTACTATGAGCCCAGAACTGTGCTGAGCAATGACAACCCAAAGAAAAGCTCAACGATTCTTGTCTTCAAGGAGCTTGCAATTTAATGGAGAAAGACAATACGTAAAAAGAAGCTAAAACATGTTGGGGAGGGGGCAGTACTTAACCATGGGGACATGATGAAATCCTTCATCCAGGGTAGGAAATTATTTGAGAAGGAATGAGTTACAGAGTTTATTTCATCTTACTGGATGATGTTTCTAGAAATCATGAAGTCCAGGAGAGCAACCAGGTGATGATTAAAAGTAAATCGGATCAATAATTTTTGAAAGAGAAGAGGGGCACCCAAAATGTAGAAAGAAAACATCTGACCAGATATGAGAGAGATAATTTAGAATTCCTAAGGTCATAATTCTATATCCATATAGTATCTGAGCTAGGGTGGGGGGAAGTAGCATTTGCTGGAAGGACTAGGCTAATCATGTATACAACAGAAGGACCAATATCTAATAAGTAGTGAGGGATGCTATGGCCTTTCAAAAGACCCCCTTCATGCACTCCAATCCCCCTCTCAAGGAGCCACAGTTTTTACTTAGACACAGTATATACTATTCTCTCTACCTGGTTAATTATTCCCTTAATCACCTGCTATATTCTGAAGACTTCAGAGAAAAGGAGAAGGAGACATTTGGGCAGGTGTATCTCTGACGGTACAATTATATGGACATCTAGTACCATTCACATCATATGTCACACAGAACTAATTCTGTGCTTTGGAACAAAACAGAAAAAAGCTAATCCTTTTCTCACATGTTCCTTCTCTAAATACTTAAAAACAGCTAATATGTCTCACCCCAAGTATTGTCTTCTTCACACTAAACATCCCCAGTTCGTTCGACCAAGCCTTACATGGCATAAACTTCAGCATCCTAGTGATCCTACTACCCTAGATGCTATCAATTTTGTCAGTGTCATTTCTAAGGTGACAGAATTGAAAACACGATGCAACTTTTACTTTCACAAGGGCAAACTAGAATGGTAACTACCTACTTTCACAAGGGCAAACTAGAATGGTAACTACCATGCTTAGCTTAATGCAAATTAAGATTTTATCATCTTTTATCCATCTCTTAGCACAGTCTCTAGCACATAGTAGGTTACTTAATAAAGGTTTGTTGCAGGATTATTTTGGGCTGACACATCATATTGTTGATTTATGTTAGTTTGCAGTCCATTGAAGCCCTCTAGAACATTTTTAGATATACTGTTTCATTTTGTATTTTTGAAGCTAATTTCTTGAACCCAAACAGAGTGTTTCATTTATCCTTTCTCAACTTCATTTTAATAGATTCTGGCCAACATTTTTAGAATGTCCAGAAATTTTTAGATCTTAACTTTGACCTTCAGTATATTAGCTATAGATTTCTGTCATCTGTCAATTTGGTAAGCTGAATATCTATGCCTTTATCCTAGTCATTAATGAAAATGCTACTGGCCAACCACCGATTTCTGGAACCTCCACTGGGAATCTCCTTCCAAACTGAAGCCAAGCCATAAACATCAACCAGTTTCAAATATGCCTAAAAGTACTTTCCTTTAACCCGCATTTCTCCATCTTTTACACAAGAATGGCATGAAAGACTGTTAAAGACTTTGATGAAATTTAAGTAAACAGTGTTCCCCAGAGTTCCCAATATAATAACTACCCAAAAAAGGAAATGTTAACCTGTTCTTAATGAACTTATGCTGACTCTATGTAAACACCTTTCCTTTTGTAAATGGCCACAAATAATCTCTTTAAAACTACAAAGTCAACCTCTTAGACTTATATTTGCAGACTCCATTCTCTTTCATTTAACAAAATGAATCTGCCCTTCTCATACTCTATAACCCTTGTCTAAAAAAATCTCTACTTATCTTGGGTATGAATCCTCTGCTAGTCATTGAATTGCTGTTATTTCCTATCCTCAGACTTTTTCCCTTGGTATAGGAAACAAAAATAAAAAAGGGTTGAACAGCTCCAATCTTTAGCAGCTTGTCATTATCCTTAAGGAAATGTCCTACCCTTCTTTGATCCCTCTCTTTTCCCAAAGTAGATTGGGTCAGGGGAGAAAAGAACATTTTTTGTGTTTAACTTTTCTGATGACTAGCCTCAACTCACTCTGAGATTTAGTACCCTGACAGTATGCTTACTGGACCATGAGTCACTTTAGTATTATTCTTCAATTACCTACTCTTGTTTCCATCTTCTATAATGTCTTTTTATAAGCCTAGTTAGTTGATGAGTCACCTGTGCCTCAGCATCCATCTCAGTAGACAAATTCTCCTTTTCTTTCTTTCTATAATTGTTTTTTTCTTTGTGACTTCAGAATTTCATTCCTGAGAGCATCCCATTTTCAAAGACTAAGATTCTCCTTGTAGAATTTAGACAGTGGGCTATAAGCTATCTGTTTTTCTGAAATCTTTGAAATTTTCTCTTGCCAAATCCAAAAAAAAAATGCATTTCAGACTATGCCTACTTTTCCTCTCCTTCCATACTTTAAATTCTAAGAGGAATATGGACATTCATTCTCTCCCACCCCACTTTACACCTCAGTAACCAATTCTGCCTTGTTGAGTGAAAATCAAATGAAAAAATAACTTCCAGTCACATAGCTCTGAAGTGTCTGAATCCAGATTTGAATCCAGGACCTCCTATCTCTAGGCTTGATTCTCAATCTACTGAGTCACCTACCTGCACTTTCCATTTTTTAAAGAATTTTGAGTCTTGAATTCTCTCTCTCCCTTCCCCCTACCACTATTGAGATGGTAAGTAATCTGATATAGATTTTACATGTGAAATTCTATAAAACATTTTTCCATATAAATCTTTTTGTGAAAGAAAATTTTAAAAAATTAAGAAGGAAAAGAAAAAAGTTTGCTTTGTTCTGAATTCAGAGTCCATCACTTCTTTCTCCAGAAGCAGATGGCATTTTTTTTATTGTGAGTCTTTTGGAATTGTTTTCGATCATTGTATTGCTGAGAATAGCTAAGTTATGCACAGTTCTTCATTGTAAAGTATTGCTGTCACTGGGTACTATGTGCTTATTTCACTCTGCTTTAGTTCCTATAAAGTTTTTCCAGGTTTTCCCCCCAATCCCATTCTCTTCTCTCCTTTACCCCATACTTTCCTTTAGGCTAAGATAGAGTTCTATACCTAATTGATTGTCTATGTTCTTCACTCTTTGCTCCAGTTCCAATGACTGTAAGGTTCAAGCACTCTCCTCACCTCCACCATCTTCCCCTCCCCTGTAAAAGCTCTTTAATGCCTGGTTTATATTAAATAATTCACCCCATTCTATATCTTCTTTTTTCCCTTCTCACAATGTATTCCTTGCTCACTCTTTAATTTTCTTTTTTTTAGATCTCATCCCATCATATTCAATTCACCCCCTTGACCTCTGCATACTATTTCAAACTGCTCTAATAAAGTTCTTAGAAGTTCCAATAATCATCTTCCCATGAGGGCTGCCATACCTGGAAACATTCCAATGGGAAAATTCTTTTGATTGACAGCTAGGTCTCCATTTTTTTGCATCTTGGTTTATAAGTTCTCTCTCTCTCCAGCCTCTATCACACCTAGAAGTTCTGGAATTTGGCTACAATATTCCTGGAAGTTATCTTTTTGGTATCTCTTTCAGGAGGTAATTGGTGGAATCTTTCAATTTTCATTTTACCTTTTGGTTCTAGAATATCAGGTAAGTCTTCCTTAATAATTTCTTGAAAGATGTATCTAAGATCCTTTTTTGATAATAGTTTTTAGATAGTCCAATAATTCTTAGATTATCTGTCCAAGATTTATTTTCCAAATCAGTTATTATTCCAATGAGATATTTCACATTTTATTCTATTTTTTCATTTGATTATTTCTTGATGTTTCATGGAGTAATTAATTTCTACTTGTCCAATTCTAATTTTTAAGGCATGATTTTTCTTGAGTGAGCTTTATATCTCCTTTTCCATTTGGCCAATTCTACATTTAAAAAAGTTCTTTTCCTCGGTGAATTTTTGTACTTCTTTTTCCATATGACTAATTATGTCTTTTAGGTATTTCTTCTCTTTAGTGGATTTTTATGCCTCTTTTACCAATTAAACTTTTCTGTTTTAAAGATATTATTTTTTTCAAAATTTTTGTTGATTCTTTTTCATTATTTTCCTGAATCACTCACGTTTATTTTCCTGGTTTTTCTTCTACAGCTCTTATTTAATTTTTAAAATCCTTTTTGAGCTCCTCCAATAATTATTGTGGGGCTTTAGCAGTATTGAATTTGTTATCTTATTCTGAGTTTGTGTTTTGGTCTTCACTGTCATCAAATTAACCTTCTATGTTGTGTTTCTTATTATTGTTTGCTCATTTTCTAGCTTTTTTCTTTTCTCTGGCTTAAAAAACTGTTTTGGTTTGATTCTATTTCTATGGGTAAGGGAGCACTATTCAAAACATTAGGTTCTTTATGCAGCTGCCTTCAGAGCTAGCTCTGGAGATCTATAAGTTTTCAGTTCTTTCAAGGTGGTATGATATAAGGAGAGGTGTGTTTAATATTATCCCAGCCCATGCTCTAGTCTGAAATCAACCACAAGCACTCTTTTCCACCTTGGAACTGCTCGCCTGAAGCCTGTTGTGTACTAGTGCTCTTCCTTTCCCCTGAGACCATGAACCCAAGCTGCAACCTGGATTTATGTATGATAAGAGTCTCACATCCAGATCCAGAAAGGAGTCATGTCATTTTCTTGTGAGGAGCTGAACCCAGTTACTATCTGTACAATTTGTGGCTGAGAGCTCAGGAAGCCTCTACTGCTGATTCAGCCACATTCAATTCCTGTATGCTGCAGTGAATTCTGCCTTAGTGAGTTGCTTTGCACTTAACAATGCAGTAGATCTTTCATGCCAGCCTTCTAGGTTGTTTTAGCTGAAAAATTATTTCATTCCATGTTTTTGTGGGTTCTATTGATCCAGAATTTTTTGACATATTATATCATAGTTGTTTGGAAGATAATTTGGTAGAGATTAGGCAAGTCTCTGTACCTCCTCCACCATCTTGACTCTGCCTCCAGTATGACTTCTTAATGCACAAAACTACCCATACTCATTTCCTTTTGTCCATCTCATTTCTTTGCAATAAAGGCAAAACTATAAGAGTCACATTTTAAAGATAGATTTCATCTTGCCAAGTCTTAGCAACTATAATATGATGTCACATTTACCTTGCTTGTTTTAAGTACGGAAGTATTTTAATACATGAAGTAATGGGTCTTTTCTTAAATTACATCTCCTGGGGATTTCTGCTTAATCCTATTGTTATCCTCCTTTGATATTTCCTCTATTGTCAATCCTCTATAGCAATTAAGTTAGTAGATATAGGGGGCATCTGGATGACTCAGTGGATTGAGAGCCAGGCCTAGAGACAGGAGGTCCTAGGTTCAAATCTTACCTTGGACACTTCCCAGCTGTGTGACCCTGGGCAAGTCACTTAACCCCCATTGCCTAGCCCTTACCACTCTTCTGCCTTAGAGCCAATACACAGTATTGACTCCAAAATGGAAGGTAAGGGTTTAAAAAAAAATTTAGTAGATATATAGTCTAGCAGTTTTCTCTCTCTGCCTTTCTTTTTAGATTAAATTATGTATAGTTTCCATGGATTCAATTGTGGATTCATCATCTCTCTGCAGATGAGTTTAAGATTTATTTGTCCTGTACTCTCTCCTGACCTTCAGTCATATCACAAATTGCCTAATGGACATCGCAAAAGAATCTAGCTTGATATCTTAAATTCAACATCTCCAAAATTGAACTCATAATCTTAGCTCTTCCCCAAAATTTCTCCTCTTCCTAACTTCTCTATCTTAAAAACCTAGGATTCATCCTCAACTCTTCACTCTTTCACCTACCCCATCCCATATACAATCAGTTACTAAGCCCTGTTCATTCTCTCTCTGGGATTCAACCTCTCTTGGATATAGTCTCTCCTCTGACAATTTTCACCCTGGGTACAAGCCTTCAACACTTCAAGCCTATACTACGTTGATTGGTGGTTGATATCTCTACCTTAAGACTCTTCCCACTCTACTCCATTCTCCAATAAGCTGTCAGAATGATCTTCCTAAAGATCAAGCGTATCTCAACACTACCACCATCCTCATTCAGTGTACTTCATTGCTTCCCTATTGACTCTAAGGTCAAGTACAAAATCCTGTTTGGCTTTTAAAGCTCTCCACTTTTACACACACACACACACACACACACACACACACACACACAGAGTGAGCTAATGGAATTCTATCTTCATCTTGCTTCCTGGATTCCCCGCATTCCTTCAAAACTTAACTCAAGTCCTATCTTCTGCAAGAAGCCTTTACAATCCCTCTTACTGCTAGTGCCTCTCTTTTGCTGATTATCTCTATTTTATTCTGTCTATATCTTGTTTGTACATAGTTATTTGCATATTGTCTCCTCCATTAGACTTCGAGCTTCATAAGGGAATGGATTGTCCTTTGTACCCTCAGCACTTAGCACAGTATAGGTGTTTAATCAATGCTAGTTGACTATTCATTTGGTCTAGCTCACAATATAGAGCTCTCTTCTTTAAAGTATGATTTATCTTACTTAATTCCAAATATTCATTGGTCCTTCTTCCATTTATCCTCTAGACTGTATTCTTCCACCTTCAATCTCCTGGCAATAACCAAAATTCTTCTCTGGCTTTGCAGATCCTTTTTTTTCTTTGTTTTCACATTGAAGCCCTTGCTGTTCCTTTAAGAAACTCTTCCTTCTGCCTGAAAACCTGAAGTCCCTTGAATTAGTCTTCTACAAGGAAGACTAGCCTTTATATTGAGCATAGATAACATTAGGCAGCTAGGTAGAGCAGTGGATAGAGTGACCAGAAGTCAGAATGACCATAGTTTAAATCCAGCCTCAGATATCAATTTGTTGTATGACTAGTCAAATCACTGAACCTGTCTGTCTCAGTCTCCAATAAAATGAGGAGAATAATAGCATCTACCTCCCAGGGTTTTTATGTAAGATGACATTTGTAAAGTGCTTAGCACAGTTCCTGAAACATAGTAAGTGCTTAATAAATGCTCATTGCCTTCTCCTGCAGCCTAGTTCCAATTCAGAGGAGAGACTATATCCAAGAGAGGTTGAATCCCAGAGAGAGAATGAACAGGGCTTAGTAACTGTGTATGGGATGGGGTAGGTGAAAGAGTGAAGAGTCATGGCAAAAAGGCAATATTGTCTAAATTATTCATGCCATTGCAAAATTCTTCCTGTTCTTTAACCTATCTAGAAGCAAGAACTGATCAGAACTTCCATCTTCCTCTCCCTGAACACTTACTTAATTGTGCCAGCAATGCAGTTGGGGCAGCTAGGTGGTATGGATAGAGTGACAGAGTGCCAGTCCTGGAATCAGCAGGACCAGTGTTTAAATCCAACTTCAGACACTAGCTGTATGACTCTGGACAAGTCACTTGACCCCATTTGCCTCAGTTTCCTCATAAAATGAGCTAGTGAAGGAAATGGCAAACTATTCCAGAATCTTTTTTTTTAAACCCTTACCTTCCATTTTGGAGTCAATACTGTGTATTGGCTCCAAGGCAGAAGAGTGGTAAGGGCTAGGGAATTGGGGTCAAGGGACTTACCCAGGGTCACACAGCTAGGATATTCCAGAATCTTTGCCAAAAAAATCCCAAATTGGGCCAAAAAGAGTCAGACATAACTAATTGACAAAACAACAATAATCAATGCAGTTAATGTTATACTCTTTCTTTGACTACCAATCACACTGATGACTCATTAAATTCTTAATCCACTAGAAGCTGTTAATCCTTCTCACGTGAGCTACTTTCTTATCATGTTTCCCACAATTCCTGTTATTTTATAATTGGTATTTTGAACCAAAAGGTCAAACTTTATATTTATCTACATGAGATACTGTATTCAGTGAAATCAATTTCAACCAGTTGTTCTAGTGTGTAGATATGTATTGTGGATAGAAGTGATATAATCTAGTGTATTAGTAAACTAGATTATATAGTTTCATCTCATCTAACATGTGATCAAAATGCCATTTATGCCATTACCCAAATCACTGGTAACAAAATTGTTTGCAATATCATAAATTTAAATCTGGAAGGGATCTTAAAGGTCATTTTCTCCAACCCAATCTTTTTATATATGGAGAAACTGAGGTTCACAGAGGGTTAAGTGATTTGCCATGTTGACAGAATTAGTAAATCACAGAAATAGGATTCAAAATAGGTGGCATGGAGAGGACCCCACCAGGCTGAAATCCAGGACTATATCCTACTTAAATTAGAAAGGCTAAAGACCTTGCTTCTCTCTTTCTTTCTCTATTAATAAATGCTTATAAATTTAGGACAAAGCCTCCAAGATTAATTTTTATTTATAACATATATTAACTCTTTTAGAACATGGACTGTGTTTTGTTTTATTTTGTTATGTCCCCAGTGCTTTGCACATAGTAGATTCTTACTAAGTACTCATTAAACTGCAGGTTTCATTCTGAACCCTACTAAACATGCTATTATCACTTCCATAAATCAAATCTCCTTCTTGTCCAGTCATCTTTGATGGAATGTTTTGCTTAAAATCCACATGTATTATGCTCATGACACATCCTAGATTTAATAGTCAAGTATATTTGGCAAAAAAAAAACAAAAAGGAAATAGAGTTAGTTTGACATGATCCAGCCTTGCCACATGCCACCTCTTAGTAATTATCTCCTCCACTGACAAATGATCACAAACTATCCTTTAATAATAATATGTAAGGGTGGGAATCCATTGATTTCCCCCATCTTACTTAAAAGTAATTACCTTTGTTAGGTGAAAATGCATTCCTAATTGAATTAATCAATCAATCATAACTAAGACATGGCCACTTCCCTGGAGGCCTCTGGCTTAAAGTGAGCTAATGAATTTAATAGAATATTGTTGATTATACCTCAGAGAAGAAGGAGGTAGGAAGGAAGAGTGATTATTAAAGTTGACCTGCTCCCTTCAGCAGTAACACCCACATGTACTGTTGTTAACAAGTCAGTAATTATTTATTATATGCCTACTGTGTGCCAAATACTCTGCTAGGTGCTGGGCATACCAATAAGGAATCTGTTCTAGAATTTTACCAGAATCAAAATTAATCTCATAGGTTGGAAGAATCTACCTCTTCTCTTTTTAGAAATTGACATATTTCCTTATTCCAATCTCTTAGCACTTCTGTCATTAGCTACAGATTTTCAAATATCATCATTAATGGATCAACAAGGATTTCTGGGTCATAAGAGCAATAAGAGGTAGACCAGGGATTTTCTCCAATCCCTACAAGTTTTCATACCTTCTCAACCCTTCCCAAAATAAGGAATTAAGCACAAAAGATAAAGCAAATTTACTTGTTTCCATGGTCAATGATGCTAAGAATTCAAAAGAAAATAAAAAATAAAACAAAATACAGTAACTGACAGTCACTGATCCTGAGCTCAGCACTCCTTCCCCATATCCCACATTATCAGCAGTGAGGCTGTGCTAATGGACACAAGAACACAACCTAGCCTACATCAAAATCCACCAGAGTATCCTAGTCTCTGCTCTCTTCCATCAGTGCCATAGAGATCCTAGAGAAGGCTGGAGAAGTTTCCTCCAATCTCAACAGACAGTTTGGCCAAAGCCAAATCTACCAGGAGATGAATGACCTAAATGGTTGACAAGAGAGGGTATATAGATCAATGAAGGGGCTGAGGGGAACAGGGAAGGTGCCCTACCATGGGCAGTGTTCTCTCTGATACCAGTAAAGTTGGCATTCCATTGTGGTAGGCATAAAGGAAAAGGAGAAGCTCTGAGTCTAAAAATCCATGAATATAAAAATCAGGAGCAGAAAGTGTCTGGAGGACAAGAGTTTAGAATTGATACTTTGGAAACTTTAATAATATGGAGGATACAGAGAAAAGAAAAGTACTGGATAATTACTGGGGTCATGAATCAGAGAATAAACGTCCATAGTAAACAGAAAGAGAAGATGGATAATGAAGAGAGTGAAAGAAATCCTTCTTCAAAAAAGATATAAACATGATTTTTTAAAAACTAATAAACAGGACTAGCTAAAAAGAAGGAAAAGTCTACTTGAATGGGATAATAAAAGAGAGAATAGAAATATATAACCAGAAAAAAATAAGAAAGAAACAAAATCCTAAAGAGAATGGAATAACAAATGAGAAGATAGGCTCAAAGATGAGAGGAAGAGAGCCAGTGGAGGCAACCTTAAAAATATACACTGAAGAGGGTTAGGTGGCTCACTAGATAGAGAGCCAAGCCTTGAGACAAGAAGTCCTGGCTTCAAATCTGACCCCAGTCATTTCCACGTTGTGTGACCCAAGGAGGGGCAAGTGACAACTCCAATTACCTATATAGAACCAAAGGAACAAAACACTGTGTTTATAGGAAAAATGAAGGATTGTTACTTAAATAAAACTGAATTTTAGCAATGGGCAAAGAAAAATGTAAAACCAACTCTCTTGATTTTAAATGTGAATGTATTAAAAAATTCAATAAAATGAAAAAGTGACAGATTTTATAACAAAACAAAACTCTACAATCTGTTGCCTACAAGAAATACATTTAAAAAACAAAGACCTAAACAAAATAAAACTTAGGAATGGAAAAAAATTTACTACACATCAAGTGAGTCCAAAACAGCAGACGCTACCATCGTGCTATCAGACAAAGCAAAAACAAACTTTCAAAAAATAAAAAGGGATAAATAAAGAAACTATAATATGCTCAAAGGAACCATAGACAACAAACCAATATCAGTAATAATCTTAAACATTCTAAATCCTTAGAATCCAAATTCATAAAGAAAACATTATTTGAGCTTTAAGAAGACATAAAAATAAGTATCCTCCTTCTGGTTTTAGATAATATAAAAGAAAGATAACAAAAAGGAACTAAAATTTCTGTAGAAATCAGAGTTGAAAGACATGGCATCTTCTAAATTAGACAAGAAAAGAATATATGTCTTTTCCTGTGTCACATGGAATTTTTCCAAAATTGACCATGTACTAGGGCATGGAGATATTTCAAACAAATGTAAAGATACAGAAATAATCAATATACCCTTCACAGATCATAGTACAATAAGAATAGAAATTGTTTCTGGTATCACAAACAAAAGATGCAGATCCAGATGGAGACTTAATTGAAAGCTTAAAGATAATGTGTGGGCCAAATAAAAAATCACAGAAACAATAATTACATAAAGAAAATTACTCAATGAAAACAATCTACCCATACTTCTGAGGTACAGCTAAAATATATATGACAATTATAAAAATATATAATAATATTGTAATACTTCTCAGGGGAAAGTTTTATCCTTATACTCATACATAAACAAAATAGAAAGAGAAGATTAAAGAACGGAATATGCATTTTTAAAATTAGATAATCAACAAACAAACCTAAAATAACACAAAAGAGGGATATTAAAGAATTACATGGGGTGGGGGATGGAAGGATATAGTTAGGTGGCTCAGTAGTTGGAGAGCCAGTTGTAGAGACAGGGAGTCCTGGATTCAAAAATGGCCTTAGACACTTCCTACTGTCTACTTCCTACTTCCTACTTCCTGAGCAAGTCACTTAACCTCAAATGCCTAGCCCTCATTACTCTTCTTCTTTGGAATCAGTACTTAATAGTGATTCTAAGAAAAAGGATAAGGGGTTGTTGTTTTTTTAATTATAGAAATAGACAAATTGGAAATAAACCAATTAGAAACAAAAAAAATATATAAAACTAAAAACTGTTTTGTGAAAAGACTAACAAAATTAATAAACTTTTAGCTGATCTGACTTTAAAAAAGAGATAATAACATTGAAAACATAAAAGTAAAGGAATAATTTCAAAATATATAATATATCCAAACTATCAGAAGACCACAGAGATCTTAAAGAACTCCAATCTCAGAAAAGGAAATTGATCTAGCCATAAAAGAACTACAAAAGGTGGGAGGAGGTGAGACTAGAGAGACCTGGTGGATTCACAGTGTAATTTTATCCATCTTTTAAAGAATAATTAGATAGTACTCAATTCAAAAATTATTTTCAAAAATTGAGAAAGAATCCTATCAGAATCCTTTTATTAGGAAATGCTAGTTGCACTACTTAAACCAGGAAAATATAAAACACTGAAAGGAAACTATAGGCCAATATCATTAATAAATATTGACTCAAAAAAAATGTAAACAGAATCCAACCAGATTATAGCAATTTATCCAAGAAATCATTCATTGTGATCAAGTGATATTTATACCAGGAATATAGGTATAGTTCAGCATTAGAAAAAGAATCAACATAATTAATATTATTAAAAACTAAAACATACATACAAAACCACATGGTCACCTCAATCGACAGAGAAAAAAACTTCTAACAAAATACAATACTCTTTTATGCTAAAAATTCTACAAAGAATAGGCACAGCAAAACGTTTTTAACATTTAAAAAAATGAATCTAAAACCAAAAGCAAACATCATATACAATGAGAATGTGCACTCTTCCCACTACTATTTCATATAGTTCTAGAAATGTTAGTAATTCCAATTAAGAGAAGAGAAAATAATTAAAAGAATGAAGATGTATAATGGGGAGATGAAATTATTCATTTGCTAATGATATGATAGTTTATTTGGAAAACCCAGAGAATATGATAAAAATACTGAGAATTAATAGCTTTAGCAAAGTTATAGTCTGCAAAATAAATCCTCAAAAATCAATGGTATTTCCACATAATAACAAAACTAAAAGCAATAAAAGAAATCTCACTTCATGTAACCACAAAATACATAAAATATCTGGGGGATCAACCTCCCAAACCACAAAAAAAGCATGTAGATTTGATTGCAAAACACTCCTTAAAGAATAAAAAGCAAACTACACAACTGGAGGAATATTCATTGCTCATGGCCATACCAATATAATAAAAATGACAGCTAAACAAGAATTAGTTTATTCTTTTAGTGCTTTACTAAAAGAATAGTCCACAGAGTTTGATAACATAATAATAAAAATCATATGGAAAGATATGTAATAATCTGTTCTCAGATTAGGTTATCTCAGATAAATTATCAAAACTTCTAGGAAAACGAGAAAATAATCTGGAGGTAATGATGGCTTAGACAAACACCTTATTCCATACTCCCCAATCCATTATAAATGGAAAGATGATCTTAATATTGAAGATTATACTATTAATGTTCAAATCTGACCTCAGACACTTCCTAGCTGTGTGATTTTGAGCAACCACTTAACCCATCCTTGCCTAGCCCTTATTGCTCTTCTGCCTTAGAACCAATACACAATATTGATTCTAAGATGAGAAGCATGTTTTTTTAAGAGATAAAGGCAATTATTAAACATAAAATGAATAACTTAAATTTCCTGCAACTGAAAAGCTTCATAACCAACAACATTAGTGCATTTCGGATAATAAGGGAAATAGTTAAATAGAATGGGGGAAATCTTCATATCAAATTTCTCTAAGGGGTTTTTGTCCAAGATATATGCATACTAAATATACATGACATGCTAATTCTCTACTATTCTCAAAAGAATTAAATAATATTAATAGCTATATAAAAATTGCTCCAAATTATTTATAATAAGAGAAACATAAATAAAGCAACTCTGAAATTTTACTTCACTTTCTGCACATTGCCAAAAACTGGCAACAGTCAATGTTCAAAGGGTTGTAGGAAAATGGGCACACAAATATTTTATTGCCATCTGTCAAGAAAAACCCAGAAATTATATGATCATAACTACAAAACACCTTTCATCCAAACAGTTAAATCTAAATAATTGGGAAAATATTAATTTTTTATAGATCGGCCAAGCCAATATAATAAAAATTATAATTCTATTTAAATTAATTTACCTTTTTGGTGCCATATCAATCAAACCACCCAAAAATTACTTCATAGAAATAGAAAAAACAATACCAAAAAGTCAGCAATATCAAAGGAATTAATTTTTTTTTTAAACCCTTACCTTCCATCTTGGAGTCAATACTGTGTATTGGCTCCAAGGCAGAAGAGTGGTAAGGGCTAGGCAATGGGGGTTAAGTGACTTGCCCAGGGTCACACAGCTGGGAAATGGCTGAGTCCATATTTGAACCTAGGACCTCCCATCTCTAGGACTGGCTCTCAATCCACTGAGCTACCCAGCTTCCCCGGATTAATTTTTTTTTAATGAAGAAAGGTGACTTAGATATACCAGATCTCAAAATGTGTTATAAAGTATAAAGCATTAAAACAATCTAGTACTAAGAAATACAGTAGTGGATAAATGGAAGTGATTAGGTACTCAATAAGCAGTAATAAATAATCATAGTAGCCCATTCTAGCTGTCTTGTCTTTGATAACATGATGAATATGAAAATATATACTGTATAATAATACACATATAACATATTATATTATCTGCCATCTTGAGGAGGAGAGAGGAATTAGAGGAAGGGAATATATATACATATATATTATATATTTCAAAATATCAGAAAGTGATTATTGAAAATTGTATTGACCTCTATTGTTGGAGGAAGGAGTGAATGACCCTTTAAAAATACATTATTGATAGATCTGTGAACTGGTATGACTATTTTGGAAAATAAGTTGGAATTATGCACATAAAGTGACTAAAATATCCATACCCTTTGAATCAGAGACTCCATTCCTAGGCTTATACCCCAAGGAAGTCATCAATGGGGGTGGGAGAAGCCCCTATTTGCTTCAAAATATTTATTGCACACCATTTTTCTGAATGATAAAAATTAGAAACAAAGTAAATGTCCATCAAGGGTGGAATGGCTAAACAAATTGTGGTGTGTAAATGTAATGAAATATCACTGAATTGTAAGACATTATTTTTGTCATGAATACAGAGAAGCCTGGAAAGATCAATATGAACTAATGCAGTGAAGTAAGCAATATATACAGTAAACAATATATACAGTAACTATAATGTAAATGGAAAGAAAAATGATACACCAAAAAAATCAAAAGTCAATATAACAAAATTATAAAGATCAAGCTTTATTCAAATGAAGAAATATAAGAAGATATGCTCAGTGTAGGAATGTAAGTAAGGGATAGAGAAAATTTCATAGATTGTTTTTAAGAGAAAGGAGGAAAATTTGGAAACAAACCCTGAAGGGAAAGATTCTGGAAAGAAAGGAGGATTGGGGGATTTGACTGGTTTTAACTGTCTCTCTCGATCTGGCTTTCCACTGAGCTGGAAGGAGACATTCCACTGGAAATTGCTCTGGCATTCCCCTGGAAATCCTGATTTTGGGGAAAGATTTGGATATTCCTGGGTGGGAGATTTGCCTCAGAGGAGAGCTGCCTTTTCCCTGGAGTCCTGAGATTCACCTGTTTGAGAACTTCCAGTTAAAGATCACTTGGCTAAGGTAATCCCAAGGGTTTTGTCTCCTGGGACTCTGGGTTACCTAGAAAGTCAACCCCAGGTTTGAGAGGAGATTCAGGCTGCTAGTGAGTCCTGTCTCCTTAGCCTTCTTAAAAGACAATCTGGGGAGATAGGTTAGCAGATAGTCAGATAGCATAGGGGGTTTAGGTAAGAGCAGGGAGTGGATAGGAAGGGCCTAAAGAAGCAATGAAGAGTACTTCTCCCAAGTTGCGTAGAAGGTGGGTCTGAGTTTAGATTTGTAGTTTGGGATCCTTCCTACCCTTTCCCTTTAGCCCAGTTATCCAAATAAACTTGGTTTCAAAAGCCCAAGGGTTTTGTGCTTTGCTGGCTCTGGGAAGTCCCTAAGCCAGTGTTTCTCATCTCCCATCCATTTAGGCCTTTCACAAACAATCTACCTCCCTTTGGAGGAAGGATTTTATTTCACCTTTATTTCACCAGCCTATCCCTTCATGTAGGCAGGAGGTCTACAGGTGCTATATACTGCCTATTTTCAGATTTTCTTAATGTATTGATCATTTGGGTTTGCATTTTTTTCCTCTAAAAAAATACTATTTGTCATATGGGATGAGAGAGATAATATGAAATATTATGGTGATATAAGAAACAGAAAATAAGAGGGCAGCTAGATGATTCAGGGGATAAAGAGCCAGAACTGGGGACAGAAGGTCCAGGGTTCAAATACTTCCTAGCTGTGTGTTACTAGACAAGTCACTTGACCCTCATTACCTAACCCTTACTACTTTTCTGCCCTGGAACCAGTACTTAGTATTGATTCTAAGAGAGAGGTAAGTGTTAAAAAAAAAAGGAAACAGAAAATGTCAATAAAAATTATTTTTAAAAAAATTTAAGTAGATAAAAAATCACACGCATCTCCAATTTCTTTTAGTGACTTGAATTATTGCAAGGCCAGCTGTTGTCTCACCATCTCTTTATTTTATTCATCTTGGGCTTCAATTACCAATAAGTCTTATTGTCTTATCCTTCCCATCTTAAATCCTTCTCCCTGATAGAGAAAATAAAAGGAAAATAGGAGATAAGTTGTTCTATAATCTGCTCTGGGAGAGCCTCCTGTTGGAGGTGATATTGGAGCTGGAAACTAAAGTAGAGTAGAAGAAATTTTTGTTAAGGTTAAGGAAGTTATGTTGTTTGTTAAGCTGATGTTTATGCTTAATGAGAGAATTCAGAAAAAAACTTGGATCAACATGTATCTTCTGTGTGACTTTAGTGCAGAGCCATAGGTCCCACTCACCCTAAAATACAGGTTATCAGTTCACTCAGTTGAGTGTTTATAGGAACAGATTTCTGTGAGGCTGTGGACACAGCTGAAGTATCACAATTCTTCCCTGAATTGGAAAAAAATCCAGCAGAATAATAGATATGTGGATAGAGTGCTGGTCCTGGAGTCAGGAAGATGTGGATTTAAATCCAGCCTTAGACATTTAGCTCTATGATCCTGGACAAATCACCTAACTTCTGTTTGCCTCAGTTCCTTCTTCTGTAAAATGGGAATAATAGTACCTACCTCCCAAGGTTGTTGTGAGGATCAAAAAATATAACAATTTAAAGTCATTTTCAAGGCCCTTCAATCTGTAGAACTACAATGTTTAGGCTCTTGACTCCAAGTCCAGCACAGTTCCCAAATCATCTTGTTCTCAAAAGCTGCACTCTCAGTATAGTCAGAAAATTTCTTCAGAAAAGTTTATCCGACCAAAAAAAATGATGGCAATGATGCTGCACATTGATTTCTGAAACTATTTGCCAGGTGGCAAGCCAGCATAAGAAAAACTTCTGCTGACCACTTTTCATGTCACTCATCCCTAGGATAGAAGGCTTTTCAAGCGGGGGTGAGAGGTGTGAATTTGTTATCTTCTACCAAAATTAAATTCACACTCCCTGGTTTTTGTATAGATCAAAATGGTCTTGCTGGTGTGTTTGGACTATAGTGTTTATTTTCAGAGCTGGAACCACAATAGCAGAACAATATTTTCCCTTTGCTGGAAAAGTTACACTTGGATATTTATAAGCTTGACTGGTTATTTTTTAGAAAGCTAAGTCAAAAAGATTATAATTATTACACATTGTTGGCAATAATTTTCTGAATGCTTCTAGCTTAAAGACTGGAAGTAATATTCATGACATGAGCTATACTTCAAACTGAATACAGAATAAAATGGATTTTAAGAGCTATAGCGAACTGCATACCTAAGTAGTGGATGGAAGTTTCTTTAACTATTTCATATTAGAATCCTAGAATGACTGGGGGTGGGGGAAGGGAGAAAGAAGGGAATGACACTTTGTGAGCTTACCACTTCCTGTAATGAAGTTCAGGTGTTGGTCCAGAAAATAAAAGAAAAGAGTCTTTTTCGAACAAACACTAATGGATGTATAGTCATAGAATGTAAGCCACTTGAAGGCAAGCAATGCATCATTTTTGTCGTTGTCTACCCAACACCTATTACAATGCCTAGAACATGAAGAGTGCTTAATAAATTTTTGTAAAAAATTAAAAAATTAAAAATTAATTTTTTGCAAAAATCAATGAATGAATGAATAAATGAATGAATGAAACAGCACTTTGATCTGAAGCCTCACTTTGACATGAAAGTGACTGTAGATTCAAAAGACTTTTCCAACAGAATAAAAGAATTAGCAGATGGTGGCAAGCTAAAAAGATTTCACCACACTAGCTTGGTGAAAAACTGTAGTGATGAAGCACACCTGCTGTCTCTGTCATCCAGACAGGCTTAGTTAAGGTTGAAGGGATTCATCACTAGGTTGGCCACAGGGTGTTGAATTTTTAACTACAAGGGGAATCTCAATGGCCCTGTTACTAAGTCACAGAGAACTTCTGCCCTGTGTCAGTGAAGAGAAGCCTCTCACCAAAAAAAAAAAAAAAACCCACAAAGTTTTAAAATCCTAGAAGATAGAAATTAAGCATCACAAGTAGGGACAAGTGACATAATGGGTGAACTACTGGGGGGCCAAGAGACAAACCATTATCCATGTTTTACCAAGGGTTTCTTTTTAGCTTATTATTAAGTCCTGATGTGAAGCCTCCAACTGCACTGTACCATAGTCTACACCACACAATCAAACATTTCATAATACCCAGCCTTGGACCACTTGCTCATTCCCTGTGTGTTAACCTTATTTCCCAAACTAAAAGACAGACTCCCTGAGAAATATCTAGTTCTTTTTCTCAATCCCTGATAGAAAATAGCAGGCACTAATGGTATCAAAGTTATAAAGGACTTCAGTAGCCATGGAGTGTAACATCTCAAAGAACCCTTCTACAGTGTACTGAATAGGTGGGGGAGGAAAGAATGAAAAAGGAGAAGCACAAAGTGTAGGCACATTTTTCAAGAAGTTTAGTAGTGAAGGGCAAGAGAAAGCTGATATAGAACTGGATGGGCTAGGAGAGTTAAGGAAAGGAATTTTTTAGTATTGGTGAAAATGGTGTGTGTTTGTAGATTAAGTGAAAAGAAGTGAAAAGGTAGATAGTGAAATACATAGGAGAGAAGGTATAAGCACCATAGCAAGGTCCCAGAATAGATAGAAGGAAATAAGTGCAACAGTTGGAGGATTTAGCCTTAGTTTATAGCAGAGAAGGATATCTTTTGATAGAATGAAAAGAGACAGAAGGTGGTGACATTAAAGAGATATGTGGAATGGAGAGGTAAAGATGAGGGGACAAATTATACCACCTTCATATTTTCAGTGAAATAGGGTGCCATTTCATCTGATGTAAACATGGACACAGAGGGCAGGAGGAGGAAAGAAGAAGGAAGAAAATGTCTGGAAAAATCACTATGGGGAGTGAGAGGAGTCAATAAAGAAAGAAGAGAATATTATCCACCATTGATAAGCACCCAGCTAAGGTTATGTATCAGGAAATTATATTGGGAATTAGTAGCTTGATCCTTTGACTTGCTCTAGTGCTAACCACCAGCCCTGAAAGAGTAAAGAAACTGGATGTTCAAGGATATAAGGGAAGTAGTATCTAGTATCTAGCAAATAATATCTAGCATCTAGCATAGCATCTACTAAATATCTAATATCTAGTCATATCTAGTAAAAAGTATCTAGTATCTAGTTTGGCATCAAGTAAATATCTAGTATCTGTTAGTATTTAGTAAATAGTATCTAGTAATCTAATAAATAGTAAATAGTATCTAGTATCCAGTAGTCTCTAGTAATCTAGTAAATAGTATCTAGTAAAACATAAAGGGATAGATCAAAAAATCAAGCAAATGAAGTCCGTGTAGGAATTGAGCCAAAAGCCTAAAGGTAAAGAATGAATAGGACATGAGAAAATAGAAGAGATTAAAAGGTTATAATCAGAGGATATAATTTCAAAGAGCTGGATCTTTAAAGAGATACAATTCCAAAAGGCACTGAGGTCTAAAGTGTGGTCATTTCCACATGATTGAAGTGAGGTGCAACAGGTCATTGGAACTGAAAAGGCTGAACAATTGTGTGATCAGACTGTTACAGGGGGCATCTATATGATGTTCTTAAGGATAATGGCAGGAATGGGATAATAAGGAAGACTCTGAGTCACATGCTAAAGCCCCTACAAGTCTACAAACATGCTCTGAACACTGTCTGATCTCTAAAAATGAAAATGAAAGCTCCAAAATGAGGGCATCATCTTGAGAAAAGAAAACCAAGATCTTCTGACTTGTGCCATTCAGACATCCATCAATATCTCTAACCTCCTCTCCAGAATATACTAATTACACCAAACCAAAAGCATAATCCCTTACAAAAGGCCTAAGTGACAGAGGAACTACATTAATACCCAACAGAAGCAGGAGTTTTATCCTTTCCTGGATCATTTGACAGTCTAGTGAAACTATGGAGCTCTTCTCAAAATAATACTTTTAAAATGTATACCAAAAAATATGGCATTAAAAAGAAAACCAATCATGATGAAATATAGTTTCCAAGAGAGCATTTCTAAAAAATATAAAAATGCATAGTCATAGAGTAGAAGCCCCTGAACTACTCTCTAGAAGCTAACAGCCATACAGGTGGTCATTCTCCTTGGCAGAGAAAACAAAAATAAAAGGAACTAAGCAGTTCTGTTGTTCCTCTGTTGTCAGTCACTATTATTCCATTTACACCATTCCTCCATTGACCTTCTTCCTTCTTCCAACACAGTTAAAATCCTTTTTTTTTAGTCCTTGATCTCCCTCATTCATTTCAGTTCATCCCAAGCTCTGACTCTCCTGTGTCTATTTTTACAGGGTATTTCTTTTCCTTGTTTCCATCTTCTGTAATCCATTTATTTATTTTTATGAGGATTTATTATCTTTCTCATTAACTGCCCCTCTCCAAATGAACAATAAAAACAAAAAGCTAAAACATTCATACAGAAATGCATAGTATAGCAAAACCATCATCAGTTTAGAAATTATCACTGAATTTATGGGAGTCAATGATATCACCAAATTTAGTAGTATGTCAGGAAAGGAGATGGCAGCCCTAGAGAGAGCCTCTGGGAAACATTCACATTTAGTGGGCATGACCTAGATGAATATCCAGCAAAGAAGACCAAGAAAAGAATGGTCAGATAGGTAAGAGGAGAATCAGGAGAGACTTGTATCAAGAAAACCCAAAAAGAAGAGAGTGTGAAGGAAGAAAAGGTAATTGATCATGTTGAAGACTCCAGAAATGTCAACAAAGATGAGAAAAGGCCACTTAAGAAAAGGCCTTTTGATTTAGCAAAGCTTATTAAAGATAACACTTGACCCATGAACTTGGCAAGTCACAAGGATAGCTATAATAAACTAGATTAAATTAGTGAATTAGAAATGGCATGCCACCATGGCATAATTAAAGGGAAAAATACTGAGCTTCAACTTGAAGTTGAATCATAACTGCAAAAATTACCTGTGACTTTGGGCAAGTCATTCAACTTTCCCTAGACTACTAGGTGACACAGTGTATAAAGCACTGGGCCTGGAATGCTATGGAATACCTGAGTCCAAATCTTGTCTCAGACACTTACTAGCTGTATCACCCTGGGCAAGTCACTTAACCCTTCTAAGCCTCTGTTTCTTCATCTGTAAAATGGAGAAAATAATAGGACCAGCTGACAGGGTTACTGTGAAATTCAACTGAAATAATGTAAAATTTGAGGTGCTCTGTAAATAATAGCCATTATTATTATCATGTGATCTGGAGCATACAGAGACTCCATCAGCTTGCTAAAATGGCATCTCCATGTAAAGGTCACTAGGGAATTTCTCTGGGGAAAATTGTGATGATGGGTATGAAAAGTACCCTAGAAAAACAGTGTTAGAATCAATACTGTATATTCAAAGCAGAAGAGAGGTAAGGGCTAGGCAATGGGGGTTAAGTGACTTGTCCAGGGTCACACAGTTAGATTTTATTTCAGGACCTAACACTGGAGGTAAGGGTTTTAATAATAAAATAAAAACAAAAGAAATAAATAGTGGGAAGCATATTGCAACTGTCTTCAAGCATTTGAAAGATCATCATGTAGAAGAAGAAACAGAGTTTTTCTATTTGTCCACAGAGAAGTTGGAGCAATGGGTATAAGTGACAAGGGGCCAGGAGATATTTATATATGTTTGTTCTTGCTATATCTTGGAAGTAACATTTATAAAAGCTACCAGATAGTATTTATATGGATTATACAATTTATGTGGTTATATGGTAGAGAGTACTAGTTTCTTGCCCCATAAAAATGGGGAATTCAGTCCAGTGGGATTCAAGTTAATGATAGTGAAAGAAAAACTGCCCCAAACCCCTATAGGTACCCTGGAATCCTGAAAGTAGATATAAACCTATCTTGCCTTAATACAGTGAACAAGAGCACACGTACTACTTTATTACTGTATGGATGAATGCAATGATGTAAAACAAAATAATTTCCACTAACTTCTGCCTGTTTTTCTCCTCAGGAGAAGGATCAAGTGAACTAAAGGATACTGATGTATCCCTCCCTATGAAGAATTTCACCATTAAGGCTCTTGATCCTCCTGAGCCAGGTTTACAAGCTTATACTGACATCCCTTTACCTCTGATGCAGCCCAAGAATTACAGAATCATAAAGAGTTGGGAGGAACCTCATCTAGAAGCTAAAGAGACTGGAATTCAAATCTGCCCTCAGATCCCTACTAGTTCTGTGACCTGGAATTCACTAACCACTTTTTTTTATTTTTACCAGTGTCCTTCTTTGCAAAATGTTAATAATAACAAGCATCTAACTCCCAGGGTTGTTGTGAGAATCAAATGAGATCTTTGTAAACCTGCTTAGCACAGTTCCAATACAGGTTCCTACTAAGCACTCTATAAATGTTATTTATTATTATTATTATTATTATTATTCAAAGCAGCCCTTAAACCTCTCAGGAATTTTTCTTCCAAGTGACTAAACTATTAGGGGCACGTGCCTGCCTAAGGGCTTTGCAAGGAGCAAAAGGAAAGGTTCTCCTCATGGATACCTTGAGCAACAACAGAGGAAATGCCTGGTGAAGATAAGTATGCCTTCATGAGGAAGCTGAAAGAGCACATAAGATGTGCCAGAAAGTTCTGATGAATTCCCATCAACAAGACACTCTGCATAAAAAAGCTCTTCCTGGTGGTACCAAGCCCTGAATTTAATGAGCTAGTAAGCCTAGTTTTCTCTTGCCTTTGGAGCCTACATATTTCTGCTTAATGGACATAAGTCACCCCACAGTAGTAGCTATTTCTAGCTTTATGACAGAATGGAAGACAGATACTTGGGACAACAATGATTTCTTGTACTGGTAGCAACCATATAAAATTTTAATCGAGGGAAAAAAATGAAATGGAGACCAGCCTTCTAAATTTAACATAAATGGAACAATAAACAGTCATGAAGGAAATTTTGATGATACAATAACTTTTATTAGCTTGATGTGCTGACTGGGAAAAGAAATAACACGCATTTTTAAAAAGTGACTTTTAAGGAAGAATAATTTGTTTGCATAAAATATGATTACTTACCCTCATAAATGTTTATTTGAATTTATTGCACTATAACTGAAGCCAAGTATACCAACCACAGCAGGAAAAGGAAATTTTGAATTGCAAACTAAACCTAAGGTGTGACTAGAGATCACATCAGCACCCACTGCTGACTAGTAGAAATTTAAGCAGTTAAAATTCTGCTGATTTTCATGGGAAGGAGAACTCTGATGAGCCTGTGCCTTATAAAACTGAAATAACCACAAAACACAGAACACATACCAAAACCCAGAACTTCATAAGATTTGGGGACCCAGTATCCCCTAAATAGAGTCACCAACTAAGCATATTTATTGGCATTGACTGAATTTGGCACCAGCAAGTAATCCATTCAGCATCTTAGGCTCAGTTACTGACTGAGTGATAGAAATAATAGAATAACAATATCAAGACCTGCCAGTCCAAGTCATAAAGATTCCCTCTGTTAATATGAAAACAGCAAGTTTTTTTAAAGGCAGAACTTGTATCTTCTTCCTTAATCACCATGTTGCCTCCATTAAAAAGGGTAATACATGTGGTTGTATTTGTAGCATGTTTTATACATTGTAAAGTGCCTTTATAACTATTTCCTCATTTTAAGACACATAATTCTATGAATTGGATAAGGTAGTTATTGTCACCTTCATTTCCCAAATCAGGTAGCTAAGACTCAGAAAGGTTAACTAATTTTTTAATGGTCTTCCAGCTAGTTAGTGGGAAAGAGTAGTTAGAACATGTCTTTTTTTTCTGATTGCTAATGCAAGGGAAGGGAAATACATTTCCCACAACAACCTGCTGTCATTACCAAGAATGGAGTAGCTGCCCTACAAGAATTTGTTAATAATGATGAGACACAAGTTAATCTATTGCAGGGAAGAGGAGGGAAGGAGAGATAATATAGCAGGGAGAGTATTGGATTTACAGTCAAAGGACCTGGTTTGAAATTCCAGCTCTACCACTTACCACTTACTTGATTATGGACAAATCACTTATGGACAAAACACATCTCTGAGCCCCAGTTCCTTGTGAAGACTGGATTTAGCTATCTCCTGATTGTAACAAGGAAGATACTTAGTTCTTCCTTTATTGGGAAGATTGAATTGTAATCCACAATCTATTTTTAGATTTTAATCCCCAAAAAGGTGGTAACTCAGTATTTTAAGTAGATCTACCCATTTTACCTACAAAAATATGTTAAGTGACTACAAAAGGTGAACTAACAAAAAAAATGTGTTAAGTTACCCAAAAAAGTATAATCTAACCAAAGAAGGTGTGAACTAAAGAGTGGGCAGTCCTGGAGAAAAGATTCTGCTGTTATAAGTAGACATGAAATTTAGGGGAGGTGACACAAGAGAAAAAGATCTTTAAAAAGAGGAACAGAGGCTAGAAGAAGATATTCAATTCCAGGAGATTGATTAGATTTCTGACTCAGAGTTGGACTGGAGGATCAGTCTCTTGAGCTTGGAGTGAAGAAGAGTCATTCTGAGGAGCGACTAGAAGACAAGACACTCAGATTTGGAATAAAGGCACTTGGCTGTGGGACTGGACCCCTGGAGGAGCTTGTGCAGGAGACCTCAGACTGCTTTCTTTTTAGATGGTCACCTTAGGTGAGTGAAAGGCTGACTTAGTGACCCTGCCTTTCTGGAGGCATAAAGCCTCCAGGAAAGGCCCATCGTCTTGAGACTCTTTTCCCCTAGCTGGGGCTTAGAACTTCTAACTAGTATCAGAGGAAGCCAGAGCGCTTGCTCTCTCTCTCTCTCTCTCTCTCTCTCTCTCTCTCTCTCTCTCTCTCTCTCTTAGAAATTAAATCCCTGGCGTCCACCAATTTAAATATATTCAAGTCCAAACCAACAATTAAATTTAACATCCTGAATACAAAAAGAGAGTTGCACTTGATGTCCCCTATGTCCTTTCCATTTCCAAATTGATTTTAACCCCATTCCTACTACACGTCTCACCCTGGAGGAGATATTTTAGGATAGAACTAATTGACCTAGTAGTTAGTCAAATATTCCTCACCTCTTTGGTCCAAAAAATTCCAACAAGCCTCACCTCAATGATCAGATAGGACCAGGAACCGGACATCTACAAAGGAGATCCATTGAACTCCTACATGTTCAAGTCTCCCAGGCCCTCTCTTCTTCATGGGGTTCCAAAGTACCCTGAATTCCTCTTTTGATAGGTTTCTGCTTTCCATCATCTTTCAGCCTTCTGGCCAGGAAAAACTACAATTACCATAAGCCTCCCTGCCCTTGAAGTACTACAGTTAGAATTAGATTGTTTTAGAAATGGATGGGCAAAAGGGCAAAATTTGGTTCATTCCTACAATGAAACAAAGAAAGTATCTGAATAACATTTTAATGGAGTCATTTGTCTTCAACTGAATCAATCATCTCTTTAATTCTTCATTGTTTTCATTCTCCTTTGTCTATGGTGAGAACTTTAATAAATAAGTTCTTATATCTCTTCTGAAAATCTGGAAGCTAGGAGGCATAGTGAGTACCTGGAATCAGTAAGGACTGAGTTAAAATCTACCCTCAGACATTAGCTGTGTGACCTTTGGCAAGTCACAGCTTCTATTTGCCTAATGTCCTCAAAGTAGGGATAATAATAGCACCTACCTCTCGCGGTTGTTATGAAGATCAAATTATTTTTATAAAGTACTTAGCACAGTAACTAGCCCAAGGTCATTGCTATATAAATGAGGTTCCTCTTGTGTCATTTCTTCCTTTGAATCACCAGCAAATAGCCACTGATGGTATTCTTCCCACCACAGTTAGAATAGTTCCATGTAATTTTTTTTGGTTTTTTAATCACAACCAAACAATCTAAACAGCATGAAATCTGAAAAAGACGTCTACATCTCTCATTTTTCACATTTCCTGTGGTGTGTCAAGATGAGAGGGAAGAAATTGAAAATATTTCATTTCCACATTATTTCCCTAAGCCCCCTTGTCAACTAGACCTTACTTTCCCAATCTTTTAAGCCATAGGTATCTCCCACTGGATCCTGAAACAGATTGCAGCATGGCATTCCTGGCCATGAGCGATAAATGGTCCGTGATACCAAGCACCCACCTTGCTGCTCTTGGGATAAAGCATCCCAGCTTTTGCTTGAAGACTTAAGAAGAGTAGCTGCTAACACATTTCTCCAGCTAACAAGAAATCTATGCAGTATTTTATTCCTGGGCATTTCAGAGGTCCCCTCTGAGTGATCCAGACAATGCATTTTAATTTACATTTACAAGTTTCATTTTTTCAATGGAATGAACTGTGCATACCAACCCAGTTCACAATATGAGACTAAAAGCCCTTGATACAGCTCATCTATTGAAATGTTTTAACTCTTAATCCAGAACAAATAAAACAAAATAAACACAGCAGGGTTCTTATTTTTCTCTTCCAATATGCAATAAGCTGTTTGGCTACAGATTTAGGAAAGAAGCGGCTGTGGAGTGGAAGAAAAGAAGATGGAGGAGCAAGTCATGGATACAGGGCTCATTTACTACGAAGGTATGTTTCAAAGTCAGTCTTTGAATCAGTCAAAATTCAACAAATGCCTACTAGGTACAAGGCATGTCTTCACGTTTTTTGTCAACTACCTGCAAAGAAAACTAACCTCTCATTTAAATTCACTTTTTTTTGTTTGTGTTTTGTTGCTTTAAATCACTGAAGCCTAGAAATAGGGTTCTCAGAATCATTTGAAAACACTGTCAGCAAGATAATGAGCCTTTTCCATTTTCTTTTTTGTTTAACTCTATCAAATATAGGTTTTATAGAGCCACTGGGAGCCTGTTCATCAATACAAATTCTGACAAAAACACATCTCATACTTGGGCTTTCATTTCCTGGCTGTGTTAAAGAGAAAGGAGAACTTCAAGGTTGAAAAATGTGGCAGCTTCCCAGCCCTGGTACACCAGCTGGCTGTCTTCACTTCTAGCCTAATGACCTCTCCTCATAATTCAGGGCACCTGGGGAAACTTTGGAGGCTCCCTCCCTGCTGACAGAGATGTGGAGCAGACAGGATGTTAAGTGCCCAGTGAGTTTAGCCAATGGATTGCTTTTCTCCAGGACTTAAAGCAGCTCTGACAAAGACTGGCTGTCTCTCTTAAAGAGTGTTAATAGGGTGGGCAGGTCACCCTTTTTGGGAGGTGGTTTTTCAGAGACCAGACGTTAAATATGAGCTAACATCTGCAAGCTTGAGGGATAAAAGACATCTTTTCAATTCCCTCTTTTTGGGTTTTCAGGGGCATCTGTGACTAGGAAGGAGAAAGTCCTGTGCATCTGCAACAAGAAGGTAAGTGTTGCTAGCTGCCACATTATTAGACTAAAAAAAAGGAGCTGGGTAGGGATGGTTAAAAGGCAGAGTAAATGAATATTCCCAGGATGCATTCACTCCTTCCTTTCAATTATCTAAATCCTAGTCACCCTGCAGGGAACCAGTCTCAAGTAGTGCCTCCTTCCTAAGGCTATTTTCTTTTTTCCAATTCATGCCATCCTCACTGGTCTTATTGTCCCTCTTTGAGTTTCTACAGATCATCCTCCCCCAGGTGACTTTCCAATCCTGGGAAGTCAGATGGCAAAATGAATAGTGCCAGTCCAGGATTCAGAAAGATGTGAGTTCAAATTCAGACTCAAAACACTTAATAGCTGTGTGACTCTGGGCAAGTCATTTAACTCTGTCTGCCTCATTTCCCTCCACTGGAAAACGAGCTGATGAAGAAAATGGCAAACTACTCCACTATCTTTGCATAAGAACCCCAAATGGGGTCATAAAGAGTCAGACATGATTGAACAACAACTAATCTACTTTCTTTTGGGTAGCCTATGCCCCAACAAAATTGTACTGCTTACCAATCATCTAATATGTGCCTGTGGTTTCCTGCCTCCATGCCCTTCTTCACACCTTTCCATGTGCTTTCCCTGCCTCTTCACCAATTCATCTGCCTGCTGAAACTCTCTATATCTCTACCTCAAATGCCACCTCCCCTAATAAGAGTTTGCTGATTCTCCTACCTGGAAGTGATCTCTCCCTCCTCTGAACTCTCTTAGCATTGATTCAGAACTCTGTCTCTACATGCTTATCACACTCTCCTTCAAATTCTATTTATCTGTGTACTTTTGTCTAATCTCCCTACCTTCCATCCTCAATGGACCAGAATAGTGCCTTACCCATAGAAAGCCTCAACAAAAGCTTCTTGAAAGAATGATTGAATAAATGTAAAGCCTGTATCACATAATTTGGTACTTCATTATTTCTTACCTCTTTGCTCTGTCTTCCAGCGTGCATCATAAATTCCCAAAATGCAAGAAACATAACTTAGATCACTTTTCAATCTACCACATTGCTGAGTAATGTTCACAATAAATACTAAGTCCTTGATTGATACCATGAGTAAAGTTTAGACGTGTTTGATAATTAAAAGAAAAAAAAAACACCAAGTAACCAGGCATGGTGATGGTGGATATCTGCACCCCCAGGTAAGGCTGGGAGATCTTCTGAGTTGGGGAGTTTTTAGCCACAGTGGGCAATAGTAAGAGGTTCTTGTCACCAAGTTCAACATTAATAAAGTGAGCTTCCAGAAGTAGAACAGAACCATATTTCCTTATTATAGGAAGAAAAAGAAACAGATCACAAATGGAGCAGGTGAAAACACTCATGCTAATCAGTAATAGGTCTGGAAGAGGCAGCAAGGTGGCTCAATGGACAAAGACCACTTCCCCCCTTCACTCCCACCCTCACCCCCCACCCCCAATAGATGGGAGGTCCTAAGTTCACACTGAGTGAAACATACTGGTTTCAAATACTTCCTACCTGTGTGGCCCTGGGCAAGTCACTTAACACCCATTGCCTAGCCCTTACCACTCTTCTGCCTTGGAACCAATACTTAGTACTGATTCTAAGATGGAAGTTAAGGGTGAAAAAAGAAGAAAGAAAAAAGATGCCTCAGATTCTAAACTTCTTCCTTCACTGAATTAAATAATTTGAACTGAAATCTTAGTACTAAGCATCTGACTTAAAGTCATACTGTACAGATTTTTCTTCAGAAATACCAAGTTCCTTTTTCTAACTTAGATTCCTTTTTACCCAAAAATAATGTCTATAGCTGATTCCCCCTCCTTCACAAAAATATAGACAATTTGAAAACCTAGTACCATAGGTAAAGAGCCTCCAAGATCAACTAACTGGTCCAGACTTTTAATCTCAGGCCCATTAATGTTTTTATTTATATTTTGATAACTATTTCAATACAATTGGTTTCTTTTATAATCCTATGAATTTTGTTTGATTCATATGAAAATATTATCCTGAAAAGAGGTTCATAATCATCACTAGCCTGCTAAAGGGGGCTAATTATAACATTTTTTAAAAAAGGCTAAGAACTCCTGATCTAGTCCAAACCATTTATTTTACAGATGAGAAAACTGAGGGCCAGAGAAGTTAAAAAGGCTTAGCCCAAGTCACTCAGGTTGCTACTCTCTGTGGCAAATTAGGCATAATTAGGATGTGAATCCATGTCCTTAGATGCTAAATCCAGCATTTTTTCCCATTACACCGTGCTGCCTCTAATTTAAATTTATGTTCTCAGTAAGTCACCATTCAAAAATTCAGGAAATTTTCCTTTGGAAAAAAAATAGAAAAGAAACACCTATCAGATGGGGGAAATGAAAGCTCTAAAAATTTCACCGTAGGGTGTGTGGTTAGAGATGAGGGAAGAGAGAAAAAGAGAGAAGTAATGCATTGAAATCCACCAAATGAGTTGATGAAAACCCTGCAATATGCTATAATCAGAGAAGAAAAGCTCTGATCTGAAGACATGCCCCACCAGCACACCAAGGGAACTGTGGGTGTAAAATTCCTGAGTGTTTAAACACCATCTGCCATGATATTAAAAATGCAGTTCTAGGCATAAAAGGAAGCATAACAAATTAAAGAAACTTTTGAGCAGGAGTGTCCTGAAATTCATGCTTTAAAGTCCTAAAATAAGCTTTTTAAAAATGAGAACTATCATTCTGAAGAGGTACAGATTATGCCATTAGAGAAGGTGGGCCAAACCTCATGACCCCCCAGCTTCCCTCCATATCTATACATTCAAACATTCCCAGATGTGAATAAATAAGTGAATGAAAAAAGTATTAAGGCACTTGAGCTATAAATACAAAATTGAGACAGAGCCCTGCCTTCAAAGAGCAAACATTCTTATAAAAGGGAAGATAAGAAAGACCTAAATTTTGCAGCCCATCCACAAACATTTGTTGAGTGTTTACTGTGTGCTAAGAGCTATGCTTAGGGCTGAGCATACAAAGAAAGGCAAAAATAGTTACTGTCCTCAGAGAGCATACATTCTAATTAAAGAGACAATTTCTAAATAAGTAGGTGTGTACAAGATGTAGAGAGTAGATGGAAGGTGATCTGAGAAGAAAAGGTTCTAGAAAATGGGAAAACAAGAAAAGATTTGAGCTAGGGACTCTTTGGCTGAGGAGTTACAGAAGTGGTGGGTTGAGCCATAAGGTAGTTTATCATCATGCTCTTTTCCAAAAATAATGTGAGTATTGATTTGATTATTCATTGATTGATTGATTGATTTGTTCCCAGAGTAACAAGTGGAAAAACAGAGGGTAGGATGCACAGTAAGAGAGCTGGTAAATAGATGTGAAACCTGATTTAGGAACTAGTATTTTTAGTGAGGAAAGGGAACTTTGGATTCATTCAGAACAGCTCAGCCACATGGCGACATTTCAGTGATGAATGGATCAACTACCACAGGTAGATGGGCATTATCTCCGGTCTGGATATTACTGTTTCAAATGGAAGGGGGGAAGGAACAGCAGGGCAGATGGCAAGAAGTCCAGAACAGATAGTTGTGGGGCCAGTATTCAGCCACTCTCTCACCCATCAGGACAACTCAGTCCTGAGGATGATTCCTGGATTTGTTAAGGTCCTTCAACAGTCAAGTTGTACAATTGAACCTCTCAGCATTTTCTCAATGTAGGAGTAGGAGCTTCCCATTCAAGACTAGATACAACCCTCCCCCTGCCCCAGTAGTATCAGCTCAGTTCGCTGAATGTGACCTGTTATGAGGCTCCCTAATTGCATTCCAAAGAAACATCTTAAGTGGAGAGGAGAAAGACAGTCTTGGAAAAATACAATTTGTCAGTGGTCTATCCAGTAGAAGCTGTGAGATGAATGATTTTAAAAGAAGGTGATATGGCTTCTGGGGCCCTGAGAAAGCTCCAAGACTTTCTAAAATGCTTCCTTCTCCTCTTCTATGATGCTTAAAAATTCTGTTTGAAATGTATTCCTTTGGCTTAGACAATTAAAATGTAAATGACCAGGGCAGCTCATTGGTACAGTGGATAGAGCATGGGACCTAGAGTCAGAAGGACCTGAGTTCAAATCTAGCCATGCTTACTAGCTATGAGACCATAGACAAGACTTAAGGTCTCTCTGCTTCAGTTTCCTCAACTGTAAAAGGGGGCTAATAATAGTACTCATCATTTGAGGAACAAGGAGATAACATTTGTAAAGCACTTTATAGCATGGTGTCTAGTATATATTAGGCATTTAATGCATGCTTGTTTCATCCATCTTCCCCAACACCACCACAAGAGAGGTAACATTGATTAAGCACATACTGTGGAAAAAGTGGGACAGCGAGATGGGGCAGAAGTCAGGAAGATCTGAGTTCAAATTTAGATTCATATACATACTAGCTGTGTGACCTTGGGCAAATCATTTAACCCTGTTTGCCTCCATTTTCTCATCTCTAAAATGAATTAGAGAAGGGGTTGGCAAATTGCTCCACTATCTTTGCCAAGAAAATCCCAAATGGGACCACACAACGTGTGAGACATAACTGAAAACAATTCAACAACAACCACAACAAAATGTACAAAGTAGTGTGGGATATTGGATAGAAAGCCATTCTCAGAATTAGGAAGACCTAGCTAGGTTCAAGTCTTGAATTTTTGCACATACTGGCTGTGTGACCCTGAATTGTCAATGTGAACTTCTCAGTGCACCCAGGCAACTCTCTAAAAATAGAAGCTACAACATAGTTGACAATCTATATTACCAGAGGTAGTTTATTTATCAGGAGTCCCTTACATCAATGAAACATAGGTCCAGATCCAGTCTCCAAAAATGTATAAAGCATGTTGCTAGTCTCTGAAAATACAGGTAAAAAATAATAGTTCCTTTCCTCCAGGAGAAAAAAAAAAACAGGGTGGTTTACAGCAGGGAATAACATGTAAACAGACAAATGTACAAGAATATCTTCCAATGCTCCAAAGAATTGGTCATCTCACTGGTTTGGGCATTCAGTGAAAATCCCAAACCACTCATGCCTATTCTATGTGACTCTTATTCATGTCATCCTATAAATTCAACACAGGGACTTCAAGCAGAGTTCAAGTTCTCTGAAAATTCAATGAATACAAAATTTAGAAGATGCTGAACTGCCCAACAATTATTCCTTTCTCTCCTAATATGACTAAATGTAAGATTAAAATTAATATCCAGTAACTTCAAGTATTATATTTTATAAGATTTATTAATAATCACTTAAATTAAAGGAATAAAAAGGTAATTATCTAACAAAATAAAACCACATGACTAAATTTTTCTACCTGTTCAAAAACCCTGCATCCACAGCTGCCACCACAGGAAGAGTAGAGGGCGAGAGGTGGAACTACACAGAATTTATATCCTGCCTACATCAGCACATAATGACAAGAGGAGAGTGGGGTGCTGGGAATAGTAGTTTTAGGGTACAGATCCTAATTATACAATCCCCCTGTGATCCTTTGGGAGACTAATCTCCCCAGTGGATCATTTAAATATAACCAGCTTATATATAGCTCTAAAGATTTTTAACTAAAGGTATATACAACATTGCACTCCTGAAAGGGAAATTACAATAAGTTGGGGATAAGAGGGAAATAAAAGAAAAAAAGAACAAAACCAATGATTGCTACATTGACAAAAAGCCATTAGGAGGCAGTTCCCTTTGGCATAAGAATTTACATTCAAAAGAAATGCATTCAACCCCCAACAGTTCCATTCACTGCATCCCAAAGTTCACTCTGGATCTTTGGGTGCAGCATGTGGTCTCTGCAGGAATCTTAATGGCACCTTCTCCAAACAGTTCACTTTCTGGATTTAGGGAGGTAGCAAGTTTCTTATCCTAAAATTACTCTCAAAAGAATTTAAACTTTGCATTATAGGATAATAATACACAATCCAACTTCTCTCTAGTCATAGAGTGCTCTAAAATCCTTTATCTCTCTTCTCCTGCGTAATTACTTCTAGGTAATGTGTTGCCAAAACCCATCATTTACCTTCCCATTGCCCACTGGGAAACATATATGTAGGCAAGGAGAAATTCTATGCAAAGTAATTTCAGAGTACTAATGAGAATTCAAGGGGAAGTAGTACCTAAGATAGACCTTGAATGGAGTCTGAGATTCCATGAGTCAGAAGTAAGGAAAGAGAGTATTCCTGACATGAAGCACAACTTATACAAAAGTACAGAGATGGAAATGGCATGTCCAGGGAATAGCAAATAATGCATTTTGGCTAGAAAACAGAGTGCATGATGGGAAGTAATGCTAAAAAAATATATTGAAAAGTCCACTCTTCTTCCTTTAAGTGCTTTTAGTGTGGGGAGCCCCTAAGGTTCTGTTTTATTTTCTCATTATACTGTTCCTTGTAATTCTCGTCATATTTCATGAATTCAATTGTTAATTCAATTATCAATATTCAATTATGCAGATGACTCAAAAAAATCTATCATTCCACTTAGCCTTTGCCCTGACCCATAGTCCTGAATTTCCCACTGCCTGGTAGCTAGCTCTACCAAGATGGCCCATCAGCTTTTCAAACTCAACCTGTCCAAAGCAGGACTCATCATCTTCACTCCTAAACCTTGATTCAACTCATGCCAACTATTGATGACATCACTAACCTCTGCATTGTTTTTGCCTCTTCCCTTTCTCTTACCCACTACATCTAATCATTTGTGAAGTCCCTTAGACTGTGCCTCCACCTATCTTTTGCATCCCTCTCCTCTCTATTGTGGCATTTAAAAGAGTGGGTGCCATAAACTGTAAGAGTTAAAATGGTTGAGGTTCTAAACTGTAGTGAGTAAAATAGTGGAAGATATAAATTGTAGTAGATAAAAGAGTGGGTGAGTAAATTGTGACCGCAGAAAATATGTTTTCACTACAGTGTCTTGTTTTAAATCAAATATAAGGTGGTCGCCAGGGAAATATTCCCAATTATGAATATACTCAAGTCAACTGGGTTTTATAGAGGATTTAATTAATAATACAATGAGGAATCAAAGAAAGAGAGAGAGAGAGAAAGAGGGAATAATGAGAAAGGGATAAGCCGGCCCTGGCCAGTCCTGGCCAACCCAGGCCTAAGCCCTAAGAGAAAGGATCAGTCAGTCCTTAATCACTCACCACAAGATCTGTCCAAGCAAGGATTCTAGTGACACCAGGCCAGCATCATCTCAGCTGCCTTCACCAACCAGCTCAATCCTCCATCTGAATGTTTCAGCATGTCCCCGAGAGAGTCTCGAGAGAGACCCTTCAAGGCAGCCTTTCCCAGCTGACTGTTTCCAGAGAGAGCTTTTTAGTCTCCTTTTAAAGGGCATTTTCTCCTATGTCACCTCCCCTAAGTCCTTATATCTACCAATCACAGTAGACGGTTTTCAAAGGACAGACCATTCTTAGTTTACACCTAAGAAGGTGTAAATTTTTGAGTAATTCACACCAGGAAAGCTCTGAGTAAGTTTCCCAGTTCTTTGTTCCTTGTAAATTCACAAGTTGCCTGACCTTTATAGGTACTTAGCACCCCTTTGTATTAATTCTAAAAATAGGCATGGCTTAAGTATGGGTTTAAGTATTTTTCATTGTTCAGCAAGGAGTTTTCTCCCCTAAAGCAGGCTTAAGTACTTTCTGATCTAAGTAGAGTTCTCACATTTTAGATGGAGAATGGTCCCTAATAGGGAATTGTCCCAATGGAAAATTCCCCAATGGGGAATTTTTTAACATTCATAAGTCTGAGAAATTTCAAGATTCACACTATACACACTATCATCACCCTCGTTTGGTCTCTCCTCTCCTCTCCTTTCACCAGCACTATTGAATTTGCTGCTTTACTGAGCTCCCTAATTCCATGCTATCATTCATACAGTTACCAAAATATAGTTGGCAACATAATTCCCCTACTAGGGAGGCAGTGTTGTGGAATAAAAAGTACTCCAATTCATCAGATGCTTTCCAGGAAGTCAAAAGTCTTAGATTTGATTTGTTACTCTAACAATATATTTACCTGTAGAAATTTGGGCAAGTCACATCACTTCTCAGTCTCTTTCTCTCTGAATTGAGTGATTTGGACTGGATGATCTCTAAGGTTCTTCTCAGGCTGAAGGCTCCATGACCTATGATTTGAATTTATGGATAAATTATGAAGGATTTTAATCAAGCTAAAACTTAATTTTGGCATTACAAGAACCAAAAAAAAAAATTTTTTTCTCACTCAAGGCTAAAATTGGACAGCAATTTTCCATTGCAAGTTTTTTTCTTCTTCAAACATATATTTTTCTCCCAGTCATATGTAATAATTATTTTCAACATTCTTTTTCCAAAATTATAAGATCCAACCCATCTCCCTCCCTAGTAGAGGGAAAGGAATGGAGGGAGGGAGATGGGTTGGATCTTATAATTTGATCTGGGCCATACACGTATTTTCATTCAAGACACACTTTCATATTGATCATTATTGTAAGAACAAATTCAGACAAAACCAAAACCCCAAAATAAAACTGTAAACAAGCTAATATGAAAGATTAGTATGCTTCAATCTGCATCCAACTACAAAAATGTTTTCTATGGAAGTGGATAATATTTCTGGACACAAGTCCTTCAGCCCAGATCTTTGCATTGTTGAGAGGATCTAAATCTTTTCCAGTTGATTATCACACAAGATTGCTGTGTATAATGTTCTTCTCCCAGTTCCACTTATTTTGCTCTACATCAGTTCATGTAGACCTTTCCAGCTTTTTCTGAAAAAACCCTGTTTATCATTTTTATAGCACAATAGTGTTTCATGACCAGCGTATACCACAATTTGTTTAGTCATTCCCCAATTGAGGGACATTACCTCAATTTCTAATTCTTTTCCACCACAAAAAAAGCTACTGTAAATAGTTTTGTATGTACAAGTAGGTCTTTTCCCCTTCTTTATGATCTCTTTAGGATATAGATTCAGTAGTGGTTTTACACAATCAAAGGTTATGCCCAATTTTATGTCCCTTTAGGCATAATTCCAAATCATCCTCCAGAATGTTTGTATCAGTTCACAACTCCACCAAAAATGCATGTTTGCCACTTCCCATCCAAAATTTATCACTTCCCTTCACTGTCATATTAGCCAATCTGAATGGTATGAGGTGATACATCAGGGTTGTTTTAATTAGCATTTCTCTCATCAAGAGTGATTTAGTACATTTTTTTCAAATGATTATTGGTAATTTTGATTTCCTCAGCTGAAAATTGATTGTTCATATCCTTTGGTCCATTTTTCAGTTGGAGAATGACTTGTCTTCTTATAAATTTGACTTGGTTCTCTACAGATTTGAGAAATTAAACTTTTATCAGATAAATTTGTTATATAATTTTCCCCCAGTTTGTTGTTTCCTTTCTAATCTTGGTTACATTAGTCTTGTTTGTACAAAAGTGTTTTAGTTTAATGTGATAAAAATTATTCATTTTATATCTTACAATGCCCTCTATCTCTTGTTTATTCATAAATTCTTCCCTTCTCCTTAGATCTGCCAGGTAAACTATTTTATGTTCCCCTAATTTGCTTGTAGAATCATCTTTAACATCTAAATTGTTTTCCCATTTTGCCCTTATCTTGGTATGATATAGGGTGGAACATATTGGTCTGTATCTAGTTTCTGCCATAATTTTTCCAATTTTCCCAGTAGTTTTTGTCATTTAGTAAGTTCTTATCTCAAAGTTGGGATCTCTGGGTTTATAAAAAATTAGTTTGCTAATATATTGTGTATCTAATCTATTCCATTCTATTGCTTAGGCAGTACCAGTCTATTTTAATGATTACTGCTTTATAGTACAATTTGAGATTTGATATTGCTAGGCCACCTTCCTTCACAATTTTTTCATTAGTTCCCTTGATATGCTTGCTTGTGTTCTTCCAGATTAATTTTATTATTTTTTTCTAATTCCATAAAATAATTATTTGGTAGTGATTGGTATGGCAACAAATAAGTAAATTAATTTAGACAGAATTGTCATTTTTATTATATTAGTTCAGCCTACCTATAAGCAATTAATTTTTTTTTACTTGTTTAGATTGACTTTATTTGTGTGGAAAGGATTTTGTAATTGTGTTCATATAATTCCCACATCTGTCTTGGCAAGTAGAGTCTCAGGTATTTTATAATGTCTAGAGGTAGTTTAAATTGAATTTCTCTTTCTATCTCTTGTTGCAGTGCTTTATTGATAGTATATAGAAATGCTAATGATCTGTGTAGATTTATTTTGTATCATGCAACTTTACTAAAATTATTAATTATTTCAACTATTTTAATTGAGTCTATAGAATTCTCTTAGCATACCATCATATCATCTACAAAGAGTGATAGCTTAGTTTCCTCATTGCCTACTTTAATTCCAATTTCTTTTTCTTCTCTTATTGCTAAAGCTAACATTTCTAATATAATGTTAATTAATACTGGTGAATGATGGGCATCCTTGTTTCACTCCTGATCTTATTGGGAAGGCTTTAATTTATCCTCTTTACAGATGATATTTGTTAATGATTTTAATTAGACACTACTTATCATTTTAAGAAATGGCCCATTTATTCCTATGCTTCCTGGTGTTTTTCAAAGGAATGGGTGTTGAATTTTGTCAAAGGGTTTTTCTGCATCTTTTGAAATAATCTCATATATATGGTCAATCACGCTGATAGCTGTCCTAATATTAAACCAGCCCTACATTCCTGGTATAAATCCTATCTCATCATAGTGAAAGGTCTTTTTGAAATTTTGCTATAGTTTCCTCGATAGGTTTTTATTTAAATTTTTTTGTATCTATGTTCATTAATGAAATTGGTCTATAATTTTTTCCCTCTATTTTTGCTCTTTCTGGCTTAAGTAATAGTACTATATTTGTATCATTAAAAAAAGAATTTGGTAAAGCTCCTTTTCTTATTTTCTCAAATAGTTTATATAATATTGGAATTAGTTGTTCTTTACATGTTTGTCAGAATTCACTTGTAAATCCATCTGGCCCTGGGTATTTTTCTTAGGGAGTTCATTAATGGTTTGTTCGATTATTTTTTCTGCTTTAGATTATTTAAGCATTATATTTCCTCTTTTATTAATCTGGGCAATTTAAATTTTTTGTAACTATTCATCCATTTCACATAAATAGTCAGATTTATTGGCACATGATTGGGCAAAATGACTAATAAAAATTGCTTTAATTTCCTTTTGATTAATGAGTTCATCCTTTTCATTTCTGATACTGATTATTTGATTTTGTTTTTTCCTTTTTTTAAGTCAATGTTTTATTTTGTTTTTTTATATAAAACCAACTCCTAGTTCAAAGAACTATTTATTAGTTCAATAGTTCTCTTTCTATTTTATTATTTTCTCCTTTAATTGATTTTAATATCAATAAAGTTGTCATGGAAAGAATATCAAGGGGAAATAAGGAAAAAAATGTGAAGGATGGGGCATAGCAGTACCAGATCTTAACCTGTAGTATAAAGCAGTGGTCATCAAAACACTATATTACTGGCTAAGAGACAGGAGAGTAGATCAATGGAATAGACTAGGGATAAACGCCCTCAGCAAGCTAGTGTTTGATATACCCAAAGATCCCAGGTTTGGGGACAAGAACTCATTATTTGACAAAAACTGCTGGGAAAATTGGAAAACAGTATGAGAGAAATTAGATTTAGATCAACATCTTATACCCTATGCCAAGATAAATTCAAAATGGGTAAATAACTAAAATATAAAAAGTGATATCCTAAATAAATTAGGTGAACATAGAACAGTATGCCTGTCAGATTTGTGGGAAAGGAAGGAATTTAAAACCAAGCAAGAGATAGAGAACATTACAACATGTAAAAGGAATGACTTTGATTGTATCAAATTTAAAAGGTTTTTGTACAAATAAAGCCAATGCAACCAAAATTAGAAGGAAAGCAATAAACTGGAAAAAAATCTTCATAACAAAACTCTCTGACAAAGATTCAATTCCAAAATATAAGGAACTAAGTCAAAATTACAAAAAACCAAGCCATTCCCCACTTGACAAATGGTCAAAGAACATGAATAGGCAGTTTTCACATGAAGAAATCAAAACTATCAATATGCAAATGAAAAAAGTGTCCTAAATCACTTACACCTAGCAGACTGGCTAATATGGCAGCAAAGGAAAGTGATAAATGTTGGAGAGGAAGTGGTAAAATTGGGACTCTAATACACTGCTGGTGGAGTTGTGAATTGGTCCCACTATTCTAGAGGGCAATTTGGAATTTTGTGCAAAGGGCTTTAAAGGGCTGCCTACCCTTTAACCCCAAAGAGATAATAAGGGAAAAGACTTGTACAAAAAATATGTATAGCCATGCTCTTTGTGGTGTCAAAAAATTGGGAATGAGGAGGTGTCCATCAATTGGGGAATGGCTGAACAAATTGAGGAAGCTGATGGTAATGGAATACTACTGTACTGAAAGGAATGTTGAACTGGAGGGATTCCATGTGAACTGGAAAGACCTCCAGGCATTGATGCAGAGCAAAATGAGCAGAACCAGGAGAACATTGTACACAAAGACTGATACACTGAGACACAAATCAAGTGTAACAGATTTTTCTAATAGTAGCAATGTAACAATCCAGGACAATTCAGAGGAATTTAGGAGAAAGAACCCTATTCATATCCAGAGAAAGAACTGTGGGAAAAGAAATGCAGAAGAAAAGCAAATGATCAATCACATAGTTTGATGGGGATATGATTAGGATTTTGATATTGCTCTATTGCATTCTATTTCACATATGAATAACATGGAAATAGTTTTTGAACAATGATAACATGTATAACCCGGAGGAATGGGAAAAATCATGAATCATGGAACCATGGAAAAAATATCTAAATGATTTTTTCTTTAAAAAAAAAGATGAATTTTCATTTAATTTCTGAAAGAAAGAACAGTGGATGGAGCTATTCCTCACAGAAAAGAAGAGGTTTGGGACCAGATAGCAGACATTTGGAAGCAGTGCCAAAAGAGCACATTTATTATGCAGCTTCAGGAAGAATCCAAAACATGGATCTTAAACAGGTACACAAAATGTTACATCTACATTAGAGTTACGTTCAGTAGACCAGACGTTTATGTCAAATGCAAAAAGATGGGATTGCATTATCAGAGTGGCATATGGCCAATCAAAAACATGACTACCATACCAATATATAAAACTAAGCAATATGTTCAGGGAGTATACTATGGATAAAAGTACATGTTTAAAAGCAGTGCATAACATCACATGTTGAAGTTATATACAAAGGATGTATTACAGATTCTCCACTGGTGAGCACTATCTGGCAATACTAGTTCACCCATTGTTTATACGGTAGCCTAGACTAAACAGACAACTTCTGTAGTGGCCTGTGATTATTTGGAGGAGATATAAAATATTAGTGAAATTATAAGGAACCTTTAAAGGCCAGGTAGTTATAAAACTACTCTGAATGTCCATTAAGTGTGGAGTGTTTCTAGATCCACAGAAAAATAAGAAGTAAAAGACATACTTAAATTAGCGGATGATTTTAATGCCCTGGTACAGCCTCAGCTAGTAAGTGGATGACAATCTAGCAAAGGACACTGAGAAGACGGTCAGACAGGTAGTAGGAGCTAACTGAACCATGGGAAAATAGGGTCACGAAAACCCAAAAAGTAGTGTCCAGAAACCAAGGATGGTCTATAGTATCAAATGCTATAGAGAAGAAAAGTATGAGGACTGATAAAAAAGCTACTAGATTTGATAATAAAGATCATTAGAGACTCATTAGAGTTGAATGACTATTCTCAAAAATACAATTGTTAGAAATGATTGGAAGGAAAGGAAGTAGAGGCAAAGAAAATGGAAAAGTTTTTCTAGGAGTCAAGCTCTCTGTGAAAAGAGATATAAAATGATAACGTAAGGAAAGTTTTCCATTGTTCATAATATGCTCAGAATACAAAGAAATATTGTAATTCATTTCAAACATATTTTTGTTCAGTAAATACTATGTGCAAGGAATTATTCTGAGTACCTAATAGGAAAGAAAGAACTCCAAAATATAGTTCCTATCCCTGAAAAGCCTAGATCTAATCAAGTAAACAACACATATACATTTAAAGCAAAATCCTACTAGCATTTGATTAACCTTATCTATAATTTCATCAGCATAGGGAGCCCCTGATAAAGAATTTCCTCTACCAAGGCAAATCAGTAACTTTAATTATTACTTGAAAGTCTCAGACAGTATATATTTTATTAATTTACCATGTGACTTTGTGCAAATCCCTTCACTTTTCTCAACCTCTGTTTCCTCAACTAGAATGAGGATATCAGAAAGATGACCAGGAATCCCAGAGCTGGGAGGGTCTCAATATCCCTACCAAATCTAATATTCCACGAGTTTATAATTAAATGCCCGACTGAGCATTTAGTAAAATTTCTTTTAATTTCAGGGCAAAGATCTTATCCAATTTTCTGATTAAAAATATGCTTCAAACATTCAACATGTCCTAAAAGGTACTAATTCTTACCAAAACACACATGGTAACTAAACAGTTTGGTCTGTGTGGGAACAGGGATTCATCTCAGATATATTGGATATAAAGACAAGAGACTAAAAAACAATGGTGAATGGACTAAGGGAAAAGCCATGAGGAAGCTGGAGAGAAAGTGAGATGACTCTGTCTACCCCATTAGTGTTTGAGATTATGGAGAAGCTGCAGTATGTCCTCAGTGCCAAGAAAGTAGTGGGAAAATAACAATGTTTATTGTTATTTTTTTGTATTGTGATTGTATTGTAAATTGTGGTATATGATGGTGATAGAATATTACTGTGCTCTAAGGAATGATGAATTGATGGATTTCTATAAAAACTGGAAAGAGCTATATGGACTGTGCTATACAGAACATTATACAGAGAAGTTGTAACATTGTGGGATGATCAAATGTGACTGACTTTGCTACTAAAAGCAAGACAATGATCCAGGACAACTCTGAGGGACTTATGAGAAAGAATTATCCACGGCTAGAGAAAGAACTGTGGGAGCAGAAATGCAGAAGAAAATAAATGATAAATGATACACTTGTGTCAACATGGAATCTAGGAATCCCAAATTTGTGGCCTAGTGGGAGCTGATGAACCCTAAGTTTCAGAACTAGCTTATAGGTTGAAGACCCTAAAGTTTGTACTGGTTCCCTGTTCCCAAAGGAGTTCGATCCTCAAAAGGAGGATTCTGGAGAGGAAGAGTCACTGGCCTTGGGCTTAGCCTCAGTCTGAAGTGGGTTATTAAGTCTGAGAGACTCCCCTAGGGGTGGATTCCCATGAGAACAGAGAGCCAGTACAAACTTTGGGGTCTTCAACTGTGAACCTTAAAAATTCCCAGACCCTACTTCATAAGATTGAGTTAAGACCATTCCCCATTTGGGCAGTGAACTCTACTTAGATCAGGAATGTGAGAACTCTACTTCACCTACTTAAGGCTGCCCTAGGGGAAGATAAAGTTGTAAACTCTTTTCTGAACAATGAAAAGTACTTAAACCCATACTTATAAGGCAAAAAGTTCTTAAGATAAGTACCTATAAAGGTCAAACAACTTGTGAATTTACAAAGAACAAAGAGCTGAGAAACTTACTCAGAGCTTTCCTGGTGTGAATTACTCAAAAATTTACACCTTCTTAGGTGTGGACTAAGAATGGTCTGTCCTTTGAAAAACGTCTACTGTGATTGGTAGATGGAAGAACTTAGGGGAGGTGACATAGGAGAAAATTCCCTATATAAGGAGATGACAGGCTCTTAAAAGAAAAAAACAGTCTCTAAGGAGGCTGTTGAGAAAACCAGTCTCTAAGGAGGCTGTTGGGAGAGAGCTCTGGAAACAGGTTCTTGGGACAGTCTCTTGAGGACAGTCAGAAGAATCCCTGGAGAAGGATGGCTGGCTGAACTGGTGTCAGTATTCTTGTTTGGACAGATCTTGTGGTGAGTGATTAAGGACTGACTGATCTCTCTCTCTTAAGACTCATGTCTAGGCCATGTTGGCTTAAGGCCCTTCATACTTATTCCTTTCTTACTCTTTCTCTCTTTAATTCCTCATTGTATGAATTAAAAATCTCTATAAAACCCAGTTAACTTGGGTATATTTGAATAATTGGGAATATTTCCCGGTGACCACCTTATATTTGATTTAAAAGCAAAACGCTGTAGTGAAAACATATTTCCTGTGGTCACAACTTACTCATCCACTCTTTTATCTACAACAATTTATATCTTCCACTATTTTAATCACTACAGTTTATGACACCCAACCATTTTAACTCTTACAGTGTATGGCTCCCACTCTTTTAAATCTTACACAACCTACAAGCTAGTCCTGACACTTAGGGTTCATCAGCTCCCACTAGGTCACAAGTTTGAGATTCCTAGATTTCATGTTGACACTTGTTTATATGGTTTGTGATTTAGGGTGTTTGGTTTTAAAAGATTGATCTTTTACAAAAATGAATAATATGGAAATGAGTTTGAATGATAATATATATACAGGTATAACCCAGTGAAATTGCTTTTCAGCTGGGGAGGAGAGAGGGATGAGGAGAGGGAGAAAAACATGAATCATGTAACCATGGAAACATATTTTTAAAAATAAATTTTAAAAAATTTTAAATGCCTTCCAAAATGCTAACCTCTGTATCTACAGATGTAGTCAATCAGAAAGAGGAACTGCACTGTTGCTATCTGCTAACTGTCCCTCTCCTCCCTTCTCTATTTGTGTGTCAACAAATATTTGTAAGGATTTTTTTTTATTCTGCTTATGAGCTAAGCTGTTTCTGTATACTGCCTTTGCCTTTTCTTTATATTTGTTTGGTCAACCGTGATGTGCATTTGTGTATGCCTTAATTGCATTATGAGAGTTCTTGGATGAGTAATTCACTAAATGCACCTGTTAGAAACTCCCACTTCTACAGGGAAGGAGGGCTCTACAGTCTCTGCACACTTGCCAAGTCAATATTTAGTTTTATTAAAGATTCTAGAACTCTCTCAAATGGAAACCCAAACCTATATTCAGGCATTCACTTTGATTTTCCATAGACAAATGAACTGACTCAGCCCCCCAGGCAACTGAGAGCAAGGGGCTAAGGCTAAATGTCCTTTTCTGCTGTATCCCAAGAAAAAGGCAAGAGGATGAAAGGCAGAGAAAAGAGTGACTGGAAGGGAAAGTCTTGCCTCCAAGCTAATTGAGCAGAGAGACAGAAGAATAGTCTCTGATGCTTTCAACCTCTGCTCCTGCCTGGTTAGAAAAGGAAAAAAAAAAAAGAGTAGAGCCCAGACTCCTCACAATCCACAGCGACACCTAGTGTTACAAAGTTAATTTTCTACAATAAAGGATAGGAACTCTTTCAGAAAGCAGTTATTTCAGAGGCAACTTCTGAAAGTTGCAGACTGCTACAGGGTTGCTAAGAGAACCATTGTATTTAAATTCAAGTTACTACTAGCTAGCAGGTGCCCATTGGCAGGACCTGCTGGCAAAGAAAGATTTCTCTTTTCTTTAACTGGACAGTAGAAAGTTAGTTGCGGGGGAAATTACCTGCTGTGAGAAAATTAGTCACAAGGGGGTTCACACTGGAACCAAAAGAGGCTCTCTATGGTTTGAATCTCTCTGCTTCAAGCATTATGGGAATCAAACCTTTCTAACTAATAAGAAAAGGAGAGTCCTAGACTTAAAGACGGAAGGTCCTCAGAGGACATCTCTAGTCCTATGCTTATGAAAATAATGATTCCTGCCTACAAAATCCCTAGCAAAAGATTACCTAGCTTTTGATCCCCTTCAAAGCAGCGCAGAGCATTCTGTGGGCAGTTCTAATTGTTAGGAAGCTGTTCTATCTGTTATGAGACCCAAATCTGATTCCTTTTTTAAACTTCTACTCAGTAGGATGAGTTCTGCTCCTCAAGACCAAACAGAACCATTCTTACCCCTTTTCAAAATGGAAAAAAAAAAACCTTCAAATATTTAACCCCAAGTCTTTCACTTCTTCAGGCTAAATATCCCTAGTTATTTCAAGTAATATCCATGAACCACTATTTACAGTCCCTCCACCATAATGGTTATTCTCCTCTATAAACACCTGTCATCATCCCTTCTAAACTACCATGCCCAGTACTGGACATGAATCCAGAAGCCATTATACAATGGGTCTATCACTTCCCTATCTTTGGATATTTTCTTCTTTTAATGCAGAAGAAAATCATTTAAGCTTTTTAGCTATCATAAAAGACAGCTGATTTATATTGAGCCTCCTGTTCACTGGGTCCCTTAGATCCTTGTTTATATTAACTGCTTTCTAACCACATCTCACCCATCCTGTGATTGTTGAGACAGTTTTGTTCAGCCAAGTGTAAAATTTTAAAGCTATCCCTATTCAATTTTATTTTGTTATATTTAGCCCATGGCTTCAATCTTTTTAGATCCTGATTTTTTTGTCATTCAGTTTGATAGTTCTTCAAGCTTTATCTCCTCTGAAAATGTGACAAGTGTGCCATCTGTGATTTCATCTAAGCCATTGATGAAAATATTCAAAAGATCATAGACTTTGAGCTAGAACATCAGTCTTCTAGCCCAGAATCTTCATTTTATGGGCAAAGAAACTGGGGCCAGGTGGTTAGGTAACTTTCCCAAGGTCATATGAAGAGTAAATAGTGGACATAAAATGTATACCTTTTCAGTAATCCAAGGATAACTGAGATGACCCTCCCATCTTTGATTATACTCTTTCCTCTTATTCAAATTTTACACATACATTTAGAATTAGAGTTCAACTCTACATATCAAATCAACCCCCCATTACAATCCTGAAACACTGACTAGGTAAAAACACTTCTTTTCTGAATCCGTCAACATAGGTTTTAGACTAAATATGTGAAGGTCTTTGGTTCATTGAGGAAAGATAGTAGAGTAAGACCTGGTACCAATTCGCTTTCCAAATTTACCCACAATCAAAAATAAGTCCACAGAATCAATGCTAAAAGCAGGTTAAAAACAGAAAAGAGTCAGGAGTGAAGCATAGCAGCCAAGGATAGCTCAGAAGGAAGGTCTCTGACCTCCCTGGCCTCATTATCACTCGATAATGCAAACACTGAGGAATCAGCCAGCCACAAGCCCTAGGAGCCAGGTGGTTTGCCTCACCTTGCCTGCTTGACCTAGGAGTTTACATCTCAGTGGCACATTCCAGTGGAGTCAATAGACAATGATCCCTGGAAGCGGCTATGTGGGCTGCAACGGTGCTCCAGAGATCCCGACTCATTCACAGTTGGAGGTTAAATGATGAACAGGAAAGAACTCGAGGGGCCCAGGCATGCTGGCCAGATACCAGTTCTGTTTCAGGCAGTTGCTTCAGAAAAGGAGTGAAGGGAGAGCACACACAAGTGAGTGAGGATGCTGAAGGGTTGGAGCATTCCTAGGTGTGGAAACCACAGTAGGGTTCCTGTATGTTCCCCACAGAGGGAGGTGAGCTGTCTGCTTACCCAGGCAGAATTACGGGGTAGGGGAGTGGGAGGGATCTAGATGGAGCACCTGATGTCAATCACAGATTGTAATTTGAGCTAGGGGGTATAAGGAATACATTTGGACCTGGATTATAGAAATTTGAGGAACTAAGTAGGGTGCAGGAAATAACAAACACAAAAAATCTTAAAACCTAAGGTATCAACCCCCATACCCTGGAAACAGGACCAAACTCTAACATAAAGATAACAATTAAGCCTATTGGTCTGGCCACTAAAAAAAATTTTAATGAGTTAGCTAAAGAGAAAGAACACAACTATAGATAGCTATTATGGGGAAAGAGAAGACCCAGGTTCGAATTCTAGGACAGCAAAGTTAAAACACTTCTAAAACAGAAAAGAAAAACATCAAATGGTCATAAGCCCCCAAAAAAGAGTTTTTGAAAGAGCTTTATAAAAACCTAAAATACCAAATGAAAAAGGCTAAGGAAAAACTAGAAAAAAATTAAGAGCAATGCAAGAAAATTATGAAAGAATAACCACTCAGTTAAAAAAAAACATATCCAAAAACTCAAGGAAGAAAATAGATCATTTAATGTTAGAATTGGAAAAGGAGACCCTAATGACTTCCTAGGGCAACAAGAAATAACAAAGCAAAATCAAAAGAATAAAATAATAGAGGAGAATATGAAATATCTTATTACCAAAACAACTGACCTAGACAATAAATCAAGGGGAGATGAAAGAAGAATTGTAGACTACCAGAAATCTATAATCAGAGAAAGAGTTTAGATACCATTCTCCAAGAAATCATTAAGAAAAATTGCTCAGAAGTTCTACAACTAGAGGGCAAAATAAAAACTGATAGAATCTACCATCGCCAGTGCAAACTCATGGAAGGGGAGGAATGGGTGGAGGACTGGTATTACTAGAACCCTATTCTCATCAGATCTGGGTTAAAGAGGAAACAATATACAACTAGAAAGGTAAAAGTTTTCTTAATGTACAGAGAAATGAGAGGTTGAGGGGATAGGATAAGGTAGGGATTAAGAGTCCCTTAAGAGATTAAGAGAAGGGAGTTTAGATTAGCAAAAGAGAGGGCAAAGGGGAAAGGAAAGGAAAGGAAAGGATTTCTAGAAGAGAATACATATCAAGAAATAGGAGAGCCACTTGAGATGATAAGGGAAGGTCTCTCAGGATATGATAAAGGAGAGATTTTAGAAGGAAATTCATATCAAGAAAAAAAATGGACATAGTGAGAGAATAAGGAAGGGACTTTTGGAAGGGGAAATAGAATAAGAACTAGGAGGTAAGGGGAAAGGGGAAAAGGAGGGAACCTTAAAAGGGTAAGTTGGTTTAGGACTAGGAAGTTAAAGGAAGAGAAAAAGAAAATAGTTCTAAAAAGGGGGCACAAAATAGAGAGGTGCTGAACAGAAGAAATTGGACATATGAGGAGAAATATAGCAAAACAAAAGGAAGAGAAGGACAAAGAGTAAGGAAAATGGAATGGAGGGAAATACATAACTATTAATTATAACTTTGAATGATAAAAGGATGAATTGACCCATAAAAAATTAATAGCAGAATAAATAAAAAATCATAATTCAACAATATGCTGTTTACAAGAAACACACTTAAAAATAAGACACACATAGAGTAAAAATAAAAGCCTAGGGCAGAATATACTGTGCCTCAGCTAATTAAAAAAAAAGCAGGGGTAGCAATCATGATCTCTGACAGAGTTAAAATTAAAATAGATATAATCAAAAGAAATAACCAGGGAAACTATACTATGTTTAAAAGGTACCACAGATAATTATGAACAATTATCAGTATTAAACCTAAATGCACCAAATGATATAGCATCAAAATTTATCAAGGAAAAGGTAAATGAGTTATAGACAGAAATAGATAATAAAACAATAATAATGAAGGTCTCTCAGAATTAGATAAATTTAATCAAAAAATAAGAAAAAAGTCAAGGAGATTAAATAGATTCTTGAATAAATTAGATCGATATCTGGAGTGAATTGAATGGGAATAGATAGAAGTATAACTTATTCCCAGTGTTACATGGTACCTTTACAAAAATTGATCACATAGTAAGGTACAAAAAAATTATAGATAAATGTGGAAAAGCAGAAATATTAAATATATTCTTTTAAGACCATAATGAAATAAAATTGTATTTAATAAGGGACAATGAAACACAAAATAAAAAATTAGCTGGAGACTAACAATCTTAAAGAATGAGTGGGTTAAAGAACAAGTCATGAGACAATTTACCAAAACCTATGGGATGTAGCAAAAGCAGCAATTAGAGAAAAGTTTATATCTCTAAAAGCTTATATTAGTAAAATAGAGAAAGAATGGATTGATGAATTGGGAATGCAATTTCTAAAAACTAGAAAAAGAACACATTTTAAATCCCAAACCAAGTACCAAATTAGAAATCCTAAAAATTAAAAATAAAATCAATAAACTTGAATGTAAAACATCATTGAATTAATAAATTAATCTAGGAGTTGGTTTTTTAAAGATTAACAAAATATAGTTAAGCTACTGATTAATATGATTTTTTAAAAGGGAGAAGAAAACCAAATAACTAGAATTAAAGATGAAAAGGGTGAACATACCACTAAAGCAATTATTAGGAGTTATTTTCCTCAATTATATGTCAACAAATTAAACAATATAATTGAAATTGAGGAATACCTATAAAATATAAACTGCCTAGACTTTCAAAGGAAACTAATTATCTAAATAAACCTCTTTTAGAATAATAAATTGAATGAGCCATAATTGAACTTCCTTTTTAAAAAAGCATTAGGAAAGATGGATTCACAAATGAACTCTATCAAACATTTAAAATTAAACTAATCCCAATATTAAATTAATGGTTTTAAATAATAAATAAAGAAGCTTTACCAAATTCTTTTTATGAAACAAATATGGTGCTGAACCCTAAACCAGAAAAAAAGCAAAAACGAAGAAAGAAAACTAATTTCATTAGCAAATATGACTGCAAAAATCTTAAATAAAATACTAGCTAAGAGGCTACAACAATATATCATAAAGATTCTACATTGTGACCAAACAGGATTTCTACCACAAACTCAGGGATGATTTAGAATATACAAAACTACCAAGATAATTGATTATATTGATAACAAAAGTAATAAAATATGATTATATTAATAGATGCATAGAAAGTCTTTGATAAAATACAAGACTCATTCATATTGAGAACACTGAAAAAAATAGATCTAAATGAAGTTTTTCTTAAAATGATATAAAACAAACTGATCCAACCATTCTGGAGGACAACTTGGAACTCTGCCCAAAGGACTGTAAAACTATGCCTAACATTTAATCCAGTAATACCACTACTGGGTCTATATCCCAAAGAAATCACACACAAAAAAAGGAGAAAGGGCCTACTTGTACAAATAATATTTATAGCTGCCCTTTTGTTGTGGCAAAGAAATGGAAACTGAGGAGGGTGTCCATTGCTTGGGGAATGGCTGAACAAATTGTGGTATATGTTAGTGATGGAATACTATTTTGCTATAAGAAATGATAAGTAAGATGATTTCAAAAAAAGCTGGAAATATCTACATGAATTGATGCAGAGTGAAAAAAGCAGAACTGGGAGAGTATTGTACAAAGTAACAGCAATATTGTATGATGATCAACTTTGAAAGATTTAATTTCTCAGCAATACAATGATCTGGGACAATTCTAAAGCATTTATGATGACAAATGTTATCTACCTCCAGAGAAAGAACTGTTGGAGTCAGATACAGAACAAAGCATACTCTCCTTCACCTTTATGTAAAGATTAAAATTTAGGGGAGACTGAGGCAGGTAGAAATTAGTTTCTCTCTGCAAGGAGTATTATTTTTTTAGAGGTTTATTGAAGATTAAGGATTAAAGAAAATACAGCATAAGGAAAACATGCCTAGGCCAGAGAGGCCTAGACAAGACCTCACCTACATTATGGAAAGAGCCACATCTACCCCAAAATGGAAGTGCAAAAGAGAGAGCTCAAAAGTCTTTGCAATCAGGTTAAATCCCTTCTCGGTCTCGGCCCAGGTGAGATTACAAGGCATTCTGGGGAAGTGGAGCAAAGGCTTGTGGGGATTGAAGTCCTGAATTCCAATCCATTTTTACATTCCTCCATTTGATCGTTGTTGGGGGGCGAAGTTTCCCCAAAAAGGATCATGAGAACATAATCAACTTAAACATTACAGTAATTTGAGGATAAGAGAAAAAAAAAGAACAAAACTAATAACTGCTGGACAAATTGACAAAAAACCAGTTGGGGGCAGTCCCCTATTGGCATGAAAGTATACATACAAAATAAATGTTCAATCAACCACACCCAAAGTTCATTTTGATCTTGTGCAGCTTGTGGTCTGGAGGTTTCTTCATGGTGGCTTCTCCAACAGTTCAGTTCTGGATTCAGAGAGGTAGTATCTCTTTACCTAAAATTCTTCTCAAAAGGAATTTAAACTTTGCAATTTAAATAATGATATTTTTTACATTCCCCCCGTTAAGAAGGTGATTGACAAATACAGAATCACTTAGGGATGCATGGATGAGGTATGAGGTATATGAATCAATTGGCAAGAGAAATTTAAAAAAATCAGAAAAATCCAAAAGAAAAGAAAAAATTTCTGGATGAAAATATAGACTATCAAAGTCTTATGTGTAAAAATTCCAAGTAAAAGAAAAATAAATCTATAACAGGTCCTTCAATCAGGGCCCAATCAAAATAATCTAAGCAATGATGCATTTACCCAGTCAGTAGCCAGGACTACAGGAAGTTGCCACACTATGAGAGGCAGAAAAGAAAGGGACCAGATTATAGAAGCCAAGTAGGAGCCAAGTTTGGGGATACTCGTCTGTGATTATCTTCAGAGTGAGTGTGGACACAAGGAAGGCCTACATCTTAACATAAGTCAAGTGTCACAACCCCAAGCCTCACACTAGGTTCAAAACCTTTGTATTGGCCTAGAAGTGTATCAATCCATCCTGGATTGGATTTTCTTTGGCTCTGTGAAATGGCTCTTGTGTGTATATCTTGTCCTGGAATCAGACAGAATCATTAAGCAAAGTCCCATAATTTATTTAAATAATTAGTGGCATCATTTTTATAGTCACAAGCTTTTTAGGGCATGCATTGGCAAATGTATCTTAAACTTGTAGTACTGAAAAATCAAAAGGTTAAAGAAAATCTTAATACTGGTGACATGTGCTTCAAATATAAAAAGGAGAGAAAAAAATTTAAATAAAAAACAAATAGTATGTTGCACATGCAAGGAAAATATAAAAAAGAGCTTTAAAAAATTCAAAAATATAGCTTATAATTATTGACACTCTGTGTCAGCTAAGAAAATATAAAATGCAAGGCTTTCTCACCAAAAATGTGATCCATTTCCTCTTAATATCTGGCCATGCTCACTGTGAGTAGAAGGCAAATGAATTGAACAAGGTTAACAATTTAAGGAACAAAATACTTTTATTGATCAACAAATTAAGGAACAAAACACTTTTATTGATAAACCTCCATAAACTCCATTCTGACTTGAGTGTTTCATTTTAGAAATTTCATAAGTAAATTCCTTGGCGGCCATAGTTCAATATTATAACAATCTTAAAAGGTGAGATTTTCTGGTCCCGGCCCCACCCCGGCTACCCGCTCCGGCTCCTGGCCCTGCTTTAAATGTAAAAATGGATTGGAATTCAGGACTTCAATCCCCACAAGCCTTTGCTCCACTTCCCCAGAATGCCTTGTAATCTCACCTGGGCTGAGATAGAGAAGGGATTTAACCTGATTGCAAAGGCTTTTGAGCTCTCTCTTTTGCACTTCCGTTTTGGGGTAGATGTGGCTCTTTCCATAATGTAGGTGAGGTCTTGTCTAGGCCTCTCTGGCCTAGGCATGTTTTCCTTATGCTTTATTTTCATTAATCCTTAATCTTCAATAAACCTCTAAAAAAATAATACTCCTTGCAGGGAGAAACTAATTTCTACCTGCCTCAGTCTCCCCTAAATTTTAATCTTTACAGTTGGTTTATTTACAATTTTATTTGAGGGCTTTGTTTTTATATGAGGATTTTCTTACTTTTACAATGACCTTTACCTTTATCTTATTTTAACAATAATTAATATGGAAATATGTGTAATAATACATATTGCTTACCATCTCTGAGAGGGGAAAGGAAAGGGAGAGAGGTAGACAATTTGTATCTAAGTCCAAAAAAACATATGTTGAAAATTGTTATTACCTGTAATTTGGTCTCTTAATGGTCTCTTTAAAAAAATGTCTCTTAATAAAAAAATAAATAAATAAACTAAATGACACAATGGATTCGTGTAAAACCATCTATAAGTACTATTTGTAATGGGGATGAGCTAGAAGCCTTCCCAATAAGATCAGGAGTGAAACGAGGATGTCCATTATCACTAATATTATTTAACATGATATTGGAAATGCTAGCAGTAACAATAAGAGAAAAAAAGGGAATTGACGGAATTAGAATGGGCCAAGAGATAATAAAACTATCTCTTTTTGTAAATATTATAATAATACATGTGGAAAATCCTAGATTCAACTAAAAGTTGGTTGAAGCTATCAATAATTTTATTAAAGTAGCAGGACATAAAATAAACCCACATAAATTATTAGCATTTTTGTTTATTATTAATAAAGTCTTGCAAGAAGAAATAATGGTACTCCAGTTAAAATAACCACAGATAAAATAAAATATTTGTCAGTATATCTGCCAAAACATACTGTGACAAGGAAATCACTTTAAAAGACTGATATATATTGATTTAAGGTCGCCAAGGAATTCAGCTATGTAATTCCTTAATGAAAACTCAAGTCAGCAGTCAATATTTTATGGAGTTTAATTACAAACAGGAGGAAGAAAGGTATTAGAGAGAGAGAGAGAGAGAGAGAGAGAGAGAGAGAGAGAGAGAGAGAGAGAGAGAAGGGAATAGGGTTTAAATAGCCCCTCTGTTTAGGCTGGGCCAAAAGGCCCAAGCCCTTAGATAACTGAGGCAAAGAAAGGAGATCAGTCCCTATCACTCACGTGACCAAAATGGAGAAACAGTCTCAGGGGCCTCCACCTCCAGCTTCCTTCAGAGCAAGCCTCTCAGAGCACAACCTCTCAGAGCAAAACCTATCCAATCCCCTTCAGTCCTCAGACCCCGCTATCTTTAAGGAAACCATCCAAATTCCCTCCCCTCAGTTCTCACATCTACCAATCACTGTCCATGTCTTCCCTGTGCCAATGGTGGCTCTAGCTTAACCCAGGACCGCCCAGAGGTCTGTGGCTTTGCACATGTCTGTTGAAGGTCATATTCTCAAATAATTAAATCTTGATCCTTTGCTGCAGCCCTTCCTAAATCCTGTTACCCTGAGCAGGGTGGAGATTGGAAGTTCCAAGACCTGGTTCTGTCATTCCAAGTATCTCTATTGTATCAATTCTAAAATCAATCATGACTCAAAGAACTTCCTGTTCTATGCTTAAGCATAGGTCAAAGCCCTTTCCATTGTTTAGCAAAAGGTTTCTGTCCTAAAGTAGTCTTAAGTAGGGAGGAGAAGGAACCTCCCATGCCAATGGGGTTCATATTCCAATAGAGTTCCCACTATCAGTAGAAAATTCTTCAAGTATGAAATTTCCCAATGGTGAAATTTCCAACATTTATAAGTCTAAGAAATTTTAAGGTTTACAATACCTAGGAACTACAGAAACAGAATTACAAAGCACTTTTTTTACACAAATAAAGTCAGATATAAATAATTGGGAAAATATTGTTTATGGATGGACAGATTCAATATCATTATATCTAGTTATTCAATGCCATCCCAATAAAATTACCAAAAAACTATTTTATTGAGCTAGAAAAAATAATAACAAAATTCACTTGGAAGAGCAAAAGATCAAGAATATAAAAAAAAATGTAAAGGAAAGAGATAAAGTAATATCAGAACTGCCAGGTACTGGCTAAGAAATAAAAAGTTAGAACCATGGGGGGAAAACAGACATACAACAAATGCTAGTAAAAGATTATAATAATCTTGTATTTGATAATGGTATAGATCTGTGTTATTAGAGTAAGAATTTGGTAAAAATTACTTGAACAACTGGAAAGTAATTTGGCAGAAACTAGGTATAGACCAATATCTAAAATCATTCACTAAAATAAGCTCAAAATGGATACATGATATAAACATAAAAGAAAATTTCATAAGCAAATTAGAAGAACAGGGAACATATTGCCTATCATTTATGGATAGGAAATGAATTTATGAGTAAACAAGAGATGGAGAGCATTGTAAGATATAAAATGAATAATTTTGAATATATTAAATTTAAAAGGTTTTGTAAATAAAGCAAATGTTGCCAAGATTAGGAAAGAAGAAAATTAGGGGAAATTTTTCATAGACAGTCTCTCAGACAGAGGTCTCATATCAAAAATATATAGAGAACTTTGTTAAATTTATAAAAATAGAAGCCATCCCCATAATAATAAATGGCCAAAAGATATGAACAGAGAGTTTTTGTATTAAGGAATCAAAGCCATATATGAGTATATGAAAAAAAATGTTCTAAATCATGTAAGAGAGAAGTTAAGAACGGAGAGAAAAATTCAGATCCAGCAATGCAAAGATACAGCCCAAGCGGGGGAAGGGCAAGGAAGACTCAAGATTCCAGAAAGGAACAGATGAGCTGAGAATTCAAAACTGCCAGCTTACTTCTGGTCAGCTCTCTGCTGGAGTGGACAGTCTGAGAGAAGGACTTCTGAGATGGAGGATCCCTCTGAACACCGACTACCTTCCAGTGAACCCCTAAATCTCTCTGGCTCAAGCTGAAGACAAAAAGTAGACTGTGACTTTATAGGAAGCTGTCTACTGAAAAAGATTTCTCTTTCCCAAAATTGTCCTGAACTTCAACTCATAGCCAAATTATCTTAGGAGAAAGGACAAACCCAACAACTGACCAAAAGGAAGGTCAGGCAGATAGCTTGAACCCCTCAAGATTTGGGGGGGATCAGTTGCTAATATGTAGGGATTCCTATTTCCCACTTTCCTCACCCAACACCCTCACTCTCCCTGCCCTGTGTGTTCTCAAGAATAAAGTATAACCATTTAGATCAGGTCTGCCTGCTTATTGATATCAAAGAAGGAGACTGGAGATTTAAGGAAAATCATACCATTCCCCAAAAGGGAGATTTAGTTCAAGACCAGGGCTGAAGAGTGAATTAAGTCTCAAAGGGAAAAGTGGCAGTTGAGATATTGGGAGGATCCAGACAGCTAAGATCAAGAAGGGAGGCAGTAGGTCATTTCTCTAAGACTTTCTCCTCCAGTCCTCAACCTCTATCTCCAAAACCCAATCTCTGAGGAGATATATTCTGTCCCTCTGGAAGAAAAATTGTGTTATCTTTCCCAAAGGGAAGAGAGGGGTGGATGAGTCTTTTCCCTCTCTCCATTTCTTCAGTTCTCTCACCCTCTCTCTCTAGTTCCCCAGTGTGTGTGTGTGTGTGTGTGTGTGACCTCCTTCTGGTCATATATTACAATCATTATGCATTAGAGAAATGCAAACCAAAACAATTCTGAGATATCTTCTCACACCCATCAAATTGGCTAAAATGACAAAAGGGCAAAATGACAAATTCTGAAAGAGACATAAAAAATGGGGACATTAATACTCTGGTCCAAACATTTTGGAAAACAATATAGAATTATGCCCATAAAACTATGTATATATTTGGACCCATCAATACTGTTGCTAGGTCTGTTTCCCCAGGAGATCAGGGAAAAAAGGACATAAAACCTATATTTTCCAAAATATTTATAAGAGTTATCTTTGTGGTGGCAAAGAACTGGAAATCTAGGGAATGTCCATCAATTAGGAAATGACTAAACAAATTGTTGTAATATGGTTGTGATGGAATACTACTGTGCTGTTAGAAACAATAAGCAAGTAACTTTTTTAAAAACTTGGAAAGAGCTACATGAAATAATGAAGAATGAAATGAATAGAACCAAGAGAATATTATATACTGCTTCAGACTTAATATTTTTAAAAGGTTTCTAAATAATTTAGGTCTTAGGAAACCATTGAATGAACTGAAATCATGTTGCTGAGGAAGGATCAGATGGGTTGAGGTAATTGATCATACTTTTTAAGTCATATATAAAACAGCAAGTCATTTCAAAACTGGCAGATTCAAGACAGCAAAGAAGAAAGGAAGCCAAATCTTTGAAAAAGAATTCTTGGGTAGAGAATAAAAGAATTTCAATCTCAAACTTGGTTTTCCTCACTGCTTTGCCCAGAGAAAGATCTTTGAACTCCAGAAAACCAGAGGATTTGAACATTTCATTAGCATCTTAGCAGCATCCCTTGAATGGTTGATTATGGGAAGGCAGATTTAAGGCTCTACAAAGAGACCAACAGAATACTGGTACTCTACCTAAGCTAAACATCTTAAGGACTCCAGCAAAAGGGCCTTCTGAGAGCTGTAAATGATACCCCTTTGCTACACATGCTGTAAGCTTGAGCTTCCTTTCCACTGGACTCTGCATGGGCTAGGGAGAGAATATGTCACAGGTTGGGGTCAGGGGAGAGATGTTTTATACTAATAATGCCATAAAAAATAACCCATTTTCTAAAATCCAAGTCTGGATAATTAATTGATATTATCTGATGATTATGGAGGGAATCACAATATTGGAGACACCTACATCATAGCTGCCTTCTGGGAACTCAACCTCTTGGTATGACTGAAGATTTAGGAAATAGATCCAGAACAAATGCTACATATGTAAATATGCACACATACTTTATGCATATATACAATATGGTATCTCTAACTATAATACTACATACCTTTTGTTAGACATTTTGTCTCTACTCTATGTCTATGCCAAGTGGCACAATTGATAGAGCACTGGGCTTAGAGTCAAGAAGATCTAAGTTCAAATGTGACCTCAGACACTTATCAGCTATATGACCCTGAGCAAGTCATTTAATCTCTGTTTGCCTCAGTTTCCTAAACTATAAAATGGGGATAATTACAGCACATTCCCCCATAGAATTGACACACAGACTTCTGGGTAATCATGGCCGCAATCTAGACACCACACGCTTCCTCTCCCTGGCACCAAAAGAAATAGACTACATCAAGGGAGCATAAAAATCACCTTTGGAAGAACAGAAGGACTCCCCAGTACCCCACAGAGGCAGAAGGTACGTGGGGTTTGAAAATTTCCACACTATAATAAGAAGGAGGAAAAGCGTGCACAGAAACGTGAACTGAGCCACCCTTCCCCCCCCCCACCTCCACCACCAAACCAGAGTGAGCTACCGGAGCACTCACTGGGACAGTGAGTGAGTGGGGAACGTCTCTGTCAGGGGGGAGGGGGCACTCCAGGGTCATTGGGATCTGGGGACTGCCAGGAAAAAAAAATCTCAGGGTGGTTTCACGGGAGAATCCTGCACTGAGCACAGGGGGCCCAGGGAGCCATACTCGGGGCGGTTGCACTGAGCATCTGGGCGGAGCTAAATACCAGAGGCAGACCACACACTGATTATCTGGGCAGAGCTGAACACCTGGGCAGTTTGGCTGTGATCAGGGGCACAGTGCTCTAAGATACCTCGGAGGCTGAGAAGAACTAGTCTGAGGCAACCTAAATTCACAGAAAACCTGCCCATATCACCCAGACCCCAGACCAAAAAGGAAAGGGGAATAAAACCACCAAAGGGATGGCTCACATGGCCCAAAATCAAGCCTCCAGGAAGAAAGGGAAAAAGGTGACTATTGAAAACTTTTATGGTGGAAGTACCCAAGGAAAAGAAGAGAATGAGGATGAAATCCAAAAAAAAAAAAATAAAAATCAGAATATGCCTCCCAAAATGGAAACTATCAACAAGCTCTGGAAGATCTGAAACTGGAACTTACCCAAAAGATGGAAACCTGGAAAGAAAAATGGGAGAAAGAGATCAGCAGTCTGACAGATAAGAATGCTCAATTGGAAAAAGAGCTCTAAGCATCCAATAGAAGGGCAGACAAAGCTGAAAAGCAAAACCAGTCCCTAAAGACCATAATTAAGCAACTCGAAGAAAGTGAGATCATAAAACAGCAAGAATCAATAAAGCAAACCCAAAAAATTAATGAATTAGAAGAAAATATAAAATATCTCACTGAAAAGGTCACAGACTTGGAAAACAGAGGAAGAAGAGACAACCTCCGAATATCAGTCTCCCAGAAAAACCAGAGATAAATAATAAACTGATATAATTCTACAGGAGATTATAAAAGAAAATTGCCCACATGTTCTGGAGCAAGGGGGCAAAATAGAAATAGAAAGGGTTCATAGAACACCCTCTATACTAAATCCCCAAAAGACAACCCTTAGAAATGTAATTGCCAAATTCAAGAGCTTCTAAGAAAAGGAGAAAATCCTACAAGAAGCCAAGAAGAGGAGCTTCAGATATAGGGGGGCTCCCATAAGGATCACACATGACTTAGCAGGTAACACACTAAGAGACCGCAAAGCATGAAACACGATATTTAGAAAGGCAAGAGAGCTGGGACTCCAACCAAGAATCAACTACCCAGCAAAACTGACTATATACTTCCAGGGGAAAATATGGGCATTCAACAAAATAGAAGATTTCCAAGCATTTGCTAAGAAAAGACCAGAACTTAGTGGAAAATTTGATATCAAAGCACCGAAAGCAAGAGAAACATGAAAAGGTAAATATGAAAGAAAGGGAAAAGGAGATAAATCTTATCTTTTTCTTTAAGTCAAACTCTCTTCTATAAGGACTACATTTACATCAAATTATATATATTAATATGTGGGGGAAATGTTTTGTGTAACTCTCAAAAATTGTATGCATCATAAGAGTAGTTAGAAGAAACATGCATAGGGAAAGATTGGGGCATTAAGAATTTTGGGGGAAAGTGGGGGCAAAGAAAGGAAAAGGGAGGGGGGGAACCATTGATAACACTAAGATTCACTTCAAGAAATAGGGGGGACTTAATAGAATAATCTTTCCCATATAAAGATACACATGGGAAGGGGAGGGGAAGAACTTTCATATGAGAAGGAAAGGAAGAGAGCATGAAGTGGAATTACTTAAACCTTACTCTCAGTGAAATCAAATCTGAGAGGGAAGAACATCTAGATCCAGTGGGATCCTGAATTCTATCTTATCCAATAGGGCAAGAAAGAAAGGAAAATTAATGAGGGGGAGGGGGAGGGAATATAAAAAGGGAGGGAAGGAGAGGGGGGAAGGGAAGGGAGCATAAAAAGGGAGGGGCTAGAAAGGAAAGCATCTCAAGGGAGGAGACTAGGGGGACTGACCTAAAGTAAATCACTGGTTCAAAAGGAGATAGCTAAAGAAGAAAGGTCAGAACTAGGGGAAGATATCAAAATGCCAGCGAATCCACAAATGACAATCATACCTTTGAACGTGAATGGGATGAACTCACCCATAAAATGTAGACAAATAGCAGTTTGGATTAGAACCCAAAACCCTACCATTTGTTGTCTACAAGAAACACATATGAGGCGGGTTGACACTCACAAGGTAAGAATTAAAGGTTGGAATAAGACCTTTTGGGCCTCAACTGATAGAAAGAAGGCAGGAGTTGCAATCATGATATCTGACAAAGCCAAAGCAGAAATAGACCTGATCAAAAGAGACAGGGAAGGTAAATATATTCTGTTAAAAGGGAGTATAGACAATGAGGAAATATCACTAATCAACATGTATACACCAAATGGTATAGCATCCAAATTTTTAATAGAGAAACTAGGAGAATTGAAGGAGGAAATAGACAGTAAAACCATATTAGTGGGAGACTTGAATCAACCACTATCAAATTTAGATAAATCAAACCAAAAAATAAACAAGAAAGGGGTAAAAGAGGTGAATGAAATCTTAGAAAACTTAGAGTTAATAGAAATATGGAGAAAAATAAATAGGGACAAAAAGGAATACACCTTCTTTACAGCAACACATGGCACATTTACGAAAATAGACCATACACTAGGTCACAGAAACATGGCACTCAAATGCAGAAAAGCAGAAATAATAAATGCAGCCTTTTCAGATCACAATAGATCTGAAATCAGATCACAAGGCAATAAAAATATTGATCGGTAAGGGTACATGGAGAGCCAAATCAAAAATTAATTGGAAATTAAATAATATGATACTCCAAAATCGGTTAGTTAGAGAAGAAATCATAGAAACAATTAATAATTTTGTTGAGGAAAATGACAACGGCGAGACATCCTTTCAAACCTTATGGGATGCAGCCAAGGCAGTACTTAGAGGAAAATTCATATCCCTGAGTGCATATATTAACAAATTAGGGAGGACAGAGATCAAGGAATTGGAAATACAAATCGAAAAACTTGAGAACAAACAAATTATAAATCCCCAGAAGAAAACCAAACTAGAGATCCTAAAAATTAAGGGAGAAATTAATAAAATAGAAAGTGATAGAACTATTGAGCTAATAAACAAGACTAGAAGCTGGTACTTTGAAAAAAAAGACAAAATAGACAAAGTACTGGTCAATCTAATTAAAAAAAGAAAGAAGAAAGGCAAATTAACAGCATCAAGGATGAAAAGGGGGATCTCACCTCCAATGAAGAGGAAATTAAGGCAATCATTAAAAACTACTTTGCCCAACTACATGGCAATAAATATACCAACCTAGGTGATATGGATGAATATTTACAAAAATATAAATTGCCTAGACTAACAGAAGAAGAAATAGATTTCTTAAATAATCCCATATCAGAAAAAGAAATCCAACAGGCCATGAAAGAACTTCCTAAGGAAAAATCCCCAGGGCCTGACGGATTCACCAGTGAATTCTATCAAACATTCACAGAACAGCTAATTCCAATACTATACAAACTATTTGACATAATAAGCAAAGAGGGAGTTCTACCAAACTCCTTTTATGACACAAACATGGTACTAATTCCAAAGCCAGGCAGGCCAAAAACAGAGAAAGAAAATTATAGACCAATCCCCTAATGAATATAGATGCAAAAATCTTAAATAGGATACTAGCAAAAAGACTCCAGCAAGTGATCAGAAGGGTCATCCACCATGATCAAATAGGATTTATACCAGGGATGCAGGGCTGGTTCAATATTAGGAAAACTATCCACATAATTGACCACATCAACAAGCAAACCAACAAGAACCACATGATTATCTCAATAGATGCAGAAAAAGCCTTTGATAAAATACAACACCCATTCCTACTAAAAACACTAGAAAGCATAGGAATAGAAGGGTAGTTCCTAAAAATAATCAACAGTATACATCTAAAACCTTCAACTAATATCATCTGCAATGGGGATAAACTAAACCCATTCCCATTAGGATCAGGAGTGAAACAAGGATGCCCATTATCACCTCTATTATTTGACATTGTATTAGAAACACTAGCAGTAGCAATTAGAGAAGAAAAAGAAATTGAAGGCATTAAAATAGGCAAGGAGGAGACCAAGTTATCACTCTTTGCAGATGACATGATGGTCTACTTAAAGAATCCTAGAGATTCAACCAAAAAGCTAATCGAAATAATCAACAACTTTAGCAAAGTTGCAGGATACAAAATAAACCGACATAAGTCATCAGCATTTCTATATAATTCCAACACAGCTCAGCAGCAAGAACTAGAAAGAGAAATCCCATTCAAAATTACCTTAGACAAAATAAAATACTTAGGAATCTATCTCCCGAGACAAACACAGGAACTATATGAATACAACTACAAACACTTTCCACACAACTAAAACTAGACTTGAACAACTGGAAGAACATTAACTGCTCATGGGTAGGACGAGCCAATATAATAAAAATGACCATCCTACCCAAACTCATCTATCTATTTAGTGTCATACCCATGGAACTTCCAAAAATTTTTTTTACTGATTTAGAAAAAAACATAACAAAGTTCATTTGGAAGAACAAAAGATCAAGGATATGCAGGGAAATAATGAAAAAAAATACAAAGGAAGGGGGCCTTGCAGTTCCAGATCTCAGACTATATTATAAAGCAGCGGTCATCAAAACAATTTGGTACTGGCTAAGAGACAGAAAGGAGGATCAGTGGAATAGAATGGGGGCAAGCGACCTCAGCAAGACAGTATATGACAAACCGACAAAAATCCACTATTTCATAAAAACTGCTGGGAAAATTGGAGGACAGTGTGGGAAAGATTAGGTTTAGATCAACACCTCACACCCTACACCAAGATAAATTCAAAATGGGTGAATGACTTGAACATAAAGAAGGAAACTATAAGAAAATTAGGCGAACACAGAATAAATAGCATACATGTCAGACCTTTGGGAAGGGAAAGACTTCAAAACCAAGCAAGAACTAGAAAGAGTTACAAAATGCAAAATAAATAATCTGGAATACATCAAATTAAAAAGGTTTTGTACAAACAAAACCAATGTAACCAAAATCAGAAGGGTAGCAACAAATTGGGAAACAATCTTCATAAAAACCTCTGACATAAGTTTAATTACTCAAATTTACAAAGAACTAAATCAATTGTACAAAAAATCAAGCCATTCTCCAATTGATAAATGGTCAAGGGACATGAACAGGCAGTTCTCAGCCAAAGAAATCAAAACTATTAATAAGCACATGAAAAAGTGCTCTACATCTCTTATAATCAGAGAGATGCAAATCAAAACAACTCTGAGGTATCACCTCATACCCAGCAGATTGGCTAACATGACAGCTATGGAAAGTAATGAATGCTGGAGGGGATGTGGCAAAGTGGGGACACTAATTCATTGCTGGTGGAGTTGTGAATTGATCCAGCCATTCTGGAGGGCAATTTGGAACTATGCCCAAAGGGTGATAAAAGACTGTCTGCCCTTTGATCCAGCTATAGCACTCCTGTGTTTGTACCCCAAAGAGATAATAAGGAAAAAGACTTGTACAAGAATATTCATAGCTTCACTCTTTGTGGTGGCCAAAAATTGGAAAGCGAGGGGCTGCCCATCAATTGGGGAATGGCTGAAAAAATTGTGGTATATGTTGGTGATGGAATACTATTGTGCTAAAAGGAATAATAAAGTAGAGGAATTCCATGGAGACTGGAACAACCTCCAGGAAGTGATGCAGAGTGAGAGGAGCAGAACCAAGAAAACATTGTACACAGAGACTGATACATTGTGGTACAATCGAAGGTGATGGACTTCTCCATTAGTGGCAATGCAATGTCCCTGAACAATCTACAGAGATCTAAAAAATACTATCCACAAGCAGAGGATAAACTGTGGGAGTAAAAACACCAATGAAAAGCAACTGTTTGACTACAGGGGTGGAGGGGATAAGACTGAGGAGAGACTCTAAATGAACACTCTAATGCAAATACCAACAACATGAAAATGGGTTCTAGTCAAGAACACATGTGATAACCAGTGGAATTGTGTGTCAGCTATGGGAGAGGGAAAGGTGGTGGGAGGGGGGGTGGGGAGGAAAAGAAAATGATCTTTGTTTCCAGTGAATAATGTTTGGAAATGACCAAATAAAATAATGTTTAAAATTAAAAAAAAAAAGAATTGACACACAGATCAAATTAGATAATATTTGTAAAGTGCTCACCCAAGTGCTTGGCACATAGCAAGAGATATATAAAAACTTAGTCTTTCCTTCCTTCTCTTAATATTATTTAAGTATACTAAAGGAATACAGGGGTTTTTTCACTTTGAAGTAAAATGTGATTCTCTATTTTCCATAAAAGAAATTTTGATCCCTTTAATTGTGAACTTTAAAAACTACTCCACCCTACTTACATCGTACTTTAGGGGAAGATATAATTGTAATCTCCTGATTGAAAAATGAAGGTACTTAGTTCTCACCTTAGAGTGAACCTAGAACTTTAAGCTAAGTCTATTTTTAGATCAAATACAAAAAGGTGTTAAGTAACTATAAAGATTAAATTAATCACATAAAGGTCAAATAACTCACAATTGGTGAACTTAACAAAGAAGTGTTAAGTAACTCTAAAGATATAATCAAATCAAAGAAGGTGAGAACTAAAAGTATGGGCAGTACTGGAGAAAAAGCCTTTAATGTGATTGGTAGATGTGAAAATTTAGAGGAGGAGACACAAGGATGAAAGGTCTATATATTTGAGATTTTCATCCCTCAAGAGAACTCTCTCTCTCTTTCCCTGATTGGTGGTGGAGAGTTAGCTGAGAGCTGCGTGCTGAGCCTTTCGGCATCTTAGAGTGGTTACAAGCTATTGTCCTGTTTGGTGGTGAGTTTCTGGCTGAATTTTCCTCCTTTACTTCCCAACTTTTTCCTCTCAGAAGCCTCTAATCTTCTTCAGAGACCTAGAGGTAGGGAGTTTAAAACTCCCCCTGGCATAGGCCAGGTAGGAGAAATCCTATATCCTCTTTCCTCCTTCTCCTTAAATTCCTTCCCTCTATATTAATTAAATTACCATAAATTTCCAGACTGACTTGGGAATTTTACTTGGTGACTATTTAAATCTAGATTTAAAATCCCAACCCTAAAATTATCTGACATAATGATTGCCACAATTAAATATTTTTATATTTATATATAAAAGAATTTTTATAGTAGAGATTTTGGCAAATCACCAAAATTCTTAGTCTTCCAAAATCTACTACATAATTATTTTCTAGAAAGTGTGGTGATCAAAACCCAAACTATTGAATAATTATAACAATCATGTTAAATTATGCTAACATAAACAAATACTATATAGTAAAATGTTTAAGACTTTTTTTTAAATGTAGTAACACTTTACTAAGTAATCAATCAATAAGCATTTATTAGGCACCTACTATTTGTCAGGTATTATGCCAACAAAAGTAAAAATTGTCAAAGCAATCCATATTGCCTTATCTCTGAAAAATCTCAAGATCGAAGAATGAAACTAAAAAACCCTCCATGGGTGACATCCACATAAAGTCAAACAACAATTTCCTCAGAGCAATAGAGTTCATTCTTCTTCTCGACTATTGGCCCAGTTCACTGTTAGTCTGTATTCACCCAGTTCACTGTTAGTCTGTATTCCCCATCCAGAGATATGGGCATAGTACTGGACAACTTCTTCAGGGTATCCATTCAGATGCATATTGAAATCTAAGCAATAGACATCCCTCATCCATTTGTTCTTTCCTTACTGAATGAAAATGAACATGGAACTAGCCAAACTCCTTACAGGACGTTCCACAATGTCTTGGAGCCAGAAGTATTCAACACAATGTCATCTGCAAAGAGTAGCATGTGGAGAATTTCACAGTAAATACAGAATCTGGATTCTGTAGGAGATCCATGTCCTCTATCACAATAGTGAACAGTTTGGGCAATCATACACTTCCCTGTTTGATTCCTGACCTGATGTTTATTGTTGAACAGAGCTATTTTTGTTACTTCATTTTCCAAAGAATCTTGAATGATCTCAATATCTACTTTTTTAAAACCTTCATCTTCTGTTTTAGAATAAATATTAAGTATTGGTTCCAAGGAAGAAGAGCTGCAAGGACTAGGCAATTGGGGTTAATTAAGTGTTTCCAGGATCACATAACTAGGAAGTATTTGAGGCCAGATTTGAATATAGTACTTAACATGGCAAGATCCAGCTCTCTATCCACTGAGCCACCTCACTGACCCAATAAAGAGACTCTTGTTGTAAAAGTACCATAAGGCAGTTTTGTTCTAGCAAGTTGAATCTTTTTTCATAATCAATAAACATAATGGGATCATGAATTCTCTATATCTTTCAATCAATTGTGAGATTGTAAAAATGTGCTTCATTATTAGTCATTATTATTATCTTTTGAAAAAGTCTACTTATTCCCTATTAATGTCCTTGTTCAGGATGGGCCCCATCCATGCACAAATGAATGATTGTTTTTAAAAGTTCATGTAGATGAGAGAGTAGGTATACAGGTCAGGAGTTGATGTTGCCACAGCCATCTTGTTTAGCATCAGTAAGACCTGAGATTTTTTCCCACACTTTTGGTGTCTCTCCACCTTTCCCTTCTCTAGATACCTTGTTTCATTCAGCATCCTCACAATTCTACTGCTTCTGACTCAGATCTTCTCTCCATATATTTGATCCATTCTGGTGACTTTTTTCTCTTTAGCATCTTTGCCACTTCTTTCATGAATACCTTAAGAACTATGATTCTAGAATCCAAATGCTATGTTTCCATTAATTTAGATGGGAAAAAAAGTTTGTCATAATAATTTTTGTACATGTTTTCTATTTTTCTTCTCTAACTTGTTTTATCCTTTAATTCCCTTGGGAGGTCTAGGTTTGGTTGAATATCTCTCCAAACTTTCTTTCTCTTTCTTTCCTTCTTTAAAGCCACACCAGCTTTCTGCTTTATTACTGGGGGCCATCAGTCCACAATGCCTTGACAGAGTCACATGTGGTAGCTGGGGTGATCACAGAGTGGTCCTTGGCAAGATGTGACTGCCCACTCTATCCCCCTTGCATGACTTCTTTCATCAATGCCCCTTACCTATGAATTGACATGATTATTATTCTCCCTAGTCTCAAAAGAAATAATGCATGAGCAAAACACATATATCCTTATTCCCCAAAACATCACCAAAAGATCAGACCCTCAAACCCAATCCCAAAAGACTATCATGGGTTAACTTTTACTTAGGTATATAATTCCCAGCAAAACCACAGCTACAGGCCAAGCCAAAAACTTTCTCATGAAGTCAGCACACAAATCAATCATAGAGGCCCATACAATACGTACAGGTACAGTACAGGTACACTAAGCTTCAATATGCCTCAGTGACTCAATTACACAAATCAGTAACTCAAACTCCCTAGTAAGCCGCCTGTGACGAAATCATTTATCTTGTGTGCAACCTTTATTCTGTCTGTAATCACAATACAAAAATATAGAATGTTAATTAAGTGATTTGTTAAAAGTTAATGTATCACTTTTCCAATTATCTCTCTTTGATTTTGTGTATCTGCATGCCAAGAATATGGATATAAAAATAAATCCCAAGCCTGGGAATGTCGGAGCAGCTATCAGATGCAAAGCAATCCCATGGCTGTTTTGATTAAGCTGTCTTCTGTTTGTTATTTATTTTGTTTTATTTATTTTGACTGATCGTTCACCACCTGTAGGGAACCCTGGAGTCGCGAGTAAGGCTGGACCCTGACCGCAGCACTTTATGAAATAATACTGCTCATAACTGATCATTATCCTTCTCCATAACATTTTACAGAAAACTTCACCTTCTAACCTTGTATTGCTTTTGGCAGTCACTGTATTTGACAAGTATCAAGGGAGAAAAGGAAGTATGTTCAAGAGATGTTTCAAAGGTAAAATCAATAGGCCTTGGCAACAGCTTGGATATGAAGAGTGAGAGTGTAGAGTTGAGGATGACAGATGCTAGCTAGCATTTCCTTGATGTTATTGATAATTAACCAATAATTAATTATCTTTGTAGAAAAGAATATTTACTCTATCCACAGCCAAAGAAGGGACTGATGGAATCTGGGTGCAAATCAAAGCATGCCATCTTCTACTATATTTTCTTCATGAAGTCTCTATTGTATTGCAATACGTCTTCTGTCATGACATGAGCAATATCAAAATATATACTACATGAAAGTAAGGGTATAATCTATATCAGATTATTAACCACCTTAGGGAGGGAGAGCATAGAGAGGGGAAAAAATCTAAATTTAAACTTTTTTTTAAATGTGTCTACATGTAACTGAAAAAAATGTTTTTAAATTGTAGGGGGAAAAAAGAATATTTACTGGAAAGCAAAGGCCAAAGTACAAAAATCTCCCAAACTAGGAACAAACTCTCCTTTACCACCTTAGCCCTAAGCAAAGTAAAAGTAGTCATTACAAATATTCCCCTACTAACATTATTTCTAGTTGGGACCTACCCAAAGGACAAATTACCCTGTAACTTGTAGGATCTCATGTCTCAGTGACCAGGCTGATCCAGATGCAATGTTGGATCCCACAAGCTGCTCCTTCAGAGCTGCTGGTAAACTCTACTGTGGACTCCTGGCTCTTTAGACCTTCCAAAGTTTGTTACAAGGTTATAAATTAATCTGGTCCATCTCCAATGGCAGTGGGGTATGTAGGGAAACAGATAAAGGAAACTTAAGTGTCATGCATTCACATCAATATGGTGGCCCAGGTGGAGGGGAGAGGCCAGATGAAGCAACTACCTTATTTTCCAACCCAAAGACTTATTCTTCTTGACTCCCTTTGAAAGAGAGAGACAGACAGACAGACAGACAGACACAGAGACAGATACAAAAACAGAGAGACAGGGACAGATAACAGAGAAAGGAATGGAAGGGAGGAGAGAGATTTCATCTGTTCACTCCTTTTGCATGCAAATTGAGCTCATCATCTAGTTAAAATGTTTTTCATCACCACACAGTAAGTCAATAAGAAAGTTATCAGAAAGATGCTTGTGCATGCTCTGAAACAGAAAGCAGGGTCTTCCATTACTCTAGCCTGGATATAGGCTTACCATTGCTACATGTGAATATGTAACTGAGGACACTGTACATGTTCCATGTACCCTCACTGGCCAGCCTTTCCCAAAAACACCAATTCTATTTATGGACGTTTTGCTCTGAATAATTTTTTTTAAGACTCACAGAGCTAGACTGCAGCAGGAAGCTCCCTTCTCTGTATATGTGCAATGTAGATTACATCCTTGCTAGCACATCTGTCCTGAACCTAATTGTTTATTTAATTTATGACTGCTAATACGTCAATATATTTATTGAGACCAATGAAGTAATAAATTGTGTTGTATTTAACAAAACAAACAAACAAAAAAAAAAAGATAGCCCTGTTCAATGATGCATACTAATTCACTCATGGATATGTTTTGATGCTATACATATTTAGATTATTTCTTTTTTCCCCTCAGGAATTATACCCCTAAAACAGATAGAGAGGGAGAAATTATCATGCAGTATTTCTCTGAAAATGAAGTACTTTTTCAGCGTTGAAGTCTAGAGCACCATTTGTCCTAGTTGGCCATTATGACTATCAGGAGCAGAAAACTCCTTCATGATGAAGCATGTCGCTGTGTAAAGAACACAGGATTGGGAATCAAAAGACTTTGGTTCGAACATGAGCTATGCTATCTTTGCAAGTCTGAGCAAGTAATCATCTCTCAGGGCCTCATTTTTTCATCTGTAAATTGAGGCATTTTAACAGCAAGTCCCAACCCCCCAAGGCTTCATTTTCTCCATCTGTAAGATGAACAGAGGTTGTGACATTTCCAGACTCCTTTGATCTCCAAGGTCTCTTCCAAGTCTCCATCTTATGATGCTATCATGCAACAGTTGAGTTATAAACAGTGGGTAAGCACTTATTTACCTTCACCCCACTGTTTTCAATTAAATACAGTTTTACTTCTTCAACTGCTTTTTCTCTAAATTTAGAAATTTAGAACTACAAATTTTGTTCACTGAAAGTCCAGCAGTGAGAAAATTATGCTGAGAAAAAAATACTCCAACTTACTACTTACAAATGGTAGGAAGGCAAGTTTTTTTAAAAACTTGTAGTAGGCAAGATCTAAGCTATGAGGGCTTCAGATAGCCCAGATGCTGTGTCATTCTCTTTTTGACTCTCAGTGTACTTGAAACTTCTCAGGATTTTTTTTTCCTGAAGTCATAATACTTGATGATATTGCTTGAAATCAGCCTGGGACTGGAGACAAAAATGTAGATGCGGTTATAGAAGCGTGAACAGCGGAAGCAGTGAAACTAATAGGATCAAGTAACGTAATAGCAAAATCCCAGAGGCTGAAAGAGAGACAAGGCAGAATCAAAAGCACTACTGTTGGGCAAATGAGCTGGAAGGACCATTACTGGAGGGAAAGGAATAATCATTCATACAAATACATTATCTGGGACATGAGGTTAATTGTCAATACCCTACATAGCCTACCCCATGACACTATGCATGAGATCAGAACAATAAGAGCACATGCTGGCCAAAGAAATGTTCCAAGTTTTTCCTTAACAGTCCCTGTGGTTTCGCCAGAGGGATTTCTAAGACCCAATTTCCAATCTGAGATCAGATTTGGGAAAAGGTTCCAAATATCATCCAAATGTAGCATATCCAGTTAGAAACCCCAGAGTACCCTAGATTTGGCTAACAGGACATCCTCATTCTGAAGGCTAGAAGTTAAAAAAAAATCCTCAATTCCTCCCTCCTGATGCTAATGGCCAAATTAGTGTTTCAAAAATTAGTTAAATTAAAATTTAAAAAAAAAATTAAAAATTAGTTTCAAAAATTAGGAAGAAGCATCAAAGTGGGGAGTGAGGATAGCATGCTGAGAGAAGAGATTTGGAAATGCTAGGAACCTGCAGGATATAAAAGCAGCATCTTCTCCCTCTCCTGTAATTCCAAATAATAAAATGGTGCAGCTAGAGGCAAATTACCTCTGCCCAGTAATATGGGCAAATTCCCACCGAATAGAGTAGTAAGTCTGCCAGGGATCAGTGAAATTCTTCATGACATTGCCAAGATGGGTTTGATTTAGTGGTAAGGGAGCAACAAAATCAGTCCATCCTATTTCCTTTGCCCTGCCTCCATACTGAGAACCATAGTTTATACCATGGGTCATTGTCCAAATGCACTTTACCTTAGTACAACTAAAATCCACACCAATGATTCCAGTGAGGACGGAAAGAGGAAACCATTGAAACAGACCAACATGGATGCATAAGGAACTCACCCAACTTGGATGTTTTTATTTTACTCTTGCTTTTTTGTTTTCACATCCGTTACATTTCCCCTTTACTCCTCTCCCTATTGAACCCTTTCACATAATAATAGAAAACAATTTGGCAGCCAGTCACAGCATCCACAGCTGACAATATATTTATCAACTTTCACATCCATATTCTCTACCCCTCTACTGAGAGGAAGAAGGTGAGCTTTCCTATCAATTCTCCAGGACTGAGATGCTTCATGACAAGTCATCAGAGCTCAATTGCTTTTTTTTTAATTTTACATCATTGCAGCTATTACCCAGCCTAGATTTTAAAAGAAATGTTTGTGACATGGAACCAAGGACAAGGGAACTGAAGTTGAATATAGATACAGAGTGTAAAAATAGTAAGAGGGTACTAACTCTCAGAATGAGCCAAGGTTAGCAATGAATTCTAAAGACAACAATATGGGATTTTTGAGATTTGTTGGAAACAAAAAAAAATTTTTTTTAAAGGCCCAGGTGGATGAGACTACGAAAATAAGTAACAGTAAGATGGTAGAATTACACTGATTTTGCTTATGTTTTTACCAAAAAAGAGATTTACCTTAGATGGGAAAAGAATAGAATAAAAATGGCTAAAAGGAAGTTGAAATACAAAAAAACTTACCTGAAGAGAAAATGAAAAGCACTTGGCTGTCATCAAAGAGTTCAAGTTACCAGGTCTAGGTAAACTAAACCCAAAGTTAGGGAAAGAACAGTAGAATAACAGATTTGATGTCAGCAATCTTTCAAAAATTAGGAAGAAGCATCAAATGACTGGAAAAGGCCAAATGTCTCAGTTTTGAAGAAAGAGAAGAGGTTAGAATATTGAAGTGAATGGTCAGTGAGTTTCACTTTTATTCCTGGACAAATTATAAAGGGTTATTAAGAGGATAGTTTGTGAACATTTTAAAAAGGAAGGTGCTAACTGACCTTTGAAACCTCTCAATACTAATTATTAATAACTAAATATGTTCCTAGAGAAGAGAGAAACCCATGCTAGGAAGAAAGGTTTAGAAGCTGCAGGATATCAAAAGTAGTTATCACTAAAAGTTAGAATGATTTCATGAAGATCAAATTATTCCAGAATAATCTCATTTCTTTTTTTTAACATTAGCCTGGTAGATAAGGAAGATATTAAAGACAAAAAATACTTGACTTCAGCAAAGCATTTCACCAAGTCTTTCATGCTATCTTTGAAGACACGTTAGATAGAGGTGGATTGAATCATAAGACAATTAAATGAATTTGAAATTGACAAATAACCAGACCCAAAGAATTAAAGGGTTTATGTCAGTTTTGTGGGGAAACTCCAGCAGAGTGTCCCAGGGATTAGTCTGTGACCCTGTGCTGTTTGATGTTTTTATCGACAATATGCAACTAGCACTATTCTTCCCAGACAGATGTCACATTGCCCAATCCTTTACAGAGATCCTATGACTTAGTCAAGATTTTTTAACACATCAGAAGACTAGAATGATGAGCTGATTTGAAAAAGATTAAATTAGGAAGAGAGTAAATGTATAATTTTATACTTGGGTTCAAAAAGTCAACTTCACAAATACAGAGTGGGTTTGAGTATGTCTAGACAACAATTCTTCTGAAAAAAATTGTCGAGAGGCTGTGTCATGATGAATGAAGGCTGGTTAAAGAAAGCAAGGCATCTACTATGTACTTATTAAGCACTTAACAGATATTATCTCATTTAATGCTCACAATAACCTTGCAAACTAGATGCATTGTTATCCCTATTTTACAGTTTAAGAGACTAAAGATTAAGTCATTTGCACATTCACAAAACTAGTAAGGATTTAAGGCCATATTTGAACCCAAATCTTTCTGACTCCAAGTCCAGCCTTCTATCCACTGTGCCACTTGGCTACCTTAGTTAAATAAAGTTGTTGTAAAGTTTAGCTATTTCTAATAACCCTAAACCATGCTACCATTGCTCTGGCCCTCCTTTTCCTCTTCCTCTTACCAAAGCTCTACCCTCCTCTTTCCAACTCTAGCTCCCCTTTATGTCTTGTCTCTATTAGAACATAATTATAGGGTAGCTAGATGACTCAATGGATAGAGAGCTAGGCCTAGAGAACAAGAGGTCCTAGGTTCAAATCTGGCCTCAGATACATTCTAGCTACCTGAATGAGTTGTTGAACTCCAATCGCCCAGCCCTTACTCTTTTCTGCCTTGGAACCAATAATCAGTATTGATTCTAAGAGAGAAGTAATGGTTTAAAAAAATAACAATAATAGTGTAAGCTCCTTGAGGGCAGGAATCATTTTGCTTACTTATATTTGTATTGTCAATTTTTAGCACAGTGACTACCAAATAGTAAGTGCCTAATAAATGCTTTTTTTTCATTCATTAACAATATTTAGGAGGAAAAGCATGACTGCGTCTTCAAGTATTTTTAAATCTGCCATAAGTATATAAGGAGAAAGAACCCCATGTGCAGCAAGATCCACCTGTGGCCTCTTCTTCTCTACTCCACCCCAACATTTCTCCAAGAAAGATTTTCATTCTTGCCAGAAGAAGCAAGAAGTTGGAACCAAAGGCCACTCTGCTCTCCACAGCTAGAGGGATTATCAGACTAGAAGTACATCTGCTTTCTTAAATATTGCTCTTCTAGGAAGTACATGATTGGGTTCAGTCTAAGTTCTGATCACTTTGTAATTATTGGGGAAAAAGAAGACCTCAACTTCATATCCAAGCCTTGACTCCTTGCCCATTTGTTCAACAATGAATATAGAGTGACTAGCAAAATAAACCCAATTATTCAAATCAGTCAAAAAGCAGTAATCAAAGGAGAAATACATTGGAGGATGTACACTAAAATAATGCAGAATGAATGAGCATTACAATTGAGAATCAGGTAATTCAGCTCAACCAAGAGAGAGTATCCAGAATCTCATCCAAGGGAAAATTCTCTACAGTCTCTGGTGTAGTAAACTAGGCATGTGGATGTGATGGAGTCTGTCAGCTCTTGTCATGTCTTTTCAGAGTCTTTTCCTTCAGTAAACTTAAGTAACATTGGTCTCTTCCCCCTTCCTTCTTGAAGCTAGAAGCCAGAAGTGCCAAAGTGAGTCAAAACCTGACTTAAAGACTGAGGAGTCCCAAAAGATCTCGAAGATTGAAGGGTCCCAAAAAGCACTTGAAGAATACCAAAGGGAACTGGCATTGAAGAGTCTCAAAGGAGACTGGCTATGGTTGGAGTTCTCTTACCTCCCACCAAATCCACCCCACCCCTGCCTGCATCTCCATCAATAAGGAGAGAGCTGCATACCAATGGATTTGGAGACAGGTATTACAGTTATAAATGAAAATATGTTTATTCAGAGCTTTCTGGGTATCAAATACTATATTAATTAAAGAGGATAAAAAAAGAAAAGGGAGATTTTCCGTTCTCTCAAACACTCACATTCTTTTTGGGGAAAGCAACATATATAGAAGGTTCAGTTTCAGGGAAGATGGAAAGTCCTGTTGTTCCTGAGGGCACAGCAGTAGGGCAGATGGGAAGACTATGATTGTAGTTTATGACTCTCTGCTTTTCAAAGTAATAAGAAAAACCATATTTGCTTCAGGAATGAGGGCCTGAAAGGGTCTCAGCCCCATGACTTTTAGGAAGGAGTTGGAGTACTCAAAGATTAGAACACAATGAATGCTCCAGATGTGGGATTGGAGGTGTAGAGGTGTGGAATTAATATTCATTCCCCTTCTGAGGAAGAGAGAAAATGCTCATCCTACTCCACTCTGTCCTTTAGCTTCCAATGAAAAAGAGGGATTAGAGTTGTTCTGCTTCACCATGAAGAGAACTAGGAACAATGGGTGGAAGTTAGCTTTAGGATCTCTATACAGAAAACCTTTCTAACAATTAGCTATATCTAAAAGTTGAATGGAGTATTTTATGTGGTTCTAGGTTTCCCCTTACATGAGGACTTCAAGTGAATGCTATATGGTCATTTATTGAAGATGTTGGGGAAGGTATTCTTGCTCAGATGCTTAGCCTCTGAAATCCCTTCCCATTTAGAGATTCTGTGATTTTGGTGGACAAAAGTTCAATATGAATGAACAATGTGACATGGGGAACTAAAATAGTATGCTAGCATTCATTAAGAGAACATAATAGGAAGTAACAGTTTTGCACTCTATCCTAACCATATAATAACTTGAAAACTATGTTCAGTTCCAGGTGCCACAAGTTGTTTGAGAAAAACATTGATCAGCTAGAAAACATCCAGGAAAAAAGGCAGTCAATATGGAATAAAGACTATAGGTCATGATATATAAGAATCAAATTGAAAAAATTTGGTACATTTATAAAAAAGAGAAGGCTTGGGCAAAAGTCTTTAAGTATTTGAGAGGATGACATAGAAAAGAGACTTAAACTTGTTCTACTGGTCCTCAAAAGTTGTAAATTTAGGCTTTTGTTAAGAAAAAAAACTCACCAACAATTCAAAGCATCTAAAAGTGGAACAAATTATCTAAGAAGATAGTAAATTCTTCACTTTAAAGTTTTCAAATGGAGAAAGTATGACCACCTTGTATTAGATGTAGGATTAGATGACATGCGGGGTACCTTACAACTCTTGGATTCTGTGACTCTAAAAAAATCAAGAATATTTTTCACATAAAGGGAAGCAGCTAAATGATGCAATATATAAAGCACTGGACCTGGAGTCAAGAAGATCTGAGCTGAATTCACCAATGTAAAGATAATTTTAGGGTTGTGACTTAAAATCTAGATTTAATTGGTCACCAAGGGAAATCTCAAATAAAATACCCAAGTCAGTCTGGAAATTTATGGTAATTTAATTAATATAGAGGGAAGGAATTTAAGAAGAAGGAGGGAAGGGGATATAGGATTTCTCCTTCCTGGCCTGTGCCAGGGGGAGTTTAAAATCCCCACCTCTAGGTCTCTGAAGAAGATTAGAGGCTTCTAAGAGGATAAAGTTGGAAAGTAAAAGAGGAAAACTCAGCCAGAAACTAACCACCGAACCAGACAATAGCTTATAGCCATGCTAAGATGCCGAAAGGCCCAGCACACTGCCACCAGCCAACTCTCTGCCGCCAGAAGGGTGCCTGAGAGAGGAAGTGAGCCAAATATATAGACCTTTCACTCTTGTGTCTCCTCCTCTATATCTTTTAGAGTTCTCATCTTCTTTGATTAGATCATATCTTTAGAAATAGATCTTTAGACTTAACACTTCTTTGTTAAGTTCACCTTTTGTGAGTTACTTAACCTTTTGTGATTAATTTAACCTTTATAGTTACCACCTTTTTGTATTAGATCTAAAAATAGACTTAGCTTAAAGTTCTAGCTTCACTATAAGGTAAGAATTAAGTACCTTCATTGTTCAATCAGGAGATTATAACTTTATCTTCCCCTAAAGTACAGTCTAAGTAGGGTGGAGTAATTTAACATTCACAATCCCTCCTGATTTTGTTGGACTAAGTATCTTCATTGTTAAAATCAGAAAATAGCTAAATCCAATATTCACACCAATAGATATATTCTAGCTATGTGATCCTAAATGAGTCATATAATTTCTGTTTGTATAAGTTTCCTCATCTGTGACAAAAAGGAATATAAAAGCACCTACCTCCAAGGTTGTTGTGAGGATGAGATAATATTTGTAAAAAGTCCTTTGTGAACCTTAAAGCACTATATAAATGCTAGCTACTTTTATAAAAAAACTATTATTTAGCCATATACCATCCATACTTATACATTTTATTTTTTAACCCAAGTATAAAGTTTTCCATTCATCTCTATTACATTTGGCTCATCATTCTGGTCTACTGAAATTTTTCTTGACTTCTACCTCCAGCATCCAATGCTGCCTCTCCCAGATTCATGTTTTGTTTTGTTTTGTTAACTTCATAAGAAGACCATCTATGGCTTCATCCAGGACATTAATAAGCACAAAGATAGGGACAGATCAGACTCCACTACAGAATTCCCTACTGATTCAAACCCATACTTAAAGAAATGACTACTCTTTGAGTCAGATTATTCACTGATATTGACTTCATTTAATTGTACTAGATTGTATCTCTCATTCTTATCTACCAAGTTATTATATGAGACCTTTATAAGTTTGATGATGAAATCAAAGGATAGAATTTCCCTGAATGAAAAAGGAAATGGTGTTAGTCTGAAAGGATATGTAATTGATGGAAGAGCTTTATAACCATGGCTTCCCTATCAAGATGCTAAAGAACTATGTGTTCTATAATATTGCTAAAAATTGGGAGTCAAATTCAATATTTTTTTGAAAATCAGGACATTTTACTTTTGTACATTTGGAGCACGTATCTCATTCTCCAACATCTTTAATAGTTATCAATGAGAATTTAATAATCACATCTGACAGTTCTTCCAGTACTCTAAAATGGAGCTGAATTGGATTTAATGACATTCAGTGAGGACAATTAGATGTTACCATCTCCCTTATGGTAGGATTGATTACCTTATCTTGGATTTCCAATCCCTGTTAACCCATTTTTTCCCCTTTTCAATCCTAGGAATGCTCTCTTAGAGTTTTTAAAAAAAGAGTGGATTAGTTCAGTTTTTTCCTGTTATCTACTGGTTTCACACACTTTGAGCAGAAATAGTAGTCTCTTTTTTACTCTAATAATGCTAAAAACACCTCAACTTTTTTTGCCCTTAGTCTCAACTTATTCTGGAATCTAATACACTTAACACACTCCTTAAAAGTGCATATCTTGTGTATTTGTCATTGTGTCCTTGCTGTTACCTCCATCTTTCTAAAATCTGAGTCAGTCAGTATGTTCCCTACAAAGTCAGATCCTTAAGCAGGTCCTTCCCTTTCCTCTTCTTTGGAATAATTTCTGCTTGTACTTCAGAATATCAGCTTTGAGAGCTTTTCATGCAAAGTAGTCATATTTTCTCTGAAAAATATTAAGCCACATATACTCTCTAGCTTTTTTCTGAACCTCTTGAAATCTGCTATTCCAAAATCTATGGTTCACATCAGACTATTACTAACTTTACTTCAAGATATAATAGTCTCCTGATGTCAATTTCCAACATTTCTATTTCAGCAACAAGTTCTCTCTTTTCTGCCAGAATCAGGTCTAAAATATTAGTTTTCTTTGTTATTTCCCCCCACCAATAATTTCATGATAAACTTCATTGTAAATTTTTATACTCACAATAAAATTAAATTTTTATTTGCTATAAAATTTACAATTAAAATTATATTATTAACTGTAAAATTAAAAGGATAAAATTAACTAAAAATGGATTCTGCTCCCCTCTGCTTCTGCATTTGCCAAGGATAGCAACTCTGGGTCAGAAAAGCATTATGCAAGGCAATGGGAGCTTTACTAAGCTTCAGGAAAACAATTCCACATTGACTGAACTCTCTGAGTCTCAAGTGACAAGAAAGACATATCAATGGTTCAAGTCTGTTTAAAACTCCTACTAGGCCACACCTAATGCATGCATAACTCATAACATACCTGTGAAATCATATTTTCCTCCTTGCATTATTGCCCAGGCTTTCAGCATTTGTATATAGATATCTGATGCCACTCTTTTGGGGAATGTGACTGTATCTTGGATAATGTGACTCTCTTTTGGATAATTTTTCCTCATAATTACTGATCTTCCATTTTTTTGCTATTCTTCTTCCTATGATAACTCTTATACTCTATGGAAGTAGGTTTAGTAGCTATTTATAGCAACTATTTTCTGACACCCAGATTTTCCATTGAAGTTCCTCTTAATTGAATTTCCAAGACTCTAGAAAAATATGATTTTTCCAAACCTCATTAGGATCATTCCATTTTTGGTCAACAATTAATCATCCCTGTATTTTAATTTATGGTCTAGAAAAATTCTGTACTCAGACACAACCTTCTTAATCAGCTATTCACTTCCTAAATACATCTTTCTTTTCTAAACCCCCTACTTTGTATCAATACTAATGAATTTTTTTAAAATTTCAGCTTCTTGCCCAAGATTCAATAACCTTTAGTAATATTTTCTAAATTCCTTCTGTTTACAATAATTCTAACCCACATTTCTCCATCTTTTCTACATGAATAATGAGAAATATTTTAGTGAATGATCATAGGATGTTGGCCAAGGTCACTTAAGTAGTAAATGGAAGAGGCAGGATTTGAACACATCATCTGACTCCAAATATATCATTCTTCACTCTACTACACATCAACCTGGTTGAATTTGCTTCTTCTTCCCTGTGCTAAGGTAGCATGCCACACACATACTTAGTCACTTCTTCTCACTGAATGTCTTATTGAGAGGAGGAAATATTATTATCCCTTTTCATTTGCCTTTTTCACTTATAATCACCCCCACCATGGGATCCAGACCCTAAAAATTGCCCTGAGGTTGAGAGAACCCTTAAAATTAGACAGAAAAGGGGATTCTGCCTCCTTTACTGACTATCAGCTATAAATTACTAAAACAATTCTTAAGAGTTCAGAGAACTCGGGAGGGAGTGGAGGGAAGAAAAGAAAATGATCTTTGTTTCCAATGAATAATGTTTGGAAATGACCAAATAAAAATTAAAAAAAATAAATAAATAAAAGGAGATGGCTCCCTGAAAAAAAGAAAAAAAAAGAGTTCAGAGAACCCTATCTGGACCAAAGTTTATCACAAAGATACCCAAAAAGAAACCTGAGCAATATTAGCCATAGCAAAGATGCAGATGTATAGGAGAGAACTAAGCTAGTACACAAAAAGAGCAAAAAATAAAATTTTCTCACATACACATATGAAATGTCTCTATTTTTATAGGGTCAACTACTGACTCATGACTAGCATGATATTTATTAGCACTACCCCCAAAATGAGCTTTAATACTTCTTATATTAATCTCAACTTGGCATTTAGTCCTTAAATAAAATATGTTGCAAAGGAACAGGAGGCCAGGACAGGGAAGGGAGAATATGCATTTAAAGCAACTTATTGCTTTCATAGCCTTTTCATATGCGTGGAAATATACCTAGAGATGAGATGATGAGAGAATGATTAAATTTTAATATAACAATCTAAGACTGCAGTTCCTTCTCTTCCTCCATTTCTCCAATATTAGTTATAACCAGGAACAAATTCTAAAGGAGAGTTATCACATTCGTAGTATATGCCACACTATAGCAATAGTTCAAGTATCTCATCCCACAATCCCACATCAGCTTCAATTTCCTGATGATGTTAATGTCAAAATTGAGCATGCTCTGCTCACATCCATCCAAATGACTGAGAAATATAAACAGATGAATCTAGAAACTGCTAAACTGTCCTCTGTGGTAGCTAAACCAAATGCAAAAATACAGTAGGGCCTTTCTTGCCTGTTTACACAAGGACCTGGTAGCAATTGTGATAAGAATGGACAGTGAAGGTTTATAAAGTGTTTTCCTTACAACTTGGAGATACAGGTAATTCCAGTGTTATTATTCTCATTTTGGAGAAGATGAAATAGTCATAAGGAAGTTCAATGACTTTCCTGTGGCAACATAGCCAGTAAGCAGAGAAGTCAGAACTCAAACTCAGGTCTTCTGATTCCAAAACCAGTTATCCTTCCACTACCTCTTTGATGTCATGGATCTAAAGCTCTTTCCTCTATCTTCATTTAAAAAGGCCACTACTAAATCAGAGTTTGGGAAAGATACCCAATTCCCTTACATTTCTCTTACATCTTGCACACAGTATAGCACACCAGGATGTTTAGTGTACTTTATTATGGTGAGCCAAATTCCACCAGGGTATAATTTCCTTCTTGGGAGTACATTACGTGCTTTGGGAGATGAATCACCTCTTTGAAACCACTAAGGGAGCATTTAGTGTTTTTCAGTAAATGATGTTCCATTGCATTTTGTGTTACTATAAAATCAGCATTTGTAGCAAATGCCAAACTTGGAAAAGAACTGAAAGTGAAAATCAGAGTCTCAGTGAAGCCCAATGTAGAGAAATGGATTGAGTTACCAAAGCAGAACTCTGTAACTGGCCAGGCAGACCACAACCTGAGGACAATCACACTAATACCTGGCATTTATATAGTGTATTAAAGTTTGCAAAATTATTTATATACATTAGATCATCTAAACCTCACAAAAACCCTGTGGATGGAAATTTTAGTTATTTTTATGACCATTTTACAAATAAAGAAAGCTGATCCAAAAAGGATGAAGTGACTTTGCCATGTTCATGCAGCAAATAAATGCCAGTTTCACAATGTGAACTCTCTGGGTCCCTCTATCCATTATACCATACTACCTCTATCAGTGGAATTATTCCATTTTTATTCTTCTGATCATTTTCATCCTAACAGTCACTGATCTAGATTCTGAGAAAACTAAAGTGATCCAACATGAGCTTCCTAATCCTCTATCATCTATTCCTCAAGCTTTTTTAGCTTGAGCCCAAAATCAGTCAAGCAATGTATTCGAACAGTGTTGGACTTTAAGGCAGAGGATCTGAATTTCAGTTCACCTCTATAGTTTACTACCTGGATGACCATAGGCAAGTCGTTTAATCTCTCTGACCTGAATTTACTAACTTATATTATGAGAATGTTGTTCTAAATGAAATTTAGGGTTCCTTCTAGCTCTGAATTTATGATCTTATTGTCCCACTATAAGGATAATTGATAAGGGATAGAGAAAAATGCACAAATTATCTTTAAGAGGACAGGAGGAGAATTTAGACACAAACCCTGGGAGAAGATTCTGGAAGGAGAGAAGGATCTTGGGAGTTTACTAGATTTAACAGTATCTCCTGATATGGCTTTCCTCTGAACTGGTAAGGAGGGTCTTTGCTCTGGCATCCCCTGGGGAAAAACTAATCTTGTGGAAAGATTAGGAAATTCCTGGGTTGGAGAGCTGCCTTGGAGGAGACCTGCCTTTCCCTGAAGTACAGAGATCAACTGGTCAGAGATCGACCTGTCAGAAACAACTTGGTTAAGGTAAACCCAAGGGTTTCGTCACCTAGGACTTTGGGTTTACCTAGGAAGCCAACCCCAGGCTTAGTAAAGACCCTCCTTACCAAAAAAAAAAAACCCAGGCTAGGTAAAGACTCAGTATATCTGTGAGTCCTGCATCCTCAGCCTTTTAAAGATAAGCTGTAGTATATAGGTAGTCAGATAGCTTTTTGGGGTCTAGATAAAATCAGGAAGTAAATAGGAAGGGCTTGAGAAGACCAGAAGAGCAAACCCTGCAAGGGGGAATGTAGATTGGTGGGAGGAGATATAGTTGTGGGGATTTAGGACATTATTTATCATTTTCCTACCCTCAATAAAACTTGTATTATAATAATTGCAAGGGTTGTGCTTCACTGGCCCTGGGATGTTCCTAATTGGGTTTTTTCCATTTCCAATGCCTCTAGGTCCTTTCCATTAAACTATCTCCTTTTGGAAGTAGTTTTCTCTTTCACCACCTTTTTCCTTCCTTTCACTGCTAAATTTCTTATATCAGAAGTCTACACTCAATATTTCTTCTTCCTCTCTACCTTTTCCCCCTTAATCCATTAAGGTCTGATTTCTGCAATACCTATCTACTCTTGTGCTCATCCTTTGTTTTTGAAGAAGACCAATAACATCTTGGGGTGATATCTTAACTCAAGCATGAAATGAATTTAAGTGAGGCAAAGTTGCACAAAGTCATCAATCTCACTCTCTTCTAGAATCATCAAAACCCAATGACAAGAAAAAAGTCAGAATGACTGGCCTTAGCCCAGGATACATTGGATGATCTCGGTATCTTCAATGTCTGACCAAGCTTTAAGTACTCCACAATGCCCATTCCAGCTGTCTTCAAGGCTATTACAACAAATTTTTCTCATCTACCCATTCTACTAGGGAAAGTCTTCACATGCTTGGGGCAGACATCTTCCCTAAATCACCAACAGGTTTAAGGCCTGTTGGTTACCCTCAGCTTGATTTAGCCATCTGCCAAAATGGCTTTACAACCTAACTCTTCTCTCTAAGAAAATAAAAACCTCAGTTAACAAATCTAACATCCTATTTGCAGTTCATTTCTCCCTTTTTCCTTTGACACTATTGACCATCCTTCTCTTACTGAATCCTCTTTCTTCCCTCAATTTTAGATGCTTTCTCTACATTTCTTTTTTGTCTTTGAAGTCTTCCTTCAAGATTGTTCTTGGTTCTTTTCTCTCTATATACTCTCTCCCTTGGCAACTTATTCATTCCGATGGATTCAACTACCACCTCTATGAAAATAACTCCCAAATCTATTTTTTACCTAGATTATGTCTCCAACTGCCAATAGAATGAAGGTTCCAACATTATCACAATTTCAAAATGCCTCAAACTGGGTTATCTTTCTTGACTTTTCTTCTAATTTCACTATTTCTATCTGTGGTACCTCTTTCCCAACTACCTTGAGATACAGGTAATTCCAATATTATTATTCCCATTTTTTTAGAAGAAGGAGTAGTCATGGACAAGTTAAGTAAGCCTTTCTTATAAGTAATCTTAGGGTTAATCTTTGGTTCATTCTACTCCCTCACCTACCATATCCAATGTGTTATCATAAAACTATAATCTTTAAAAATTGAATAATCCATTTAATCCATACCATTACTACAAGAATCATTTCTAAAAGATAGTGACAAATTGTTATTCAGACTTTTCTAAACTAGAGATACAGATTTACTTTCAAAGTATGGTATTAGGCATAAAAGAGATATTGTGGTGGAAGAATCAATAGTACTTGGCAATTAGGCTTGATACAAAGAGTACATGAGAGTGAAATGTGGAAGATGACATATAGGTGGGAAGCTGGGTAGGTGGATGGAAGAATTGCAGTCCCTCTATTGAAAATGGGATAAACCATGGAATGTCCAGGACTAGATCAACCAAACCTTCCATAAATTGATCCTTTAGGTCTCATTCATTCTATCAGTTGTCCTGAGTTAAACCAAAAAATTTCTGGCATATTCTATGTGATGTATAAATATGATACTGAGAGGAGTAATTGTATTTAAATGTATCCTCATCACGTGGCATAATAGCTAGAATATGGTAGGAATTTGATATTTGTTCGTTGATTGATGTATAATGCACTCTCTTGCTGGAGTTTTTAATCTCTTTGGATAAGTGGGTATTTTTGGTAGGAAATGGGCATGAAAGTCTCCCATAGGTCCTAAAGGGAGTGCTCTAGGTATTTTAAGAAGAAGTAGAGGAAAGATGTCATTGGTCAGGCCATTTATGGGCCAATAGGCAGCCTGGCCTATTCAGTCATCAAAAAAGCTATTCAGAGAATGCTCAAAGGGAAACTCTCAAGACTGGGCATTAAAGAATAGTTTGAACTGGGCACTGATCCCAGGAATATCAGTAGTTTGGTTGCAAAACTTCTCAGAAGTTGCTCATACTGATACCTATTCCTTCCCCCAAGAAGCATGGGTAGACATAATTTTTCATACCAAGTTGCCACCCTGACTCACTCCCATTCATAGCATGACCTTACTCTGCTGCAGTTTTCATAATTGCTATTGGGATTCTCAAGCTAACTGTTGGTTTTCCCAAGCTTAGAGGTAATATATTGTGGGGTATGGTGATGGGATTAAATTGACCCACCTGACCTGATCTAGATTGAGGTCTGGTGAGAATTATGGTTGGAAAGCTTCCATGGTATTGAATGAAACCTCTCGTTTCTTTGAAATGTGGGAATACTGAGAAAGACATTAAGAAGTTAAAGCTCAGACAGTGGTGGGGGATGTGGTAAAGCAATGTAATTCTAAGAACTTGTGAGTAGATTAAGAAGCTAGAAAGAGCTAGGGGTAGGAAGTATTATCAGAGATGGAAAGAAGAGCAAATACAGAATTTTAGCCAATCCAAGAAAAAACAATTAAGAGGAAGCAAATTCCAAGATTTAGGCTACAGCAGTTCAGATTGGTGATAAACAGAAGAGCAAAACCAAGAATCTGAATTCAATCTGTCAAACTCAAAAGCCATATAAATTATGTACCAACTATTATTTCAGTTCTTAGAATTCACTCAAACCTCCATATCAGTTGCAGTGGCTTTAAGTCTACTTAACCTCCATGAACTTTACCTGGGAGTAAACACTTGCCCAAAGACAGTTAGATGACTCAATGGATGGAGCACTGGATCCAGAATTGGAAACACCCAAGTTCAAATTTGGCCTTAAACACTTAACTGTGTGACCTTGGGCAAGTCACTTAACCTCTGTTTGCCTTAATCCAATGGAGAAGAAAGTGGATAATTACTCCAGTATCTCCGCTGAGAAAATCCCATGGGCAGTATGGTCCATGGGGTCACAAAGTGTTGGACACGACTGAACACAAAACACTTGCCCACTAAGCTTTTTAACTATTCTGTCCCAGTAGGAAACTGAGCCAAGTATGAATAATTCAAGTGGTAAAGGGAGTTAATCAATTGACCAACCAATAAGCCTACTACTTAAGTTCCTTAAGTTCCTGCTACAAAGTAGCTAGGTGACATGGTAGATAGAGCACTGGGCCTGAAATCAAGAAGACTTGAGTTCAAATCTGACCTTAGATACTAATTGCTACGTGTCCTTTAAAAGTAACAACTTCTGTTTCTCTTAGTTTCCTCCACTGTAAAATAGGGTTATAATAGCACCTACCTCCCATGATTATTGTGAAGATAAATGAGATGATATTTGTAAAGCACTTAGCACAGTACCTGACACTGGGATACAAACACAAAAGTAAGATATTCCCCGGACTTTACAGAAGTAAATAAATAGAGGAAATATGTGTGTGTGTTTGTCTATATGTATATGTATACATAAGCATATACATTGTGAAGATTTGATTTAGCTATTTCCTGATTTTAACAATGAAGATACTTAGTCTAACAAAATCAGGGGGGATTGTGAATGTTAAATTACTCTATCCTACTTAGACTGTACTTTAGAGGAAGATAATGTTGTAATCTCTTGATTGAACAATGAGGATACTTAACTCTTACCTTATAGTGAAGCTAGAACTTTAAGTTAAGTCAATTTTAAGATCTTAATACAAAAAAAGGTGTTAAGTAACTATAAAGGTTAAATTAATCACAAAAATGTTAAGTAACTCACAAAAGGTGAACTTAACAGAGAAGTGTTAAGTAACTCTAAAGATATAATCTAATCAGAGAAGATGAGAACTCTAAAAGAATGGGCATTTAAAGGAGGGAACACAAGAGTGAAAGGTCTATATATTGGCTCATTTCCTCTCTCTAGGACCTTTTGCAGTGGAGAGTTGGCTGATAGAAGCATGCTGGGCCTTTCAGCATCTTAGCATGGCTACAAGCTATTGTCCAGTTCATTGGTGGGTTTCTGGCTGAGTTTCCCTCCTTTACTTTTCCAACTTTATCCTCTTAGAAGCCTCTAATCTTCTTCAGAGACCTAGAGGCGGGAATTTTAAACTCTCCCTGGCACAGGCTAGGCAGGAGAAATCTTATATCCTCTTCCCTCCTTCTCTTTAAATTCCTTTCCTCTGTATTAATTAAATTACCATAAATTTCCAGACTGACTTGGGTATTTTATTTGGGATTTCCCCTGGCGGCCAATTAAATCTAGATTTTAAGTCACAACCCTAAAATTATCTTCACAACATATATATGTTGTTGTTCGGCAGTTTCAGTCATGTCTGACTTTGTGACCCCATTTGAAGTTTTCTTGGCAAAGACATTGGAGTGTTTTGCCATTTCCTTCTCCAATTCATTTTATAGATTGGGAAACTGAGGCAAATAGGGTTAAGTGACTTGCCCAGGTCACATAGCTAGGAAGTGTGTCTAAAGAAGTATCTCAGGAAAAGGGAGTCTTTCTGATCCCAGGTGTGATGCTCTATCCTTTGTGCCATCTATGAACGATAAATAAGTAGACTGACAGACAGACACATAGACATAGATAGATACATAGACAGACAGACAGACAGACAGACAGACAGACAATGAGAGAGAGAGAGAGAGAGAGAGAGAGAGAGAGAGAGAGAGAGAGAGAGAGAGAGATTTGTTTTCTTATTCATCTATTTCTTTTCATACACACCCAAGGAGAGGGTATTAGTGGAAACCTTTCACCTGCCCACTAAGGGCATACAGGAAAGTTAACTATTCATCTGAACAAGAGAGAGAATATAGGATTCTGTCCTCTACATGGACATAGATGGTAAGAAGAATGCAACTTGCTAGTCAGTATGAAAAAAAGTAACAATTGATATATAGAATGTGTTAAAGATTGTATTTACAGATGTTATAGAATGTTTAGATTTATACGTGATCTAATTGCAGTATGCATGTCATTATTGTAGGTCAAATTATGTGGAGGGAAGAAAGTATGTCCAAAGTAGAGATAATAGTGACACCATAACCCCCAAGACAAATCACATCTTTCCTATATAGCTCACTCATCCATCCTTTGAGAACATCTACCAGATTAGGAGAATTTGTCAACAATCCTGTCACAAGATTTGTCCTGGTCGTAATAAACAGTGGGTGGTATTTATAATTTTGACATTTGTATTTGTAATATTTTATAAGGTCTCTGACTACTGCCATGATCAGTGATTTTGAATGGGAGGGAATGGTCTAAGAAGGCAATAACTGAGTTTAAGAAACAGATGATCTGAGTTTGAATTTTGTGTCTGCCATTTATTAGCTATAGACCTTGAGAAAGTCATTTAACCCCTTGGGGCTAGTTTCTTCATCTGTAAAGCAAAAGGGCTGAAACAAATTACATTTAGTTTGCCACCATTCTAAAATTCTATTGATATGCACTTATAAGATAGTGCCAAGAAACACACATTAGGATAGAGAATCTTAGATTTAGAGCTGGAAAGAATCTTAGAGGACATTAAGTCCAAATCCTTCATCTTACAAATAAGAAAACTGAGGCACAGAGAAACTAAGTTACTTGTCAACTATCTTGGCCAGGATCTGAACCCAGACCTTCCTGATTCTGAAACCAATGCCAATACACTACATCATTCTGATACCTGACTACCTTCTCAAGACAGGAGATATGCTAGGAAAGTGCAAACACATGAAAAAAATGTAAGATTTAAACCAATATCAATAACACCAAGTATTAATTTTATAAAGTTTATTAATAATCACTTGAAGTAGAAGGAATAAAAAGAAACAGAAGTATAAAACCTAATTATCTAACCAAAATAAGACCATGTGAGTAAATTCTCCTGCCCAGCTCAAAGCCAGCTTCTGCAGCCCCAATCAGGGGAAAAGAGAGGAGAGCATCAACCAGAACTTTATCCTATGTAAGTATGCTCACAGTGCTTGCACTCAGCGTGAGCATGCAAATGGGATTCTGGGTAAGAGAGTCCTGGGGAGAAAAATTCTATCCACATAGAAAAAAAAGATACCTGTGGCACAGTCATGCATTTTCACTACATCAAAGATCTTGCTTAACTCTTTGCCTTCCTCCTTCTTTTTAAACTTTCACAGGACTGATGTAAGTATTCTGCAGACCTTAAAGCACCCTATAGGATGGCATAGTGAAGTGACTAATGATTATCACTAATCCCCTCTATGTGAGTTTATGATGATTGCTAGCAATGTTCCGAATCTCTCCACATGTGGACACTGGCTAAGTGCAGTCCAAGCTGGAATAGGAGTCCCCTTGCCCTTCCCTTCCTAGAATCTGTACCTGTCTCCCTCACCCCCCTGGAGTCAGGTGGATGTAGAGTTCACTCTAGCCTCCATGTCAGCTTATATGTCATTTCAATACCTAATTTTTTTTTAAAAAGTTTTACAAACTTTGGGCAGGAAATCCCAAGAGGGCCATAAACAAGTTGTGCAAATATCATGGAAATCAGAATCTAGAGAAAATCTGGAAGCCATGATGAAAAGATCCAATGCAAATTTATGTAATGTTATCTCAACTAGTCCCTCACTGCAGCAAGTAAACCCTTTTATACCTCTCTTTTTAGCTTACTATCCCACTCACCACAATGGCTTTTTCAAACCTTTTCAGCCCTTCTTAGACTTCTCATTGATCCCTATATACCTACCCTCTCCACTGAGAATGTAGCATCACATTTCACTGGAAAAACTGAAGCTGTTCACTGAGAACTTTCTCTTTTCTCCTCCTCATCTCACATTAATCAGATGTCTTTGACTGAGATATCACTATATTATCCTTCCCTGCTGTCTCACATGATGATATGGCTCTTCTTGCCAAGGCAAATTCTTTTGCATTCACAATTGATGCTATTCAATGCCATCTCCCCTATCCGATCACATCCTCTATGTCACTTACCTTTAATCTCTTGCTGCCTATTAAGTGCTTCCCTAAGGACTACAACCATAACCCCATCTTTCTCATCCTCAAAAAGACCCTCACTTGATCCATCCATTTCCATTAGTTTTTATCCCTTATCTCCTGTCTTTTACAGCTAATCTCCTTGAGAAGGTTATCTATAGTGGGTTCTTCTACTTCCTTTTTTCTCATTGTCTTCTTAACTCTCTACAATCTGGCTTCTGACCTCATTATTCAACTGAACCCCCTTTCTCCAAAATTATCAGTGATCTCTTAATTACCAAATCAATGGCTCATACTCAGTTATCATACTTCTTGGCCTTTCTTTAGCCCTTGACACTATTAATAACCTTTTCCTTGGTACTTTCTTATTTCTAGCTTTTTCTGACACCTCTCTCTTATATTGTCATGGGCATTGTACCCCCAGAAATTCAGGCAAACTAGTATCAGGGAAATTCCTTTGCTCCCTTACACCCTCTGACTCCCAACCCAAAACATCTGACCCTGAGAGGATTATCCTCCTTTGATTGTCCCATTGATTTGAGATGGACCCATATCATCCATCTGTCTTCCAAATCATCAGAACCACCCCCATGCCTTCAGAGAAACCTCCTCCCCAACTCCTTACCCCAGAGTCATATCCTCATTGCTGTAAAAGAATATAAAAACCCTAGAGCTAAGGCATTCTGGGACTCATGCTGTCTTGCTTGCCAAAAATTCAACATTACTAATAAATCTCTCTTTACTTTTAAGTTAAGTTTCAGAGTCTTGTATTCTTGCAAAAAGTATTCTTCCCAAACCCCAGGGGTATACCTCTGCACCCCACAACAATATGAATTCTCCTCAGTCTCCTTTGCTAGATTTCCAACTAAATCACACCTGCTATGGTTGTCCCTCTTCTCTTCTCCCTCTATTTTACTTCACTTGGTGATCTCCTCAGCTCCCATGAATTCAATTATCAACCCTATGCTGATGATTCTTAAAGCTACTTATTCATCCCTAATTTCTCTGTGGACTGCAGAAGTGACGCACTTCACAGAGTGAGTTCAAACACTCAGAATTCAATTATTGGAACCGCGATTTATTAATAAAAGAACAAATAAAGAATCTACCAGCTAGGATAGCCTTCCCTAGTGGAAGCTGCATTGATCTAACATTTTGGAACAGTTTATATAGGGTTACAAGATACAAAGTTACTTCCTTTTACATATAAGTTATTAATCAAACAAAACCTTATCACTGACACTTCCTCAGATTTATGTGGGGGCTGTTATTTAGGGGCTGTTTATTTTCACATCCATTAAGTCACCTAGCCCTATTTAGCCATATGTTATCTTGCTTCCATCCTGACCTCTTTGATAGTCCTGAAATTCCTTTGTCTTCCTGCCCTTTCTAATTCTCACCCCCAAGCTAAGTAGAGACTGGTCTGCTATCTGCATAAACAGCTTGACCTCCTGGGGGGAGGGAAGCTGGGTCTGTTCCCTAAAAATGCAGGAAGGGATTGATCTGCTTCATCTTCTTCAATTTTATTATCTTCCCTTATTGAGACTACTTCACCACCAGTGTCTTCTCTATAACTGATCATTGGATATCTTGAACAAGAGATCATGAACATCTTAAAGTCAATAAGTCCAAAAGTGAATTTATTATCTTTTACCAAAATCCTTTCCTCTTCCCAACTTTCCTATTACTATAGAGGATATCCTCTTTGAGGTTGCAACCTAGAAGTCATTCTTGACTCCACACTCACTTTTAGCCAATCTGTTGCCAAAGCTTATGGATTTTACCTTTGTAATATCTCTTGAAGAGCTCTACTTCTTTCCTCTGACATTTCTACCACCTTGAAGAAGGTCCTCATTGTGTCATGCCTAGACAATTCCAAGAGTTTACTACTTGACCTCCTGACCACAAATCTCTCTTTGCTCCAGTCCATTTTCCACTAAGCTGCCAAAATGATCTTCCTGAAGTACAGATCTAATCATGACATTCCCCTACTAAACAAACTCCAGTGGCTCCCAATTTCATTGTCCTCCAGAATCAAATATAAAGTCCTATTTTGGGCATTCAAAGTTATTCATATCTTCCACCCACCCATCTTGTCAATATTTTTACACTCTATATTCCCTCCCCCCATATCATGTACTTTCCCATCCAGTGACTCTGGCCTCCCTGATACTCCCTGGTATGTGATACTCCATCTACCAACTCCAGGCATTTTCATTGACTGTCCCTTATATCTGGAATTCTCTGCCTCCTGGCTTCATTCAAGTCCCAGATAAACCCTACCTTCTATAGGAAGCCTTTCACAAATCCCTTCAATTCTAGTGTCTTCCTTCTATCAGTTATCTCCACTTTTTATAATACATATCTTGTTTGTTGTTTGCATGTTGTCTCCCCCATTGGACTATAAACTCCCTAAGAGCAGGGACTGTCTTTTGTCCTTTTTCTTTAATTCCCCAGCACTTAATATATACTTAATGAATGTTTTTTGACTGACTAAATTCCAAGGTTCAAATTTGGTGTTTTGTAACAGAAGTCAATGTGAATGGATTGTCCAGGGTTTTTAATAATTCATTCAAACATTTGAACACCTTTGTTATACAAAGTACTAATGAGACACTGTGCATAGCTTTTGGGTCTTCAGCCTTAAACCTCCCTAACATACCCAAAGAAAGAAAAATGATAGACCTTTGAGGGGATGAGGGGCAAACCCAGGAATGGAGATGAAAAGATGAGGTAGATCACAGGTCCAAGAGTCTCCAAGAGACAAAAGCAAAGAACAAATACTACTATTAGGTTCTTCCATTTCTGGAATACCTATACTGTGGCTCCCAGCATGTACTTTTTTTGGGGGGGGGGTCATTTTCGAACATTATTCATTGGAAACAAAGGTCATTTTCTTTTCCTTCCCCCCACTCCCACCAACCCTCCCATAGCTGACGCATAATTCCACTGGGTATCACATGTGTCCTTGATTCAAACCCATTTCTATGTTGTTGGTATTTGCATCAGGGTGTTCATTTAGAATCTCTCCTCAATCATGTCCCCTCAACCCCTGTAGTCAAGCCAGCATGTACTTTAATAAAATTTTGCAAATGCTTTTCAAGCAATGCTTTTATACAAACAAGAGATGAACATTCTGATCCTTAATACCATTGATTTCCTTTCTCTTATTCTACTTCTTTACTTCAATATGTTATACAAATCACAGGTCTGAATTCCTCTTTCATGGTAATTATATTTGAATTAAAATATTAGCATTGTGTGTTGTTTTCAGGCAACACAAAATAAAAACACAAAATTTTCCATTTTTACCATTGGGCCATTACCAGATGCTCTGTTACTGAGGTATGTGTACCCCACTAACCACAATCACAGATGTGTGAATCTTCTGCAAGTTTGCAGCTGCATTTATATTACCTTAGAGAAGATTTAGTCCCACACACACACCAAAATGATAGATTAATGTAATGTTTAAGATGTTAGAAAAATGTTAATATGGACTAGCCTTGAAGAAATACACTGCATGGAGTAGGCCTAAAATACTTAACTCTGCTGGATCCAGGCTTTTCCCAATAGTTGATAGCAAGTTTTTAGAGGACAAGAAGTATTTCACTTTTGTACTTGTGTTCCCAAGCATCAAGTATAATGACTGGCTCATAGTATGAACTTAATAAATATTTAATAAATTTGTTGGTTGATGATTGGTTCCTCAGAATTTCACAGGTCCTTAAGTTCTCTAGTACTCTCATGAGCAATCCAACCTTTCTTTTACTCTAAGGTCTAGCAACTAGGCAATATACAAGCATCGTCCCACAAACAAGCCTCTATGTTGTTGAACAAAGTGTTGGAGTACTAAAATTCACTATTTTGTAAATTTGTAAATTTTGCCTGCTTCCAGAAAACTTATGTTTGAAACAATTGATTGTAAAGGAAATTCGGTGAATTACAAATATCAAACGTCTCAGACTAAGGTCTCTTTTCTCAAATTGATAGGGAACTGTGTCAATTTTATAAGAGTAAAAAGCATTTCCCAGTTGATAAATAGTCAAAGGATATAAACAAGCAATTCTCAGATGAAAAAATTAAAACTAGTGTTCAGTCCGGTTCTGGTTCAGATTCCAAGGAGGAGACACACACAATAATGCAACACACAAGAGGTACTTTATTCAAGCTATAGTTTGGGCTTCCACAAGCAGTGGAAGACCCTGAGCCTTTCCTAGACCTGGCTTATATAGAGGGACTAGGGATGGGGGATTGTCCTGAAACCCAGGCGCCAAAAGGGAAGACACATCAGTCTTAGTCTCTGCTACCCTTAGTCTCTTTAACATATGGTCATGGTGACCTAGGTCAGGTCAGTGAAACCTAAAGTTCTGAGATAACATATCCTTAGGGTACTACATAAATAAGGACATGTCAATCTTAGTTCTTGGGATAAGGGATCCATTAGGGGGTCATCTGGAGGTCAAATTCCCATGATATTAGTCTATTTCTTCACTATCTTTACTCATATAAAAAATGGTCCAAATCACTATCAATTAGAGAAATATAAATTTAAACCACTTTGAGGTGCCGCCTCATACCCATCACACTGGCTAATATGACAAAAATTGAAAATGATAAATGTTGTAGGAAAATTGGAACATTAATAAACTATTGGTGGGGCCATGAACTGATATAACCATTCTGGAGAGAAATCTGGAATCATACCAAAGGGCCATCAAACTGTGCATACCCTTTGACCCAGCAATATCACTACTAAATCTATATCCCAAAGAGATCAAAGATAGGGGAGAAGGACTTACTTGCACAAAAATATTTATATCATATCTTTTTGGGGTAGCAAAGAATTAGAAAGTGAAAGGAAAGGAAATCCATTAATTGGGGAATGGCTGAACAAGTTGTAGAATATGATTGTAATGGAATAATATTGTACCATAAGAAATAACAAGCAAGGCAAACACACACACACACACACACACACACAAAATAAAATTAACCCTGAAAGATTTATATGAAGTGATGCAAAAAAAAGTGAGCAGAACCAAGTGGATGTGTACAGTAACAACAGCATATGTCAATCAACTGTGAATAACTACTATTATCAATAATGCAAGGAAACAGGACAACTCAAGGGACTCATGACAAAAAAGACTATCCACAGAAGGTACTGAAAGAGTCTGAATGCAGATTGAAGCACACCATTCTTCACTTTATTCCTCCATTAATTTTCTCTAGCATGAGTGATACATATCTTCTTTCACAACATAACAAGCATGTAAATATGGATTGTATGGTAACACATTTATACCTATACCATAACACCTGCTTTGTTGGGAAGGGAGGAGTAAAAGGAATAGAAAACACCAAGATTGCAAAATGTCAGAAAAAAATTATTTAAAAGTATATCAACAACAACAACAAAAAAGTATATCAACAAGAAGAAAAGAAAGGATGCTGATCCATTTTTGCTTTTTTTTCTGGCAAGTGAATACAGTAAGATTTGACTACAGTACAGATTATGAAGGATAAACCAAGAAGCTACTAAAGTTAATGGAAAACTCATGTGATTTATCAGTTAAAATAAGGAGCTAGAGTAGAATTTATTAAGCTTTAGTTGACATAAAAAAAGGCAGAGGTAGCAATCATGATTTCATACAAAGCAAAAGAAAAATGGATCTAATTTAAAAAGATAAGCAGGAAAAAACTACATTTTTGCTAGAAGCTAATAGATTAATAACAATACTAAATATATAATATGTATCAAATGGCATAGAATCTTATTCTTGGAAAAGTTAAATGAGTTAAAGGATGGAATAAGTAAGGAATCTCAATTTGCTTTTCTCAGCCCTACATAAATCTAACTATAAAATACACAAGAAAGAAGATAATGAAATAAATAGAATTTTAGGAAAGTTAAATAAGGTAGACCTCTAGACAATATTAAATGAGAACAGAAAAGAATACCCATTTCTTAGCTATGCATGGCACTTTTACAAAAAATAACTATGTATTATAGAATAAAAATCCCTAAGATAAATGCAGAAATTCAAAAATAATAATTTCATTTTCCCCATCATCATTGTTTTCCAACCATAAAAAAATTACATTCAATAAAAGACCTTTAAAACAAGGATTAAAAATTATTTGGAAACGAATTTATTCTAAATAGTGGGTGTAAAAATCACAAAAACAATTATGCAAAGAAAGAAAACAATAGACCAATTTCCCAAATGAAAATTGATACAAAATTTTAAATAAAATAGTAGCAAAGAGGTTGTGGATATAACCCAGAGAACATATACTACTAGCAAGCTTAATTTATACGAGGAATGCAAGGCTGGTTCAACATTGAGAAAACTGTAAACAGAATTTATTATGTTAATAAAACCAACAGCAATCATAAGATTATTTTAATAGATTCAGGAAAAACTTTTGACAAAACACAGTATTTATTCCTGTTTGTTTTTTAGAACTAGAAGGCATTGGAATAAAAGGAGCTTTCTATGAAATGATAATTAGTATCTATCTAAAACAGAATAAGCATGATCTATAAAAGATGTTTTCCAATAAGGTAAAGCAAAGATATGCACTATTCACTATTGGACTAGAAGTCATAGCTCTGAAAAGAAGACAAGAAGAAGAAATTAAGAGAATAAATATAGACCAAGAGGAAACAAATCTATCTCTTTTTGCAAATTAGATGATGGTTTACTGAGAGAAATCTAGAAAGTCAACTAAAAAAATTAACAATTTAGCAAAATCGCAATATGTAAAAATAAACCTCACAGAAATCATCCACATTTCCATAGATAATCAACAAGAGCTAACAGGAAGAGGTAGTAAGTAATTAAAATAGCTATAGACAGCATAAAATAATTGGGAATCTACCTGAAAAGATATACACAGGAACATTATGAAAATAATTATGAAACAGTCTTTGCACAAATAAGGGAAGTTCTAAATAATTGAACAAATAAATACTAATTGTTCATAGGTAGGTTGAGCCAATAAAAATTATAATAGTGTCTTCATTCATTTAATTATTTTTTCCATGCCAATAAAATTTTGAAAGAACTACTTTATAGAATTAGAAAAAATAATCACAAATTTCATATGAAGGAGCAAAGGTCAAGAATATCAAGGAAATAAAAATGAGAAAAACGGGAGAAAGGAAGCCTAGTAGTACATGATTTCACACTATTTTATACAGTCATAATTGTCAAAAACAATTTGGTACTAATTAAGAAATAAGAAGATTGATTAGTAGAATAGGTCAGGTACACTAAACAGAAGCAAGTCAACACAGCAACCTAGTGACTGATAAATTCCAAGATATCAGCTTTGGGAGCAAAAACTCACTATTTGCCAAAAACTATTGGGAAAATTGGAAAGAAGTCTGGTAGAAACCAGATACAGACCAATATTTCACACCATATATGAAGAAAATAATATAATGCATATAAAAAATCATTTTAAAATTTTATTATGTCAATAGTCTAGAGAAAGGTTTAGTAAAATGAAACACTCATTGAAGTTTAAAAAACTAAAAACTTTAAGGGGAAAAATCTCTTAAGATTTAAAATCATAAAACTGGTCACTATTCTTATCACTATGGGTTTTGTTTTTTTTTAAGTTATTGGGGTTTGGGGTTTGTGTATGCTTGTGGGTTTTGCTGGGCCTGTGATTTTATCCTTCATGGGGAACTCACAATAAGGAAATTTGCCTCACCACTATAGTTTTATAGTATGTGGGCATATCTATATGTACATGTGTGTATAACCTTTATAACCTTGGAAAATTGTAACCTAAATTTTAGAAAAATCTTTGCTCAGGGCAAAGAATGTTGTTATTTTCCCAGGGTTATGTCAAAGGCAGAATTTCAAATCGTGTCTTCTTGACTCCAAGGACAGATTTCTGTCTATTCCATTATGCTAGCTCTCAGTAAAAATAAATAAATAAATAAACAAATAAATAAATAAATATTATTTCAAGTCAATATAAAGAATTAGGTATAATTAAAAAATTTACTTCTTATTGACTATGAGAACAAAATAGGATTGCTCACTCTGACCATTACTATATAACCAAATTTTTAAATCTTAATTATAGAAATGAGGAAAAGAAAAAAAGAGAATAAGCATCAAAAAAGAACTTAAAATATCTCTATTAACATATAATTTCATAAACTATAAGAATCTCAACAGAAAGCTTAATCTACATAATTCAGGAAGCTAGTAAAGAATGTAAATCCCCAAACTCACTATTGTTTCTTTATGTTACTAACAAAAAGCTAAAGAAACTAGTATGAGAAATATAATTTACAAAAATTATTTATAAAAACTACAAAATATATAAAATGCTTGAAAATTAGCTTGCTAAAATGTACAGAATTATATAAAGCCAGCTTGAAAAAAGTTGTCATGAATGAAGAAATAATTAAATAAAGAGCTCTCTAAGGATTAAAATGAACCAGTTCCATAAAGATGGCAACATTACCCAAATGAGTTTGTAGATTGGATGAAATATCAATCAAAATACCAATGTCCTACTTCATAGCATTGCTTAAAGTGACAACAAAACTTATATGGAAGATCAAACTGGTAAAAATATCAAAAGGAATTAGGTATGGGGGGGTTTTAAAGGCTAATTATAATATTTAAAATTATCTAATATTTAGTAAATTCGTAGAAAAATAGATGGAATAGAATATATTCATTGGAATTAGAATCCAAAGACTTCGACTGACCAATGTTTGATCAATTAAGGATTAAAAATAGAGGAAGGAAGAATTCATTATTTATGAAAATTGGATAGAAGTATGACCAAAAAAAAAAATTGGCCAAACCCACCACATTCCATAATAAGCACCCAATGGATAAATGATCTAAACATTTAAAACCTATCTAAGTAGAAATAAATATGCTAGAAACATAAGAATGGAGGAAAAGAAAATTCTTAGCTATTTACAAATGAAAGGAATTTTTATAAATTAATAAATAAGAGGAAAATATATTAATTAGATCTTAAAAAGAATATTTACATGATAAAAGCAATACATCAAGAAAAATAGATCAGGAAAATGTTTTCAATAAACATTTCTGGAAAAAAAGGACAGCTGAAATTTATAAGGACCTGAAATAAATTTGTGAATAAGATCTATGGTCTCAACAGAAAAATGATGAAAACCTAAATATGAAATAAAAATAAAAGGAGATTCTCCCCTAGTGTAAACTGACACCCTAACCCAGCCTCACTTTTAGGTAGAGGGATTGATTATATGTGCTTTAATCTGAAGGATGTTGCCCCAAATAATTCTTGCTGTCCCTTGCTGATTTGTTTGTATAAAACATTGCTTTTTTGTTTCAGCCCTTTTAAAAGATTCAGATAATTCTGTGAAAAGTAATAGATCATACCTCTAACTTTTTAGTATGTATTAGTTGTATTGTATCTCTTTCCTTCCTAATAAAAAAGTCCAAGTGTTGAAAAGAGGAATAATTTTTTTTAAAAAAACAAAGATTAACTTTGCTTTTTCGCTGTCTCCCCAATCCAATCATTCGCCAAATCCTGTCATTTTTTCCTTTATATTTGTTGCTTAAATTGCCTTCCCTTTCATTCCCACTGCATTCCTTGCCCTCACCACTTCATATCTGGATTGAAATGCTCTCCTTCCTAAAATCCTAACCTTTCTTCATGAGGTCTTCTAATCCATTCTATATGCCATTACTATTCATGAAATATCTGAAAAATGCTACTTTTATCTTATTACATATCTTCATCCTACCCTCTTATCTCTAGCTCAAAAAATGCAAATGGTTCCCCATGACCTACATAAAAAGGTAAATATCTGGAGTTGGATATGAGTGGAATGTGCATGGGTCCTGCCTTTGACCCCTTGGTAAAGAGCATAATGACCCAGTTGACTCCTTGGTCAGGACTGGGGACATCTAAGCCTGTTTATGCCAATAATGTTGGGATAAAAGACCCCTACCCCTTATAATTGATTGGATTTTAGTGATAGGAATAGGTTTAAGATAATCAGTATTATGATTCTAAAGTGATTAGTATAAATTCCATTATAATCTTAATATCATCAGTAGAATTCATGATTTGTACAAGGATTTCTAACTAAAGCATAAAAATTGCTTCTAAAGGGATATCTAGCCCCTCCCTAAGTCTGTACTTCCCTTTATCATAAGATGCTGACTATCTGAATATACATATAATCCCTATAGGGCACAAACATCACATACCCTTCCCTGTTTGGAAATAGTCAATCCTTCCCCCCAGATCAGATGAGAGAGAGGTAATGGTCATTTGACTTGACTAAGTCATTAGTCTAAAGATTAACATGGGCTTTCCGAAATGAACTAGCCAATCAGCTTTGTAATTGGGGAACTGTTTCTAAATAAAGTCTGTATGATGTTATGTCTTGTGATCTTGTACGGAAGTATTCATTTTGTTATATAAACCAGGTCTCAGCCTCTGGTCATTGTCTCTTTCTGGGGTCCGACAATGGAATACATGCAGGAGAACACTTTTATTGGAGGACTTGGTCCTCTTCCAATAAAATCTAACTTTCTACCTTGACTTGGAAAAATTTGGCTTTTTGACTTTATTTACCTAAATTGTCTATATGGAGTCTGTGGGTTTCTATTTCACAACACTGAAGATTGGTAACTGAGCCAGTAAGAGCTGCCCCCTCAGCAGACTATACTACATACATGTACATACATACATACATACACACACATATATATGAGTTTAAAAAATGTATATTAAAAAGTCATTCTACCCAGAACTGCTATTGACTAGAAAATCACTTCTTCCAGCCTAGCCAATTTTATATGCACTGAAAGTGATACTATTCCCATATATTTTATATATGGGAATATAAAATATTAGTATATTAATAATATTAGTAGTAGTAGTATTAATAGTATTATATTTTATATGCATATTCATATGTATATATGTCCCCCACCATTTTTAAGCATGTTATTTTGGAACCCCGTTAGTTTTCTCTTGGACTTACATCAAAGGGAAAGGAATTTACTCCCCCCCACCCCACCCCCAGCAGTAATAGCAACTATTACTGAAATACTTAATGGCAAGAACATATTCTTGTCTAGGTAAACTTGAGAGAGCAACTCAGCTTCCTGGCTGCCCTTTCTGGTTTTATGTTCCTTCTTTGAGCATAGGGGATCAAATAATAATCTTGAAAAACAGATATTTCCAGCCAGTAGTGACTACTTAGTGAATTTGAGAGTTCCTCTGTGCCTTGTCTTCAAAAGGATAAAATGACTTTTCAAGGAAAATAATGACTACCGCCAGAAAGATGCTACAACTGAAAGGACGAAGAAAGCTCAAGCCTTGCACTTACCTGGCTGACCATTTAGACCATCTGAATTGCCCAAGAAGGCAGGTCTAAAGGGAAAGTAAAATATGATTCTATAGCCTCAAATTCATAATCATGTATATATATATATATGTATATATATGTATGTATATATATATATGTATAATCATAGTTATGGGTTATTATTTTCTTTTAGGTTTTGCTAATATGTTCTTCTGAGCCACACCTAAACTTTGTTTTAGAGATTCTTGAGTAGGTACATAATGAGCTGGAGATGGAAAAACATCCTGATGCATTCTCATCCAATTCAGGATGCCTCCAGGATGAATCCAAGTTCACTTGAGGCCAGAGCTACAGTCCTTTTTTTTTTCTTCTCATAAAGAGCCATCATTCTTGGATCATAGTTAATACCTACAATTACAGACTCCTTAGTTCTAGCATTCAAAGACTTCCATAATCTGACCCCAACCTACTTTTCCAGTCCTATGTCATTCTGTCCTCTGCTTCTATCAAACCAATTTGCTCATCATTCATAGAGCTCAAGAAAGTAAAGAATCACTTGCTTAGAGCTCATTGAATCCATAGGAATTAGTAAATCCATCAAGAGAGTTTAGAAGAGATGAACTGAGAAAAGAGGGGGCAGGTCAGTGCTATGGCATGTATCATCCCTTTAAGGACAGGAGTTGGAGCTGAATGAGAAAAAAAGACATAAAGAATGGTCAAAAGGTAAGAGGAGAAACTCGAGAGACCTGTGTCACAAAAACTCCCAGAGGAAAGAATTTCCAGGAGTCGAGTGATCAAGTGTCAAATGCTATACAGAAAAAGGTAAAGACAGATGAGGGCTGAGAAAAGGTCATTGGATTTGACAATTAAATGTCACTGATGAACTTGCTGTCAGTCTCTAATGCCATAGTCCACTTCAGGAAAGCCCAAAGAGTTGAGATTCCTCTCATCATTCTGGATTTTGTCATACCAATAAAAATCAAATTTCCCTTTCACATATTTAAATCAAAGAAACCAGCTTCCTCTCTCCCTCCCCCATCAACAGAAATGAAAGGAAAAAAAGTCATGTTCAAATAAGCATAGTCAATTAGGTACTTACAAGAGTACAATTACTTCCATGTAAAGGAACACAGTGACATCTGAACCCTTATGCTCCTTTAGTGTGGTATCCAAGGCAACCCGCATCCTGATGTAGGGCCAATCCCTTATGTGTTTTTCCTTTAAAATTTTTAAGTTAACCTCTAGAAACCAACTTAGAATTTCACAAAGCAAAAAACCTGATTATGCCTAAGTCTCATGAATTATTCATTCCACTTCAAGTGAGAAAGATCAGATTTAATTATGTTCTGAGGGGGCATCTTCCCTAAAATTAAATGGTGAATATACTTATTTGCCTACCA